>NC_135336.1:23071821-23378891 GCF_023851605.1 Tamandua tetradactyla
TTCATAAGAGTTGGGAAATTTTCAGTGAAAATTTCTTCCATTAGTTTTTCTCCTCCTTTTCCCTTCTCTTCTCCTTCTGGGACACCCACAACACGTATATTTGTGCGGTTCATATTGTCCTTGAGTTCCCTGATACCCTGTTCAAATTTTTCCATTCTTTTCCCGATAGTTTCTGTTTCTTTTTGGAATTCAGATGTTCCATCCTCCAAATCACTAATTCTATCTTCTGTCTCTTTAAATCTATCATTGTAGCTATCCATTATTTTTTCTATGTTTGCTACTTTATCCTTCACTTCCATAAGTTCTGTGATTTGTTTTTTCAGTTTTTCTATTTCTTCTTTATGTTCAGCCCATGTCCTCTTCATGTCCTCCCTCAATTTATCGATTTCATTTTTGAAGAGGTTTTCCATTTCTGTTCGTATATTCAGGATTAGTTGTCTCAGCTCTTGTGTCTCATTTGAGCTATTGGTTTGTTCCTTTGACTGAGCCATATTCTCAATCTTTTGAGCGTGGACAGTTATCTTCTGCTGCTGGCGTCTGGGCATTTATTCAGATTTCTCTTGGTGTTGGACCCAGCAAGGTTGTAATATTTTTCTGTGAAATCTCTGGGTTCTGTTTTTCTTATCCTGCCCAGTAGGTGGCGCTCGTGGCACCCGTTTGTCTGCGGGTCCCACCAGTAAAAGGTGCTGTGGGACCTTAAACTTTGGAAAACTCTCGCCGTCCTGGGGGTTTGCTAGCCGAAACGGCTTGAGCCGGCCCGGGGTCCGAACGCAGGGAGGGTTGCTGGTCGCCGCAGCCAGGGAAAGAGCCCGTCCTAATTTCCTAGTCGGCCCTGGGCAACAAGCGTGGCGGGAGGGCGCCAGCGGCAGCGGCCCGCCCGAGAGAGTGCACGTTCCCCGGGTGTCACGGGTTTGGAAGGGGCCTCCCCCACCCGTCACCGTTCTCCGCGGCCTGGGGGTTTCCGATCCAATTCTCTCAGTTGGTCCGGGGGCTGCGCGTGGTGTGGGCGCCAGCCGTCTTTGTTTCAGGGGACCGCCTCTCCAATTCTCCCAGCCGGCCCGGGAAGGGGGAAGGGAGTAACTCCGGCCGCTTGCCACCCCGCCCGGTAAGGCCCGCGCGCCTCGGCGATCTCACCCGAGCTGCTTCTCTCAGCCAGCCAGCCGTTCCAGGATGGGGTACGCTGTCTTTTTTATCTCATTAGAAAAGTTGTAGGTTTACAGAACAGTCACACATAAAATTCAGGATTCCTTTACATCTCCACACCACCGATACTTGTATTCGTGAAGAAAATTTGTTATAATTGATAGCACTTTTTTTGTTATTCTGTTTTTTTAACAGAATTGTTATAATTGATGAAAGATTATTAAGGTAGTACTGTTAGCTGTTGTCCATAATTTACATAGAGGTACGTTTTCCCCATATAGCCAACTTACTCTTTTCCTGCATGTCTTTGTTTCATTACTCATCTACACATACACTGTATAAAGAGGCTGTCATTTACACAATCACACAGTCACAATATGAAAGCTTATATAATCATTTACAAAGGTGAAGGCTGCTGTATTATAGTTCAGCAATTTCATGTATATCCTTCTGGCTATTGTAATACACTTAACTAAAAAAGAATTATCTATATAATTAAATTTAATACAATAATCATTTATTAAATTGTAAATTCTCAGTTACAGTTCCTTGCTCTCATTTGATCATTCTCTCAATCTTCAGAGATATCAGGGCAATGACCATTCTAACTTCATCATGCTGAAAATGTTGTCAGCCTTATTGGGTAGAGGAATGAAACGGGTTGATGTTCATAAGAAGCTGGTACCTCTGGATTTCCAGTCTTATCTGGCATAGGAGACATCTGGAGGCTATAAGTTTCTGAAAAAATAAACTTACTAAGTTAAATTTTTATTTTTAGAGCCCAAGATATTCTTTAAGGTTTTCAGCAATACTGTTGTTCAGGGCTTGGCAGTTTGCATTCTCTGGCTGAAGTCTGCATAAGAGTAACCTCCAGAATGATTTCTCTATTTCATTTGCAATCTGTTAGCCACTGAAACTTCATTTTGTTTCATTTCTTTCCCCCTTTTTGGTCAAGAAGGAATTATCAATCCCGTGACACAGGGACTGAACTCATCCCTGGGAGTCATGTCCCACATTTCCAGGGAGACTTACACCCCTGGGAGTCATATCCCACAAAGGGATGGGGTAGTGAGTTTATTTGGCTTAAATAGGCCACATCTGAGCAACAAAAGAGTTTCTCTTGGGTGACTTTTAGGCATAATTCTGAGTAGGCTTAGGTTTGCCATTTCAGAAATAATTTTTATAAGGGTAAGTCTTGAGATCAAGGGCTTGATTTATGAAATTGGGAGTCTCTAATGCTTGAGAGAGTATCAGGAATTTCCTAGGTGGAGAAGTTTAATAGTTGCACATTTTTTCTCTGTTTCCTCAAGGGACTTTGCAAATACTTTTTCATTTTCTGCACAAAATACTCAAATACATTAACATTGGGATATTTCAATAACCTTTACAGAGTAGCAAGACATTTCCTATTCTAGGTTCTATGTAATAAGTTTGTTTAAATGAACTGACCAGACAGGTAAAATCAGATTGTGTTCTACAGAAAATTTAAATTTTGGACTAAGCAAACATTTTTTCCTTTGGTCTCACACAGAAGTTGAAGTTTTAAAACATAGCCAATGGTCATCCTTTATACCCTTTAGTCTGCTTAACTGTAGTCCTAACCATATCTGCTTTGTTCATGTCTCGTCTCCTTTTCAACTTTTTAAACAGTTGATATATGGAGTAATGTTGACTTTCATAGTTTGTAGAACTCTAGCTGAGTCTCAGGTGTCACACAGATACACGAAGTTCCAGGGAATGATCAAGTTATACAAAAAGAACTCAGCATTTCAGAATTTAGAAATAACAGTTGCAATTCAGGAATATATGTAACTACTATTAGAGCTTACAATCTAGGAACCTTTACAGTAAGCCTTCCCCTGATAAACTATGCTCTCGGATTCGATACTCAGCATTTGCTCATTATAGTTAGTCCACATTAGTGAGGTGTTATCATGTTTGTCTTTTTGTTTCTGGCTTATTTCATTCAACATACTGTCCTCAAGGTTCATTCTCCTAGTTGCATGCCTCACAATGTTATTCCTTGCACCACTCAATATTCCATTGTATATATACACCACAGTTTGTCCTTCTGATCATCAGTCAATGTATCTGTAAGCCATTTCCATCCATTACAGATCATAAATACTGCTGTCCTAAATTCCAGTGCACAAATGTCCATTCATGTCCCTGCTTTTAGTTCTTCCACATATATGCATAATATGGGGTTGCAAGGTCATATGGCAAACCTATACTTAGCCTCCTGTGGAGATCACACTGCCCTCCAGATGGGCTGCAGCATTCTACTCACCTATCAGCAGAGAATAGGTACATCCAGTACGTCCCTCCCTCTACATTTTCTCCAGCACTTGTATTTTTCTGTTTATTTTTTAAACGGTTCACACACCATACAAGCCATCCTAAGTAAACAGTCAGTGGTTTCTGGTATTATCACATAATTGTGCATTCACCACCACAATTTCTATGAGGATATTTCCATTTCTTTGGCAAAGAAAGAAGAGAAAAGGAAAAAAAAAGAAAGAAGAATAAAAATTAAAACAAATGATAAACAAGAATCCTATACTCCTCCCTCATATCCCTCTTGTTATTGACATTTGGTATATTGCCTTTGTTACATTTAATGGAAGCATATTACAGTGTTACTGTTAACCATAGACTTAGTTTGCATTGATTGTATTTTTTCCATGTAACAACCCATTTTTAACTGCTTACAATGTCCACATTAATTTGTTCTCCCTCATACAAAAGCAATCTTACTTTTGTATTTTAATCACCATCATTGACCACTCTGGGTTTTGCGAAGTTATACAGACCTAGTCTTTATCTTCTGTCTTTCCTTCTGGTGTCATACTTACCCCTAGCCTTCCTTTTTCAACCATACTCATACTCATCTTTGCTCAGTGTACTTACAATATTGTGCTACCATCAGACAGTATTGTGTTATCCATTCTGAATCTATTCGGTTAATCCTGCTGATCATTCTGTATTCCTTCAGCATCAAATGCCCAATCTCTGCTTTCTGTCTCCTGATAACCTGTGTTCTCAAACTTTAATTCTTTAGAGTTTGCTCATTAATGTTACTTCACATTAGTGAGACGATACAGGATTTGTCCTTTTGTTTCTGGCTAATTTCACTCAACATAATGTCCTTAGGTTCATTCATGGCTTTATTCAGTCCTATAACTGTGTAAGATTTGATCATATGTATATACCACAGTTTGTTTATTCAGTTGTCCATTGATGGACATTTGGGCTGTTTCCATCTCTTGGCAATTGTGAATAAGGTCACTATAAGCATTGGTGTACAAATTGTCTGTTTGTATCCCTGCCTCCAGTTCTTTTAAATAGGTATTCAGTAACAGCAGAGCTGGATGATGCAGCAATTCTATACTTAGTTTCTGAGGAACTTCCAAACTGCCTTCCAAAGTGCTTGCACCATTATACTTTCCTGCCAACAGTGATTAAATGTGTGTCTTTCTTCACGTCCTCTTCAGCATTTGTAATTTTCTTTTTTCCTTGCAATAGCTATTCTAGTACGTGTGAGATAGGACCTGATTGCATATTTTTAACTTTTTTTATTGTATAATGTGACATATATACAAATCACAGAAAGGAAAAAGCGGTTTTGAAAGCACTCTTCAACAAGTAGTTAAGGGACAGATCGCAGAGTACGTCACGGGCTACCATACTATCATCTCAGATTTTTCCTTTTGGCTGCTCAGGTATGTTGGAAGATAGAAGGAATATGTATACTTTTTATCATCACTTTTTTTTCTTTTTTGTGAAAAATAACATACATACAAAAAAGAGATAAATTTCAATCACAGCACAACAATTAGTTGTAAAACAGATTTAAGAGTTTGGTATGGGTTACAATTCCACAACATTAGGTTTTGACTTTGCTCTAGGATCCTGGAGACTAAAAGAAATATCAATATTTTGATTCAGCAGTCATACCCATTTGTTAAACCCTACCTCCTCTGTATAACTCCACCATCACCTTTGATCTTTCTCCCACTCTTTAGGGGTATTTGGGGTATCCCTATTTTAACTTTTTCACATTGAAGAGGGCTGTTGATAATATGGGATGGAGTTTGGAACTAGTTGATGTTCGGGAGAGGTTGACCCCTCTAGGTTTCAGGATTTGTCTGGTCTAGGGACCCATCTGGAGGTTGTAGGTGTCCGGAAAGTTATCCTAGTGCATGGAACTTTTGTAGACTCTTATATAATACCTTAGGTATTCTTTAGGATTGGCAGGAATGGTTTTGTTGGGGTTCAGCAAGCTATGATAGGCAGCAGTGTTTAACTGAAGCTTGTGTTAAGAGTGACTTCCACCAGGAAGATGGCCGACTAGCACAGCTTGAGATTAGCCATGCTCCATGAAAAAGAGAAAGGACAGTAGGGCAACTGAGGCAGCAATTCGGGAGTGTGGCTGACCTGGGAGAGCCTTCTGCACCACATGTGGCATCCCTGGTTGCAGAGGCCGAGGAACTGAGACGCAGGAAGCTGGAGCCTGGTGTGGAGACATAGAGCAGTGGAACCCGCAGGAGTGCATGGATGGGTACACGGGACTAGTGAGTAAGCCAGGCCGCCTTCCTTGGTCATGCTACCCACCTTGGTATAGCCCATGACTGGAACTCATCCGACACCCCACACACCTGAACCCCTTCACCTGCTATCTTTCCCCACACTCCAGTTGCCCTCACCCCACCAGCCCCCAGTACACATACCTTCCCCACAGCCCCACCCCAAATGTAGCCTAACCCACCTTTCCTACACCTCTCCCAAGCACTACCTCCCCCTCCATGTTCCCTACAGGCTGTTGCCAGCACATAAAGGTTGTGGGCACTAACCTCCATACCTAGGCTACCCTTGCCCCCCTGATCCATAGTGTCACACAGCCTCACCCCACCCTTCCTGAGCTCAGCACATCCGTTTACAGTACTCCCAGGCCCACGCATGGGCCCCCAATCACATCACTCAGCTCTGGAAACTGCATGTTACAGTAGTCCTAAAACCACGCATGCACACAGCCCTCAGCCTCACTTCCCAGCTTTGAGAAAGTTCCAACCTGCATAGCCAGCTCACATCTGCCCCCAATCCATGAAGGTGTAACGCCCACCTGCTGCCACAGCTCTACGCATGTTCACAAAGGACCCCATGCCTTAAACCAGTGTACACCAGGGTTACATCCCCCAGACCACTGCACCCGCACAGCTACATCCTCTCTGGCCTCTGGGCACCCATGTTCATAAGCATCAGCATAACATCCCCAAATCTGTGACCATACCTGCCCTAAGACAAATCACCGTACTGAGTGCTTCACCCTGTGCCCTGCTCCCTGCTGTACAACCATCCCACAAACACAATGCCTTAGACTACTGTAAGAAATCAACTCCCATAGTAAATCAATCAAGATATCTACATGCAATGAAGACAGCAGAAGATCATTTAGAATATCACAATGCAACATGCAATGAAGACAGCAGAAGATCATTTAGAATATCACAATGCAGACAGATACAGCCTTGCCTAATGACGAAATTAAAGCACCTGAGGAGACACAAACGTTGGAACAACTAATTAAAGATGTTCATACAACTCTGCTTAATAAAATAAGTGGGATAGCAAATGACATAAAGGAGATCAAGAAGACGGTAGAAGAGCACAAAGATAAATTTGAAAGAATAAGTAGAAAAACTAATGGAAATTACAGAGATTAAAGACTCTGTTGACCAAATAAAAAGCATACTAGAGGCATACAACACCAGATTTGAGGAGACAGAAGAAAGAATAAGTGACATAGAGGACAGGGTAATTGATTTTGAATACTCAAAAGAATAAATGGCACAAAAGATCTAAAAAATTGAATGGGAACTCAAGAAAATGATAGACAAAGCTCACAAATAAAAGAATCATTGATGTTCCAGAAGAGAAAAAGAGGAGTAAAGGGCTAGGAAGAATAGTTGAGGATATAATGGGGGGAAACTTCCCAACCCTCATAAAGGACATAAATATACAAGTCAGAGAAACCTAAAGAACTCCAAACAGAGTATCTCCAAGTAGGCCTTCCCCAAGGTACATACTAATCAGTCTGCCACATATTGAAGAGAAGCAGAAAATCCTGAAAGTGGCAAGAGAAAAAAAATCTACATGCAAGGGAAATCAAATAAGACTGAGTTCATACTACTCAACTAGCACCCTGGAGGCTAGAAGGCAGTGGTATGATATACTCAAGATCCTTAAAGAGAAAGACTTCCAGCCAAGAATTCTGTACCCAGCCAAATTGTCCTTTAAAATTGAGGGAGAGATTTAACCTTTCCCAGACAAAGAAGTCCTGAAAGAATTTGTCAACACGAGACCAGTCCTATAAGGAACACTAAAAGGAGTTCTGCCGGCTGAAGAAAAACTACAGGAGAGGGAGGTCTGGAGGAGGGCATAGAATTGAAATGTACCCCTAAGGGTAATTTAAAGAATACAAAGAGAAACAGGGAAAAGAATATATATATCTGAAAAATAAAATAAAAAAGATAAAATGGTGAAATCAAGAAACACCTTTTCAGTAATAACTGAATGTTAACGGACTAAACTTACCAGTTAAAAGATAGAGATTGGCAGAATGGATTACAGAGCATAATCCAGCTATATGCTGCTTACAAGAGACTCGTCTTAGACACAAGGATACAAATAGATTGAAAGTGAAAGGATGGTAAAAAGATCTTCCACACAAGTTGTAACCAAAAGAAAGCAGAAGTAGCTATACTAATATCGGACAAAATATACTTTAAATGTAAAGACATCATAAGAGACAAAGAAGGACACTATATACTAATTAAAGGGTCAGTTCACCAAGAAGATATAATAATCATAAATGTTTATGCTCCCAATCAAGGAGCTCCAAAGTACATGAGACAGACATTGGCAAAACTGAAGGGACCAATAAATGTTTCAACAATAATAGTAGGAAACTTCAATATACCACTCTCCTCTATAGATAGAACAACCAGACAGAAGATCAACATGGAAACAGAGAAGTTAAATAATTTGACAAATGAATTAGACCTAATAGACATATATAGATCATTGCTCCCCAAAGCACAAGATTATACATTCTTCTCTAGTGCTCATGGAACATTCTCTAGGATAGATCGTATGCTGGGGCACAAAACAGGTCTTCATAAATTTAAAAATACTGAAATTATTCAAAGCACTTTCTCTGATCACAGTGGAATGAAACTAGATATCAATAACCACCAAAGAATGAGAAAATTCACAAATATACAGAGATTAAATAACACACTCATAAACAACCAGTGGGTCAAAGAAGAAATTCCTAGAGAAATCAGTAGCTATCTGGAGACAAACAAAAATGAGAATACATCTTATCAGAACTTATGGGATGTGGCAAAGGCTGTGCCAAGGGGGAAATTTATTGCCTTAAATGCCTCTATTAAAAACAAGAAAGAGCAAAAATCAAGGATGTAAGAGCAAACCTGGAGGAACTTGAAAAAGAACAGCAAACTACTGAAGCAAATAGAAGAGAAATAGCCAAGATTAAAGCAGAGATAAATGAATGAAAGAACAAAAGAACAATAGGCAGAATCAGTAAAACCAAAAGTTGATTCTTTGAGAAAATCAATAAAATTGATGGGCCACTAGCAAGACTGACAAAAAAAGAGAGAAGATGCAAATAAAATCTGAAATGAGAAGGGGTGTGTCACCACAGACCTGGAAGAAATACAAGAAATCATGAGAGGATCCTATGAACAACTATACGCCCACAAACTAGACAACTTAGATGAAATTAACAAATTCTTGGAGGCACACAGGCTACACTGACTCAGGAAGAAATAGATCTCAACCAATCACAAGTAAAGAGATTCAATCAATCATCAAAAATTTTCCTGCAAAGAGATTCAATCAATCATCAAAAATTTTCCTGCAAAGAAAAGGCCAGGGCCAGATGGCTTCATAGGGCAATTTTATCAAACATTCCATAAAGAACTAACACCAATCCTGCTCAAACTTTTCCAGAAAATTGAGGGAAAAGGAACTCTACCTAACTCATTTTATGAAGATGATATCATTTTAATACCAAAACCAAGTAAAGATGCTATAAGAAAGAAAAGTACAGGCCAATCTCCGTAATGAACATAGATGTAAAAATTCTCAATTAAATATTAGCAAATCGAATCCAATAGCACATTTAAAGAATTATGCACCATGACCAAGTGGGTTTCATACCAGGAATGCAATGATGGTTCAACACAAGAAAATCAATTAATACTAACATGTCAAAAGGGTAAAATCACATGATCATCTCGATTGATGCTGAAAAAACATTAGACAAAACTCAGCATCCTTTCCTGATAAAAACACTCCAAAAGATAGGAATCAAAGGTAACTACCTCAATATGATAAAAGGAATATATGAAAAATGATAGCCAGCATCGTACTCAATGGGGAGAGACTGAAAGCCTTCCCCCTAAGATCAGGTAGAAGACAAGGATGCCCGCTGTCACCACTATTTTTCAACATTGTACTAGAAGCTCTAGCTAGAGTAGTCAGGCAGGACAAAGAAATAAAAGGCATCCAAATTGGGAAGAAGAAGTAAAACTCTCATTATTTGCAGATCCTATGATACTGTGCTTGGAAGATCCCGAGAAATCGACAGCAAAGTTACTTGAGCTAATAAGCAAGTTCAGCAAGGTGGCAGGATATAAATTTCATGTGCAGTAGTATTTCTATACACAAGCAGTGAACTAGCTGAGGAATTACTTAAGGAAAAAATTCCATTCCAAGTAGCAACCAGAAGAATCAAGTACTTAGGAATGAAATTAACTAGGGACGTAAAGAACTTGTACATGGAAAACTGCATAACATTGCTTAAAGAAATCAAAGGAGATCTAAATAAGTGGAAAGACATTCCCTGCTCATGGATAGGAAGGTTAAATATAGTTAAGATGTCAGTTCTCCCTAAATTGATCCACAGGATCAACACAGCACCAATCCACACAGTTCCAATAACCTATTTTGAAAATTTGGAAAAGCAAACCACCGAATTCCTCTGGAGGGAAAGAGACCCCAAATAGCTAAAAGCACCCTAAAAAAGAACGAAGTGGGAGGATTAACACTCCCTGACTTTAAAACATTATAAAACCACAGTGTTCAAAACAGCGTGGTATTGGCACAAAGACAGAGGCATTGACCAATGAAATCGAATTGAGAGGGCAGAAATAGACCACCAAATCTATGGTCAACTGATTTTTGACAAGGCCCCCAAATCCTCTGAACTGGGACAAAATAGTCTTTTCGATAATTGGGCATGGAAGAGCTGGATATTAATAGCCACGAGAATGAAAGAGGACCCCTGTCTTACACCCTACACAAAAATTAACTGAAAGTGGATTAAACACCTAGATATAAGAACTAGCACCATAAATCTTCTAGAAGAAAATATAGGGAAACATCTTCAAAACCTAGTAATAGAAGGTAGCTTCCTAAACTTACCACCAAAGCACAAGCAACAAAAGCAAAAATAGATAAATGGAAACTCCTCAAAATCAAATTCTTCTGCACCTCAAAAAGACTGTAAAAAGGTGAAGAGGCAGCCAACTCAATGGGAGAAAATATTTGAAATCACATATCAGACAAATGTTTGATTTCCTGTATATACAAAGAAATCATGTAACTCAACCACAAAAAAACAATTATAAAATGGGCTAAAGATATGAATAGGCATTTTTCTGAAGAGCAAAAACAGATGGTTCAAAAGCACATGAAGAGATGCTCATTTTCACTGACTGTAAGGGAAATTCAATCCAAGACTGCAATGAGATACTACCTCACAGCTATAAGAATGACTGCTAATAAACAATCAGGAAACTATAAATGTTGTAGAGGATGTGGAGAAACTGGGACACTTACACACTGCTGGTAAGAATATGCAGTGATGCAGCCACTATGGAAGACTGTTTGGCAGTTCCTTAGCAAACTAAATTTCGAGCTGCCCTATGAACCAGCAATAGTACTACTTGGTATATACCCAGAAGAGCTGAAGGCAACGACACAAACAGACATTTGCACACCAATGTTCATAGCAGCATTGTTCACAATTGCCAAAAGTTGGAAAAAACCAGATGCTCATCAGCAGACAAGTGGATCAACAAAATGTGGTATATACATACGATGGAATATTGTGCAGCAGTGAGACAAAATGACGTCCTGAAGCACATGACAAGATGGTTGAGCCTTGAGGACATAATGCTGAGCAAAATTAGCCAGACATAAAAGGACAAATACTGTATGATTCCACTTTCATGACCAGCATAAAGGTATAATCAGGTATACAGGAGACTTAGAGATACATAGAGATGGGTGAACCTTTAGCTAATGAAGGTGAATGCCAATGTAAGGGGATAGATAGGAGCGAAGGTGATTCTCTGGTGGGTCTAGAAGTAATATTACCATATTGAAGATGAACAAGATTGAAAGGGGTTGTATAGACCTATGTGTTGCACTGACCCACACACTGGAAATATGAATGAGTTCTTGTAAGAATTACTTCAAAGATATGATTCTTGTATAAAGAGTGTTTAAGTCCAGGTACAGGAAGAAAAGTGCTATTGCATGCTGTGAGCTATGTTCAAAAGGAAACCATTAGCGCTACCATAGCGACGGCAGAGGTAAATAATGGGGTAAGGGACAAGAGTTAAGAGGAGGTTTAGATCTCCTATTTGATGAGGGTGTGTTTATTGGTTTTCTGTCTCTTGGGAGTAATGAAACAATCAAAAATTGGGATTGTTGATGGACTGTGGACTTTGGGCCCTCTACATGATGCCGGATGCATGCAGGTGGCTAAAGGATGCACTCACGGAGAAGTAGAATGGTGAATGATGGTGTATAGTTACGAACAAGGGCTGTGCTGCTACAAAAAGGAACAATGTTCTGAGACATACAGCAATGTGAATGAACATGTGGGACATTTGGTGAGACAAAATAAGCCAGAAACAAAAGAGCAAGAATGGTATGATCACCTTTAGAAAAGGCTTATAAGAAAACAGTAAGCTTTTAGAGCAGACACATTAAGTCCAGAGTGGTGATTATTAATTCTGGATTTTGAGAGGCTATTTTATATATATATATAGCCTGCCTGATATTTAGAGATAAGAACGAAGCTGAACAGATTGGGGTTAAAGTAATTCAGAACATAGGGGTAAGGAAGACAGTGTCTATATTTTAGAACCATACATACTCTTTGAGACCAATGGAAAAAGGGTTTATTTGATCTGAAACTGAAATTTTCTGTAGTGCATTATCTAATTCACCTATCTGTATAGCTCATTTGAACAACTGAAACATAGGGAGCACACAATGAGGAAGAGGTCCTTTAATCCTGTAGATTAATGTAATGCCTGGATACATCCTAGAGTATATTAAGCAGATAATCAAAAAGTATTGACAAAGTCCCATGAGGGAGGGGAGAAAGATTATGGAACTATTAAGCCTTACCATCAAGGAATCCCCTGATACTGTGTCAAACTTTAGGGACACCCAAATCAATAGGCCATGCCCTCGATCATGAGGCTTACTTTTCTGAAGCTTATGTAGGTAGCAGAGAAGCTTAGATTACTTATACTCATGCCTATGAGTTACTTCTGGAGGACCTCTGTTGTTGCTTTAAGAGACTGTTGACCTCAGTCTCTTAAAGCCCAGCTCTGCAAGTGAAATCATTGCTCTTTCCCCTACGTGGGACATGACACCCATGGGTGAAAGTCTCCCTGGCAACGTGGGAGATGACTCCCAGGGATGAATCCAGACCTGGCACCGTGGGATCAACAATTCCATCCTGACCAAATGGGGGAAAAGAAGTGTAATTAATGAAGTTTCAGTGGCAGAGAGAGGTCAAATAGAGTTCAGAGGCTACTGTGGAGGTTGCTCTTATACAAACTTCAGGTAGACTGTGCAACTTATCTTAATCTGTCAACCCCCAACCAGGATCATTCCAGCCAATCCTAAAGAACACCTAGGGCAATTTATAATTTATAACCAGGGTTCCAGGCACTAGAGTAACTTTCCAGAAATCTACAACCTCCAGCTGGGTCCCTGGCCCAGATAAGTCTTGAAACCTAGCTTAACCTCTCCAGAACATCAGATAGGTCCATCTCTCTACCCCATATTAGTGACAGACCCTTCCAATATCAAAAATTTAGAATTGCCATAGCCCAAAAAACCCCAATGAGAGGTATGGAAAGATCAAAGTTGATGGTGATATTATACACAGAATATATGACTTAACAAGTGAATATCAATGCTGAGTCATTAAATTGATAATCTCTTTCAGTCTCTAGTATTTTAGAGCTGCTAGAGGTAAAAACCTAAAATTGTGAAATTGTAACCCATGTCAAAGTCTGAAATATGTTCTACAATTGTGGTGCTGTGCTTGGAAATTTATAGCTTTTTTGTAAGTTATTGTTTACAAAAATAGAAGGAAAAAAAGTTGATTGTGATGATAGAAAAGTATTTAAGCTCTCTAGCCTCCTATATTCTGGAGCAGCTAGCAGGAAAAATAGGAGAGAATTGTATAATAACCCATGACAGACTCTAAGATCTATCCTGTAACTACTTTTTTAAGAGTGCTTTGTAAACTATTGCTTTTTTATTTCTTTGGTTTGTATATGTGTTATACTATTACTATAAAAAAAGAAAAAAAAAAAAAGAGTGACCTCCAGAGCATCCCCTCGACTCTATTTGAGCTCTCTCAGCCACTGATACCTCATTTTTTTTTAACTTTTTAAATTCTTTAATGTAACATATATACAAAGCATGAAAAGAAAAAGGCAATAGTTTTCAAAGCACTCTTCAGCATATAGTTGCAGGACAGATTCCAGAATTTCTCCTGGGCTATACCATACCATCATCTCAGATTTTTCCTTTTAGCTGCCACAGAATGTGAGAGGCTAGAAGGAATAAATATTTTTTTATCATCACAGTTGATGTGTTTTTTTTTTCATTTTTTGTGAAAAATGTATATACAAAGAAGCAATACATTTCAAAGCACACACAATAATTAGTTGTAAAACAAGATTTCATAGTCTGATATGAGTAACAGTTCCACAGCTTGAGGTTTTTACTTTTAGCTGTTCTGAGATACTGGAGGCTAAAAGAAAGATGAATTTAGTGATTCAGCAATCCTATTCATTTTTTAAATCCTACCTTCTTTTTATAGCTCACCCATCAACTTTGATCTTTCTATCCCACTCTTTAGGAATATTTGGCTTATGCCCATTCTAATTTTTTCATGTTGAAAGGGGCTGTCAGTAATGTGGGGCAGAGAGATGGAATTAGCTGATGTTCTGGAGAGGCTGGGCCCTCTGGGTTTCAGGACTTATCTGGTCCAGGTACCTACTTGGAGGTTATAGGTTTCTGGAAAGTTACCCTAGTGCATGGAACCTTTGTAGAATCTTATATATTGCTCTAGATATTCTTTGGGCTTGGCTGGAATGGTTTTGTTTTGGGGGTTGACAAGTTATGATAAGTAGCAGTGTCTAACTGAAGCTTGCGTAAGCGTGACCTCCACAGCAGCCTCTCAACTCTATTTGAACTCTCACAGCCACTGACATTTTATTAGTTACACATATTTTCACATTTTTGGTCAGGATGGAATTGTTGGTCCCACAGTGCCAGAGCTGGACTCAACCCTAGGTGTATAAATGTCTGTCTTTGTCACTGCTATCAGTGGTTCTGGGTATATATATGTAGTACTATTGCTGGGTCATAGGGCAACTGGATATTTAGTTTCCCAAGGAACCGCCAAACTCTCTTCCATAGTGGCCTGTACCTCTATACAGCTGTGTATAGATGTCCCAATTTCTCCCCATCCTCTCCATCATTTGTGATTTCCTGTTTATTTAATAGCAGCCATTCTTATAGGTGTAAGGTGGTATCTCATGATAGTCTTGTTTGTTCTTTTTTTGTTGAGTTGTATGATTTCTTTATGTATACAGGATATCAATCCCTTGTCCAAAGTGTGATTTCCAAATATTTTCTCCCATAACTTGGCTCCCTCTTCACATTTTTGGCAAAGTCTTTTGAGGTGCAGAAGCATTTGATTTAGATGAGTGCTAGTTTAGTTGTTTGATCCACTTTGAGTTCATTTTTATATGAGGTATAAGGTAAGGATCCTCTTTCATTCTTTTGGCTTTTGATAGCCAGTTCTTCCATGCCCATTGTTATAGTTTGCTAAAGCTGCCAGAATGCAACACACCATAGATGGTTTGGCTTTTAATAAAAAGGGATTTATTAGGTAAAAACTTATGGTGCTTCAGAGGAAAGGGACAGCTGACTTTCATCTGAGGTTCTCTCTTACACGGGAAGGCACAGGGCAATCTCTGCTGGCCTTCTCTCCCGGCTTCTGGGTTCCCACAGCTTTCCCTGGGGTGATCCCTTTTTCATCTCCAGTGTTCTGGGTTGAGCTGCAAGTGCTGAAATGAGATATGCTGGGCTGCTTGGGCTGTGCTGCATTGAGCTATCTCATTTAATCATCCAGCCAATTAAACTAAGACTACAGGAGGCAGTCACCCTAGCCAACCACAGATGTAGTCAGTGACAGATGAGCATCACATGCCAATGGCTCATGTCCACAGCAACAGAACTAGACACCTTCACCTGGCCAAGTTGACACCTGAACTTAACTACCACACCCATTTATTGAAAAGACTGCTTTGTCCTAGTTCAGTGGGTTTGGGGGCCTCGTCAATAATTGGTTGACCATAAAGTCAGGGAGTGTTAATCCTCCTACTTCCTTCTTCTTTAGGATTCTTTTAGCTATTTGGGGTCTATTTCCCTCCCAGATGAATTTGGTAACTAGCTTTTTCAAGTCTTCAAAGTAGGTTGTTTGTAACTTTGTTGGTTCTGTGATGCATCTGTAGATCAATTTGTATAGAATTGACATCTTAACTATAGTTAACCTTCCTGTCCATGAGCAGGGAATGCTTTCCACCTATTTAGATCTTATTTGATTTCTTTTAGCAATGTTATGTAGTTTTCTGTGAACAAATCCTTTATGTCCCTAGTTAAGTTCATTCCTGAATGTTTGATTCTTTTAGTTGCTATTGTGAATGGAATATTTTTCCTTAACTGACTCCTCAGTTAGGTCATTGCTTGTGTATAGAAACATTACTGATTTTTGTACACTGATTTTATATCCTGTCACCTTGCTTAAATTATTAGCTAAAGTAACTTTATTGTAAATTTCTCAGGGTTTTCCAAGTATAGTATCATGTTATCTGCACATGAAAGTTTTACTTCTTTCTTTTCAATTTGGATGTCTTTTATTTTTTTGTCCTGTCTGATGATCATGTGATTTTTCCCTTTCAATTTGTTAATGTGCCTTATTTCATTAATTGATTTTCTTGTGTTGAACCATCCTTGCATTCCTGGCATAAACCCTAATTGGTCATGGTGTAAAATTCTATTATTGTGTTGTTGTATTCGATTTGCTTGTATTTTGTTGAGAATTTTAGTGTCTATGTTCATTAGGGAGATTGGCCTGTAGTTTTCCTTTCTTATAGCATCTTTACCCAGTTTTGGTATTAAAATGATACTAGCTTCAAGCCCCCAGTCTTGGGGTCTGTTCATATGAAACTTAAACCCCACAAAGGATAGGTCAAGTCTACTTAAAATTTAGGCCTAAGAGTCACCCCCAAGAGAGCCTCTTTTGTTGCTCAGATGTGGCCTCTCTCTCCAGCCAACACAACGAGCAGTCTCACCACCCTCCCCCTCTCTACGTGGGACATGACTCCCAGGGGTGTGGACCTTCCTGGCAACGTGGACAGAGATCTTGGAATGAGCTGAGACTCAGCATCAAGGGATTGAGAAAAACCCTAGAATGAGCTGAAACTTAGAATCAAGGGATTGAGAAAACCTTCTCGACCAAAAAGGGGAAGAGGGAAATGAGACAAAGTGTCACTGGCTGAGAGATTCCAGAGTCGAGAGGTTATCCTGGAGGTTATTCTTATGCATCAAGTAGGTATCATCTTGTTATTCAAGATGTAATGAAGAGGCTAGAGGGAACTGCCTGAAAATGTAGAGCTGCGTTCCAGTAGCCATGCTTCTTGAGGTTGATTGAATAATGATACAGCTGTCACAGTGTGACTGTGTGATTGTGAAAACCTTGTGTCTGATGCTCCTTTTATCTACCTTGTCAACAAAGGAGTAGAACATGTGGAATAAAAATAAATAATAGGGGTAAGAAATGCTAAAATAAATTTAGTTTGAAATGCTAGTGATCAATGAAAGCGAGGGGTAAGGGGTATGATAGGTATAATCTTTTTTTTTTCTTTCCTGTGTTTGTTTTATTTCTTTTTCTATTGTCTTTTTATTTCTTTTTCTGAATTAATGCGAATGTTCTAAGAAATTATGAATATGCAACTAAGTGATGATATTGTGAGTTACTGATTATATACGTTTTATTTTTTTGTTTCTTAATTTTTAAATTAATAAATACATTTTTTAAAAAAAGTAAAAGAAGAACGTTAAGGCAAACAAAATGCACTTAAATAGATAGAACAAAAAAGAGAGGTCCTTATTTATAGATAGAACAAACCTTAAATGAAATAAAATCATAATTAACATTCTTTAATTATTCTAATACTTTTTTAAAAAATCCTTAAATTCAAGGAGAATACTCTTTCTAACTCACCCTAAATGCCTATTTTTTGAGGTAAGATGGATAGCCTTACAGTCATCCAGATCTAAAAAGGTAGACTGTTCCCCTGCAAGGCTACTGGCAGTAATTAAAATGATAGCCTTGGTTTACCCTTTCCTTGATTCCTTTGCCCTGGAAAGAAAGATCATCATATAGGTACCTTTGTATATTAGAAATATGTCTTGCCAATTAAAAAGTAATTACTCTTCTGACTCTTTTTAAGAGGAGAATACTTCATTTTCCCCTGTGGGGATTCTTAGGTTTTAGGTGAAATGATAGGAACTTTTCAGTGTCACAATGGCCCTGAGAACAAAATTAACTGCTAAGTCTGGGGATGGGTTGCAGTGGGAAACTTGAAAAGTTCTAGTAGAATAGGAGAAAAGTAGAATGCTGAGAAGTTTAATAATGCAATAAAATAGAAATTTTAAATAAATTGAAGTCAGCTGTTGAATTTGGTAGTAGCTAGAATCTGCGATCTATACAAAACCATTCTATACTTATTCAGTAAATATTTGTTTAGCAGCTACTTTATGCCAGCGTTATTGAAAAGTATGGTAAAGTAGACAGGATGTTTGGCTTTAAGGAGCTTTCAATCTACTGACGGAATCCAAGCAATAGATAAATAACCAAGAAATACATCTAATCGTGAAAAGTGGCGGACAAAGAACTAAAATAGGGTGATAGGATATAAATGAAGTTACTGCTTTTGACTTAGAGGTCATGTGAAGCCTTTTTTTAAATTAACATTTAATCTGAAAACTGAAGGGCAAGAAACAGCCACCCATATGATGAGCACGAAAGAGAAGGAACAGTTCAGGCAGACAGTTCAAAGTCATAAGACAGGAGAGAACTTTATTTTTTGAGGTACTGAATGGTGGTCAGAAAGACTGCAGTGTAGTGTGCAAGGGATGCAAGATGAGGTCAGAAAGATAGACAGGGATCATATCTTGAAGACCTGTGTAGGAGGTAGGATATTTTTCTAAATGCTGTGGATTTTGAATAGGTAATGTCATCTGATTTAAGTCTCTGCTCTTTATGGAAACAATACAAAGCAACTGATACAACTTCTGACTAGTACAAAAATTTCACACTGTAGTCATCTTTTGTCAGTCTGGGAATTCACAGTGATCTTGAGATGTATCTCTCAGGAATGTCAAGGTTGTATAATAAGTAATTTTTTGTGTATTCAGTAATTGATTTTTTGTTATTTAAAATATTAAGAGTAATTGTTTATGTTCCAGTATTGGTTTTTTTTTTTTTTTTTTTTGCATCTTTGTATTTGAAGAATTTTTTTCTTTACTCTTAAGAGTGATTTGGGAGGCAAATTATTTTCTAGGGAAAAGCTTCTCAGGTCTGATAGGAATCAGGAGAAGTGTGATTTGTTTTTACTACAGTTATACTCTCTCTGTTCCAGAATGCAAGGACTACTTGAGTTCCTAATACTCCATGATCTCTGTTCCCATATCTGAATAATAAGTCCCTTGTCTTGGCATTCCCCCTAAGATTACTTTCAAGCTATTGTAGGGTTTTTAATGATAGAGAAGTTGATTTGAAGTGTTGCATTATTAATCATCTCATACATTTTTACATGTAATGATCATCCTACCTTTGTATTATACTTCTAGAGAACTATGATTAATCATTTGGCTACGACTTATACTATCTTTGTTTTCCTCTGACTTAAGATTAACTGTTTAATGTATTTGCTTTTTGTTTGTGATCCCAGGGTAGTGTCATTTCTTCCGATATGATTGAAATGATATTTTCCAATAGCCCAGAGCAACAGCTTTCAGCAACACAGAAATTCAGAAAATTGCTTTCGAAAGGTGAGCTCTAGAAATGTTGAGTATATTTTAATATATATCTAAAATATTACTTTACTGTATTATTTTTCATACCACAGATAACTTAGTTTTGGAGTCTGTCAACAGAAGGAAAGACCACATACAGAAATATGTGTAATTGTGAGCAATGCCTAATGTTTTGGGTTTCCTTATTTGTTTGTAAAATCTTACCAGGACCAGCAAGCATTACTTTTATTTCCCTCAGCTATCTTATGAAAGACGTTATAGTGATAATAGTAGTAGTCGATATGTCATTGATTTAAGAAACTGTACCCTTTTTTAATAAAAAACTTTAAAAAATATCACTTGAAGGAACAATAATTGTTTATTTTAATGTTAGCAGTTTACCATTTAATGTTAAATGTTGATTTATTTGTAGACAATTACATAATTGTAGAATGAAATATAATACTTGCCATCTTTGGCAAGTAAAGAGAACTCTGAACCATATTAGAATTTTGATAATAAATGCTTAAACGAGCTGACTAAGCCACCCACCCCCCCAACACACACACACATACACAACCTATAATCACTTAAGGTTATTTAGAGTCATTAGTGAAAAAAACGCATATAGTCCTTGAGATTAACTGGATTATAAAACTGCCACCACCACCACGAAAAAAAACCTCATGTCTTTTGGATGATAATCTAGTAAATATTTGAAGGACATTATCATGTGTGCTTTACCAACCCTCTAAAATAATCTTGTCTCTTTTTAGCATGCTGAGCCTAAGAGTGTCTCACATAATGTGGCTTTTCAAAGCCTTTTGCTATCCTACTACATTCTTACATCAGATCTGGTTTACCAGCATCCCTTTTAAAAATATGACATGTTCTGATTACTGTAGGGTATTGGAATAGATTACCTTCCTTATTCTGAGATTATACATTCCAAGAATGTAGTTCAGAATAGCATTTGTTATTTTGAAACTCATGGCATAGTAATGCTTCATTGAATTTGCAGCCAACTAAGCTACCCAGCACCTTTCCACATGCATTGTTAGGTCTTATCTTTTTGTTTTGTTTTGCTTTAAAATTGCTTTAAAAAAATCAGTTGCTGAATTTTGCTTTATCCTTGTTTTATTGCCAAATTTGGCGTGTTGTTCTCCTTTGTGTTAATTTCTGCTACACTGCATATTAACTGATTCATCTTTATTGTAATTCTCAAGTTTGTTTGCTGTATTTATCTAAATGGTTGATAAAAATCTTGAACCGGGCAAATGACATGTTATTAGAGCCCTCTTCAAATTATTGTTGACCTATATTAGTCACCTCTTTCAGTTAGTTCATTGGCTTGGCTAAGAATCTCCAACTGCCATTTCTCTGGCAATACACATGAATGTCATGAAAAATCTTTGCCAAATCTCTGACTAAAATTAGCATGCTGATTGCCTATGACATTTTAGGCTTTTCAGTCAGCAAGGTTTAATTGAATGACTTTATTTATAAGATATTGCCATAAATGAAAATGAAATTAATTTGGCATGTCATCCTTAGTGAATTCTTTCTGGCCCCTACTTACCACTAAAGGTGCAAAATTAAATCTTCCCAAGCATACTCAGAATCCCCTAAAGCAGTTTCTTAAGAACGTTTGTGTTAAGGAAAACAGACTGAAAGCCCATGTAGAAAAAAGGGCTAGAAGGAAGGAAGTATATCAGAATATTAAGTCTTTGGTAGCTTTTCCTCCTTCTTTCTAAATTTTCTAAAATAGTGGTGATAGTAATTTTAATTTTTAAGAATTCTGTTTGTCCTTCATTTCCATAATAAGGCTTAATTTCTTTTTGAAAACTTTCAAGTTATCCTAGTCCAAAGTGACCGAACTCAAGTCTCTATATATTTTTGTGGATTTCTAACATGAAAGATGGGGGAAAAAGAGGGGGGTGAGTTGTCATGAATTAATTTTGAGCTATAAAAGTCCTTGCATTGAGATCAAAGGATTGTTTTTCTTCTTTCCTTGTATTTTATCGGGAAACAGAGCCCAATCCCCCTATTGATGAAGTCATCAGCACACCAGGAGTAGTGGCCAGGTTTGTGGAGTTCCTCAAACGAAAAGAAAATTGTACACTGCAGGTGCGAACCATTTTCATTTTTGCTTTTTATCTTAATTCTCTTTGCAAACTTATGTACACGAATTTGTTACTAATTTTAATCTATATGAAGGACTAATTTGTTTACAGTAATACTCCTGACAACCAGATTGCAAAGCTGCTTTTGCAGCTTTGTTAACATTCAGGCCTTCATGTTGCTCTTTAAAATTCTTACCGTTTTTAATCACTTGAAAATTGTTTATGGTGATTTTGGGTAACGCTTGTCTAATAGGGAAATGTTTGCAGCAGAGGAAACATTAGAAGATAATAACCAGTTTGTGGGCTATATAAACTTGGTTTTAGGGATTTTAAAATTATACTTGTTGGCTTTCTTGGGCTTGTACAATGTGGCATAGATCAGAGATGCACTAATCTTGAAACCTGTTCCTAATTAATCTCTTTCTCTTCCTAAAACTGCTGACAAGGAGAAAGTTTTGTCAGGAATCTGTACATTCTTCTATGTTAATTTAGTTTATCCGTACTGTACTATATGGAGGTTCTTAGAAGATATTCCACAACTCCTAAATTGGATAATCTTCACAGTAAAAGAGACCAGTTGTCAACTGACTTATCCTGAAAGTTGTCTTGAGATTTTAAAATACTATTTTTTCCTTAACAAAATTGGATTTTTAGTGAACTGGCGATTTTCCAGTTTAAGACTTCCTTACATGACCAACTGAATCATTATCTGTATTCTTTAGCAGATAAAGGAGATCCTTGAATTCTTACCTGTAGAGTCTAATCTAAAGAGCTATGATCCTTTAGAGAGACTCTGCAATACAACTATAAAATTTGGTTAAATACCGAATGGGTCACAGATAGGATTTTTTTTTCCTAAATAAATATTTGTTTATATTTATATCATAAAAATAAACCTCCCACCCCCTTGTTTGTTCCCTCACCCTTGTTTCTGTAAGGCTGATCCCATGTAAGGATTAGGGCAGTTTTGTAAATAATATCTCCTCATCTCAGGTCCCTTACTATCTAGAGCATTGTTAGATAATTCATAAGACTTGATGCTTCATCTTCATATTTTCTCTTCCTTTCTTCCCACCCTATCCATCTTTTTCTTTCTTTATACTCTTTGTTGCGGTAATGAGTTCCTTCCAGAGGTAAAACAAGAAATCCAGAGAAGGTAGAGTACTTCAATGTCCCATCAGCTTTTTCTTCTCCAGTTTGACACTTACCAATTTCTAGGTTCATTTGAGTTCAGATTCTGTTTTGCTAGCTGGCATCTGGATTACAATTCTGATTCCCATCTAAAGCCAGGATCACCAGGCACCTGAAAAACACCAGGTTCACCTAGAGAGCAAGGAAAGAAAGACTTTTCTCAGAAAAAAAAAAAAGGAATCCAGACAACCAACACTGCAGAGAACAGAGCCTGAGTTCCCGAGCAACCTGCCAAGAGAACCAGAGGAACCAAATGGAGGAATTTTATTTACTGCAGTTTAACATTTGAAATCCTTTTTAGGAAGAGGGGAGGTAGGGAAAATTATTACTTTGTTCATGCTGAGAAAATGTTTCTTTCCTATCTCAGTGAACGAGAGTAGCCAAGAGAGATACTGTATATTTTTTCCTCAATCTAGCAATTTTTAATAAAGGTGGTTGCAGAGATCCAGTCTTTTAATGTATTAATGAAAGATGGTATAATCCCCCAGACCTAAATGAAAAAAGTCAGAGAGATGGATCTTTCCCATGTGTTCATTCTTCAAATACTCTCCTAAGTTTACAGTATGTTCTCTAAGACAGTCCATTCTGGCTAACGCATGTAAATTCTCCATCATTTTGATTTGGTATTCTGTAATCCTAGAACATGTATTTTAATACATCTGAAGATGAAAAGCCTTCAGAAATTTCTGATTTTCTTCTCTAAATTCCAAGATTCCACCTTTGTGTAAACTGATAATTAGATTGAAAAATTGATAAATGAGTCCTCTCAAGTGATCTTGAGCCTGGCATGTGGCCCAGATCCCTTTACCTTATGATTTTCACCTTAGCTGTCCAGAGACTCTGAGAAATAACAAACCTGTTAATTATTTAATTATATCTAGCTTTTTTTTCTGTGCATATTTAAGCACAAATGTCTTTTCTGTCCATTGTGACTAATGAGTAACCTTGACCACCCAGAGTGGGAAGAGCAAGCTTACTGAGGGAAGCTATAGGGCTAGGAGGCTTCATGCTCTGGCACTTCTTCAAATAATTAGAGTAAAATGCCCTGGAAAGCTTGGAAGGTACTCCTTCTTTTGTCTTCTTGGAAAGTACTAAGGTATAAAGTACAGTATTTCCTACCTGCTTACTAGAAATATATGGTCCATCTTTGGAACGGGGCTTTTGCCATTTCTCTCCAGGGAGTCATAATGTATGATGTCAAAAGGAAATTTTATGGCTCAACTCACGAGTAAATTATGTGGACAGACTTAATCCCTTTATTCATAGATGAAAAACCGTAAATCTAGTGAAAGGTTTCCTCTATCCTCAAATCAGTGAGGTACCTCAAACCAGAGAGAGAAATGTTTACTTTCGTCAGTGCTCTGCAGGTACTTACTTGTCCTCAAACAGAAGATAAACATGGGTGGAATCTAGGACTTATCTAAGGGCATTCTGAAGCTCAGTGACATCTAAATCTCATACATACTTGAGCCCTTGAGATGAGATTGGTCTACCGTTTTTTATGTTCACTGAGCCCACTTTGTTTGGTTCTTTGAATCCAGGCCCAACATCTTTATACTGTCCTTTGCAGTGCTGAAATGTTGTGTCCCCAATAAGCTTATAAAAATTCTAGAGACAAGTAAATTGCTTCCTAGATCCAAATAGTAGACAAGTACTCCTTTTAGAATTGTTAATTTGAATTAAATTGGTTGTTTCCCCTTTGCTGTCTTTCTTGTCCCCTCTAAAAACTTAATATGATAAACTGCAGTAATCCTTCATCCTCATGCATCTTTTTCCATCTCCATTGATCCCTCTATCTTTCCTGGAAGGTTGCTCAGATGACTCAAGCACTGTTCTCTACAGAGTTTGATATCTGGGTTTATTTTTCTGATGTGAGCCTCTCTTTTCACTTGCTCTCCAGGTGAGCCTGGCATTTGCTAGGAACCAGAGTGGAACCGGCAAAGTGGCCAGCAACAGAGTCCTGATCCAAATGGAGAAAGGGAACCAGGCGTACCTCAACCTGGAGTGGGAAACTTGATAGGAGGTCAGAAGTACTTCAGCTTTGGATTCTCATTTTCCTTATTTAAGGAACTGAGCACCAGAAGGTAGAGACTGAGAGAGGGGAGAGAAAAAACATCAAGTCTTCAGTGTACCCCTTCAGATTTCTCAATTTTTAGCCTTAGTTAGCAAGTTCTGGACAGTGAATATCATAGCAGAATTAAACTTTATAAGCAATCACAGCTGCATGACAGGTTGTCTCCTTGCATGATGCCAGACTTGGAACACTAAGAATATAATAGTTAAAAACAACAAAAATAAACTAAAATTATCGTTATTTTGGCCCCATTTATTTATTCAAATGATACCATATCTTAGATTTTTTTTTCGTTTCTTCATATTACTAATTTACTCTTAAGATTCACTGTTACTTACGTGAATGCTTTTTTTGGCTATTTCTATTATAAGATATGAAATTGTTTTGTTGTCAGTTCTGAGCATTCCCATTTCACAACTCTTCTTTCATGTTAAATTGTAATCTGGGACCCAGCACTGAAACGTTAAAAAAAAAAAAAAAAAAAGAGAGTGGGCCACGGTGGCTCAGCAGGCAGAGTTCTCACCTGCCATGCCAGAGGACCCAGGTTCAATTCCCGCTGCCTGCCCATGTTAAAAAAAAAAGACTCCAGAACCCAGTGAAATACAGCTTAAAACATTATGAAAAGTCCATTACGAAATGGAAGCTAGATAATTCAGAGTTAAGCCAATTTTATAGGAACATACTTACACATTAAATACATTTGAAAGTTTCTTTTTCCAACACTTTAACATGGGCCTATACTCACAGGAGTGAATGTGCGTACACAATATACATATGCATGTGGGTATAGGAAATCACACACATTGTGTGTGTGTGTGTTAATGTACTTTTAATGCGTGAATCCACATGATAATCGTCTCAATGGCACTATTATAATAGTGGACAAGTTTGTCTACTTCTGTCCCTGGTAATGGCAAACTATTTTTTTATTCCCATTCTTACCAAGAGAGGCCTTGAACTTTCTTTGCATTCAGAGGGTATCATCATGTACTTCTTAGTAATAAACGTAATTTCAGCATACTCTTTGGTTTGCTGAGGTGTCCTAATTTCCAAATTTTATTCCATCCATATTTGGGCTATTATGCATGTGTTCTTCATTTTCCTAATTGTTAATTATCACTCAGTTTTGATTTGCTTCTCCCTTTTATTCACTTGAGCAGTTTGTGGAATTCACTCTCATTTCGTCTGAGAAATTTTTGTGCTAAGCCTCATAAGACAGCAGTTTGAACTCTGGCTCCAATTAGCATTCCAAGTAATTTCTTCTCACTAATAACTCTTTACCATACATTTATCTACTCAAGTTATTATAAGCATTTCTTTTACATCAAAATCTTACTGCAATACTTTTTCTTTTCAGAATAGATAAGTATGTGTGTTGATCTCATTCATTCTTTCCAGATTGGTATTTCTCACAGTTGTCATTTCTCTGACTTTATCTCTGAATTATCTAATGGCTATTGAACTTTTGAGTCTGCCTTTTAGTAGGACAGCTTGCTTTTATACACAAATCATTTGTCTCTGTTTTACTAATTAGTTGTCCTTGTAAGTGAAAGAAAATGTGTTTTAAGTGAACCATCTTTTCGTTTTGCATCCACCAAATAACTTGGCAAACTGCTATTCAAAATTTCTTGCCATTTGTACCAAAATTACAAGCAACTGAAGATTCTTATGGCAGTGTTAGGTGTGTATTTTAAAGAGGATTGGCTGGGTTTCATAGCTCACTAGATTACAAGACTGTAATCTAGTACTTCTCATTGGCTGTGTAACATTGCTCAAATTGTTAGCTTGTTGAATCTTTCTCTCTGACACTTTCTTCATTTGTAAACTAGAAAGGCCAGAAACCTTACTTCTCTGATTGCATTCATATCTTCTGTTTACCAATCTCTTTATATCTTCTGTTTACCATTGTGCAATGGCTGTTGTGAGGATCACTTGAGAGTATGTGAATACTGCTTTCAAAATACAGAGTACTGTACAAGTGTAAAGTTTTAATTCAGACAGATCGAAAAGGATTCAAGCATTCATTTCAGCAGAAGTTTAATTACAGACCTGATGTCTGATAAGTTTTTACTTGGTAATATTCAGTGTTTAATTTATAAGTCTCCTGAGCTTCACAAACGAAGCCCTTTTACTGTGGTGCTCTTACTCTGGGCCTCCCTGCTGTTTTAATATCAGTGTCCAGCTAGGCTATTCGTCCTCTTCATCTTGCTCATGTGTTTGTCACTTATAGTTTCTTTGAACGTTTTCTTCTTTAAGAGTCTTCTATGAATTTGCTGTCATTCATAGAGCTCTAGATTATGCTAATCAAATTGTCTTCCCATTTCTTTCATCTTTCCCCACGCCCAGAGATAAATGACTTAGTTTTTCATGTGACAGTTGCCTTTTAACTTGGGTCACAGTTTTATGTTCAACAAGCATACCACTGAACTTTTTATTTTTTTGCATATGTACTTCATTAAGAAATAAATAGAAGATAAAAGGAGAGAAGGAAACAAGCTCAAAATTCAGTTAAGAAACCTTATCTAATAGAAATGTAAGAGTTCATTTTGATTTCTTAATATTAAGCTGAAGAGTCAAGTTACTGTAGAAATGGATATATAAAATTAATATGCTATAATTTTTTGGCTTTAATTAATTCCCTTTGTGTCTTCTGTTTACCATTGCTTTAATTATTCAGGTTACTCACCTTTCTCCCTTTTAGTAATGGTCTTGAAAAGATAATCTTATTTCTGTACTTTGGTTTGGAGATTTTTCTTTTATTGGAAGCTCTTATGCTCTCGAGTGGCAATTTTTATTAATTGTATGCCTCTTAATTCACTTTGACCTCCTTATTTAAGATATCTTTTGCCTTTTTCTTTGTGCTTATATTTTACACATTTAACATTAATGTTCTCTTTCCATTTTACTTTTCTCTTCCTTCAAAAAAAGTTTTTTGTTAAGTTGGGTCATGTACATGGTACAAGTCCAAAAGGGTACATAAGGCTTTACAGTGAAAAGTGTCTTTCTCACTCTTGTTTCCTAGTTACAAGGTCAATAAGTATTTGAAATTCCTCATGCTATCTTCCAGAGATATTTTGTACTATAAGTAAATTAATGTGTGTATTCTTTTCGAAACTTTTTTAGAAATATATTGTGATAGCATCTTAATGTATGCTGTTTTGCATTTGATTTTTGTATTCATTCCTCAGGAGATTTCCATATCAGCACATGAAGAATTCCCTCCTTTTTCTGGTTGTGTGTCAGCCCTTGATTTGAAAATTTAGATACCTTGAATATTCCTCTAGGCTGAGATATTTCTTCTGGGAATTTCTTTAAAATTAATACATGTTATTCAACTGATAGATTGAATGACTCTTTCCTTCATGTACAGAAAACTTTATTATAAGTAAACCAGATATTAAGTTCTAATGAAAAATTATTTTTATTTTTATAGTTTGAATCAGCTTGGGTACTGACAAATATTGCTTCAGGGAATTCTCTGCAGACCCGGATTGTGATTCAGGCAGGTGCTGTTCCCATCTTCATAGAGTTGCTCAGCTCAGAGTTTGAAGATGTCCAGGAGCAGGTAAAAAATCAAATAAAGAGAAGCAGATGAAAGAATGCAATTTCTCCCTTTGGTCTTATATAAGTCAGGGCCTCATTTCACCTCTTGGTCATGGCAATTCGTGGGACTATTCTAGAAATCTAAACTTAAAGTAGAGAATTTCGTAGAGGATATAAGCAGAATTTCCTAGACACTTTAACTATTTTTTTCCCTTCCAACCTTGAAATTCTTTAAGCCATATAGAAACATTTTTTTAGAGCTTGTAAATAGTTACTGATAGAACTTTTTCTTGTAGGACTCTCTAGGTTGATTGAACTACAGGTCTTTGCAGCTTTCATGAAGGAAAAGATGTAGAAAACACAGGGTACACAGGTAGTTCTTGCCTGCCATACAGGAGAACAAAATTCCCTATGATGTACATATCACATATCTGCCTCTGGTGTGTGTGTATATAGGTATACATATATGTAGAGAGACCTAAAAAATATATAAAAAGCATGAACTTGTTATCACAGCCCCCTTTATCAAATTTGTAAATATAAATCAGTGGTAAATAAGTATTTTTTACAGCTTTATTGCGGCAATATTGATATCCAATAAACTATATATATAAAGTATGCAATTTGATAAGTGCTGACATATGGGTACAACCATGGAACCATCACAAAGTAATTAATATATCCTTTACACCTAAAATTTAATAAAATTATCTGCATTTTGCTTGCTCTTAAATTCTTTAACTGTTTTCTCATGTCAGCCAGCTTAAAATGCATTTTAAAATAAAATTCCTTTATGACAGTGCAGATAACTTTCAACAGTGGCATAATCATGTAAAGCACATTTAGCAATGTTTTACTTCGTTCAGTAAATAAGAAAGTAGTTCTTTGAAAATGTGTCATAGGAATGTTATTTTTACATTAATGCTGAAAAATGCCAAGGTTGTTTCTATCAAGGCAATAGGGCCTTCTTCCCCTTTTTAAAATTTTTTAAAAATAAAAATGAAAGGATTTGCCATTTTAACAAATCACCATTAATTCTAATAGTAATCTCTTAGGGACCTTTGAACCAAGGTTGGCAAGATTTGAAATGGGGTTCCAAGTTTTTAAAAAAATAAAATAAGGCAGGCAGTGGTGGCTCAGTGGCAGAGTTCTCACCTGCCATACCAGAGACCTGGGTTCGATTCCTGGTGCCTGCCCATGCAAAAAATAGTAATAATGATAATAATTTTAAGACAATTCTGAGACAGACCAGAAAGTGGAAGTCACTTTTATTAACTTTTAAGTAGATACACACATTCACTTTAATTTTGCTGTAGAAATGGATGGATTGTCTAAAGTTTGCCTTTTATCTTGCTAGAGCCTGATCGTTGTTGATACTCCTTAATTTTGGTCATATTGCAAAACTAGAGTTCTGGTCAGAAATAACTGCGTATGTACTCCTATGAAGCTTTAAATTGTGCTTTTCCATCCTGAAATTCCCATCTTAGACTTCACAGGCCAGTGAGCGTATGTGAAAATTATTTCTGGTGTATAAGCTAACTATTGATGTAGCTGGATTAACTCCCTATATAGCTATACCTGAATCAAACCATCAGATAATTTAGATGGATCCCAATAGGCTTATCCAAGAGGTTCCCACTGATCTCTTAGAAAAATAAGGGTAAACAGTGTGTCTTCAAGCTAAGCTGCCTAAGGGTTTGCTTGCTATTGAGTTGGCCTTTAGGTAGAGAGAACAGAGTGTCAGTTCCATTCACTTACACTCCAAGCTCATCTAGTTTCTGCTGAATTATGCAGTGTGGGGGAAAACTTGACTAGTCAAAAGAGACCTTCCATAGGGACTTCCCCCCATAAATAGACTCAAAACTCATAAGTATATTCTTAGGGTGCCCTCTAAATTTCTCCACAAATACTCCTTGAAATTTAATGGCTCTCAAGTCCATGAAAAGTTAATCATGGGCTTGGAACTACCAGGAGCCACACAACAGTCTTCATGGCCAAGTAAGGCTATTAACTCAGCTGGTATGTAAAGCTTTTCATTGCAGTGTGTCTTGTTGGGTAACGTATCTTCTTATACAACCTGATGGTGAACTCTGCTAAACTGTTTTGACATTGAGAAGAATCCAAATATATCACCTATAAAAAATTCAAAATTTTGGCTCCAGACTGGAGCTGGAGATTGCAGTTTGATCAGTTCCACAAGTGCAGGGAGACTCCTCCAGCTTAATTTGACACATCCACACTATTGGCTGTACTCAAAAACTAGAGACCTGGGAGTTAACCTTGCAGATAACTAACTGGATGATTAACATGTATTTTTACCCAGCTAGGTAAGCCATTTTAATCTCTGTTAAGTACCAAGAACATATGTAGGTGTGGGAATCGGGAGATAAAGAATATGAGAAATGATCCCTTTCCTTAATAAGCTTACTGGCATGAATATTCACATTTCCTTCAGTATATTGTACAGTAGAATATTATTGGTCTTCTTCCCCCAGCCACACCACAATGTCATTTGACTCCCTGATTATTAAACTTAGGAATGTTAATAGTTAATGTCTATATATAATATGTTGATTAATTACTGTATGTAAAGAGTTGTTGTGATATGCTGGCATCATTTTTGAAAGAATTATGAGGGGATTACGCTTTAACCCATGATTAATGAGTAATTCTTTCTCAGGCAGTCTGGGCTCTTGGTAACATTGCTGGAGATAGTACCATGTGCAGGGATTATGTCTTAGACTGCAATATCCTTCCTCCACTGTTGCAGTAAGTTTCTTTCTCTTTCTTCTGTTTGTTTTGTTTTTTTTTTGTAGTAATAAAACCTTGGGAGGTTCCTTAGAAAGCAGTACATCTTTGGAAATGATTTTGAATTTCTTCTTTTTTTTTTGTAGTAATAAAACCTTGGGAGGTTCATCAGAAAACAGTACATCTGTTGATAGGATTTTGGATTTCCTAGTATTATTTTCCAATCCAGATAATTTCTTGTTAGTTTGTTGTGGTCATTTCTTCAAGTACTCTTCTTTCCAGTGCCAAAATTCTGAATTTTGAGAATTACAATTATTGAAGCTTCATTGTTCTGAGGAAAAGTTATTTGAGGACATCTGTTTATTAGTAGAATTAAATGGTTTAGTATTTAGCTTGTGCTGTCAGAGAATTAATATCTGTCAAATGGTTTACAATTATATCATCATGCTTATAGGTTATTTTCAAAGCAAAACCGTCTGACCATGACCCGGAATGCAGTGTGGGCTTTGTCTAATCTCTGTAGAGGAAAAAGTCCACCTCCAGAATTTGCAAAGGTAAGAATTATGCTTGTGGAAAATTAGTAGAAAAAGCACAAGTAAAAGAGCATAGCATCCAATTTTAATGTGAACTAAAAGAGATAAGATTTTTAACAAAATCTATAAGGTTAGAAATTGGTTTGTTTCTAGAGAAGCAGGGGTTTTTTTTTTGGTTATTGTTTGTTTTTGATTTAGAGTAATTTTTTACTCCCTGTAAAAAGCCCTGAATTGATCCTAAAACCTAGTACTTTTTATTATTCATAACAAATATCTAAAATACGGAATTCCCTAGCTTTAGTACTTTTGAAAGTTCCGTTCAAAAACTGCAAAGTGGTTTTTGCCAAGGACTCTCATTCTTAAGAGTTGTATTTGAATCTTTGCTCTTTGAATTTAGTTTACTTGGGCTTTGACGCCTCATCAAAGAAAACCGAGAGTCCACAAATAGTATGCATAACTTATATCACCTTCCTTTTGCAGGTTTCCCCCTGTCTGAATGTGCTTTCCTGGTTGCTCTTTGTCAGTGACACTGATGTGCTGGCTGATGCCTGCTGGGCGCTCTCATATCTATCAGATGGCCCTAATGATAAAATTCAAGCAGTCATTGATGCAGGCGTCTGTAGGAGACTTGTGGAACTGCTGATGTAAGCTATCTTTAAGAAAGCGTCTGATTTTTTTGGAGTGGTTCAGTTAGTAATTGATTATACATTGTGTTTTTTGTGCTTTGGGCTGCTGACTTTTGTTACTGTTATTTTAATGCCCAAATCTTTTTGTTTTTTTGAGGCATATAAAGAACCTCACCCTCCTCTGTTGTTAGCAGTCCTGTAGCAGAAACATTTGGAAAACTGACTATATAGTTCCAACTAATAGTCATTGGATCTCAGAATAAATGTGCAGGAACTGACAAAGTTTTTTAAAGAGTGATCAATCTTATTAACAAGGAGAGAAAATAGTACCTGTAGGAAAGATTAAAGAATATTCAGATTACAGTCTGCCAGAATTGAATATCTGTCTTCAGATGTATAAAGGGCTATGAGGAGGTTTTATTATTATTATTTTTATTTATTATTATTGTTATTATTATTGTAAGGCAACAGAGATTTATTAGGAAGAGTTTAGTATTTGAAGTCTGAAGCCAGGCTTTCACTTTTAAGTTAGTTCAGCTGTTGACATGTTTTCACCCCTGCAAAAATTGTATAATTTATAAAACTGAAAGGTGCTATCTGTATAAATGTTAATTATTGCTTTCCATTATCTCAGCAATCATAGAGAAACAAGTAAAAGGAAAATGAAACATATTAAAGAATGAGAGGGAAAACTTGAAATCCAAGTGATTAAGACGCTGGAAAAAAATTACTAGAAAACATTTGTAGTTTTAAGCCAAAAATGTTAAATAAGGGGAAAGGCTGTTCTTCTTGGGATGTTAAATATAACACTTCTTTTTATGGTTGTAGGCATAATGATTATAAAGTGGTTTCTCCTGCCTTGCGAGCTGTAGGAAACATTGTCACAGGGGATGATATTCAGACACAGGTATAAATGACTATTTAAGTTTTATTCTATTCAAAAAAAGTATATTGAGCCCATGACCATAATTCTAAGATAAATTTAACTCCATATTATTAGGGGAAATTGATGTACATACTGTTTTCATTAATGTATGTTTAATGTCTTGACTCAGGTAACTACTCTCAACACCTTCAGTATCTCTATCCTAACCTGTTACTTGTGGCAATTTTGAGTGCCTATGTAATTTGACTTTTTCTATTGGGCACACAGATCTTTGTTTCCAACTACTCTTTATAGTTGAAATGGTTTTTTGTGAGCAGCAAAATAAAACCTCTAGAAGCATCCCTTCTCTATCTCTGTCACTTCATCTCATCCTCTCTGATAGTTTCTTCCCTTTTGTACATGTACAAGTCTCTTGTATAAGGAGAATTCTTGCACTTTACAGTTTCTTTTGACTTTCTGACATCACCACCTGCTCAGCTCATTAGCTGTACCAAAGCATACCAGTTGGAGTTGATTTCCCTGATCTCTCATCTGCATTGACAACATCTTTAAATAATCTTCCTAGATTTCTGTGATATTGAAGTATTTTGGTTTTCTTGTCTCATTGACCATTTATTTCTCTTTGACAAATACCTTTTCCCTTCTAATCGAAAACACCCTCCAGGAGTTAGTCCTTCAGCTTCATTCATCAATCTTATTGACAACTTTCATTATAACCTTTGTTGATAACACCTTTGTGGGTTGAGAATTGGGAGTTACATTTTAGCCTTAGCTCTTCTTTAACCAGCTCTGACTCTGAACAAGATACTTAATGTTGTCACTTTTCTCATCTCTGATTTTGTTCACTAAGGTTTCTTTCAACTCTAATATTTGCTTTATCATGTTCACGTGGAAACTCATTGTTTTCCCCTTTATATCTGGACCTCTGCTAATATTCCTTATATCAGTGAATGGCGTTAATAGTTGCCCAGGCCATAAACCTAGACATCAGCTTGATTCTTCCCTCTCCTCCATCTCTCTTATCAGTCACTAAGTTCTATTATTCCATCTTTATCCATCCCTGCCAGTGCTTAGTTGAGACATTTCTTGTACCATTCCCACATCTTGGCCCCTATACAGAGGAGTCTATTCAACAAAATAAAGAAACTTCTATATTACTGATATGGAAAATATCCAGGTCATATTGTTTAGAAAGAAGAAAAAGACAGAACAGTGTATAGAAGATGTTACCATTTATGTAAAAAGAAAAAGGGGAGGGAATGAGAATATATATTTGATTGTATTTGTATAAAATTTCCCTGGAAGGATACATAGGAAACTAAGAACATTAGTTGTCTTTGGTGGAGAAGTGGGTGGCTGGAGTAAAGGAATGGAAAGAAGGCTTTTAACTATATAACCTCTATACTTTCTGAATTTTTGAACTGTGTAAGTGTATTTGCTATTTTAAAAAAAGGAAATTGTCAAATATTTACCATTACTAATAGTTTCTGTCTTACCATGTTTATTCCTTGAGTTAGCAATGCTCAGTCTCAGCTCTGAATGTCTGCACACTTTTTTCCCTTTGTGTGGAAAATCCTCATCTCTGCACTGACCACTACCTCATATATTCACACTCCATCATAGTACTTATCACACTGTATTCTGTCTCTGCTTCTAGAGGGGAACTGTGTCAATCTTGTTCATTACTGTGCCTCCGTAATCTGGCACCATGTGTAGAAACTCAAAAAGTATTTATTGAATGAATGAATTTCTGAATCCATACATCTAGTTCTGATCTCTCGCAAGTTCTGGTTCCATGTTTCCAGTTGTCTGTTAGATATTTCTGTTTGCATGCCTCATATTTGACTCTCAGAGTTTATCTTCTTTCCCTACAAAGCAAATTCTAAGTCCTGATATTTCTTATATCTGTCAGTGATATATGAAACTGTTCACTTATTCACCCACATTTGAAACTTTGCTGTCATACTTGGTGTCTTCTCTCATCTTTGTGTATAACAAGTCACCAAGTCTTGTTGATTCTTATTGTTGCTAGAGCCACACCTGATTACCTCATTTTGGTCCATGTCTGCTCACACACAAGGGTTGTTGCTGTATGCACCTAGTTTGCTTTGTGTTCTCCCAAGCAATTAAAGCTCTCAATTTATTTTTGCCTAGTATCAGCTTATCCTTTCTTAAAATAACCTTGTTCACATTATTTATTTTCCTCTTAGAAACAGTGAGTTTCTTTAGTGCCAATGGGTAAAAGAACTTTGAAAGACACTATAAGGAGTTTGAATTTTAGCCTCATTCTTCTTTCTGGCCTATTACAAATCTTTGGGTATAGAATACTTCCTTGTAACTTCACTGGTGCATTCTTGTCTTATGAATTATGGCACTTTTTCATTTACAGCCATTGTATCTGCTGTGTCTTCCTTCTTTGCTTATAAAATCCTATCTGTGTTTCAAGACCCTGCCATGAAGTCTTCTTTTCTGATTGCTTCTCTCCAAGTATTGTCTTCAACTTCTGTGTGTTTATTTTGACACTTTATTTGGTGTTATCAAAATTGTTTTGTAACTTCTCTTATACTGCTCTTTATCTTGCTTTTAAAAGTTTATTTTTCCACAGATTATAAAAATATTTTGCCTTATAGAAAATTTGGCATGTAGGAAAATGTGAAGATATTAAAAAGTTATCAATAACTCCACTACCTAAAGATACTATCATTGTTTATGGTATTTCTTTCTAATCTTTTTTCTTATTCATATATATATATATATATATATATATATATATATATATATATACTTTCTAACACATTTATTGTAGTCTGTACAGTTTTATGCACTCTTCTTTTCATAGTGTTCACTAAACATTCTGTTGTGAGCTTTATAATCTCTGGGTAGACACACCAGAAGTAGAATTATTTGTGGCAAATTGTGTGCATTTTAAAAATTTTATTGATATCATACTGATTTTAGAGATTGTACCCATTTAACTATAAGTTACTGTTATGACTTCATTTTAATCTACATTTTCTTTCATTACTTGTGAGGTAATTTTCTACTAAAATTTTAGTGTCTTACCAACTTACATATTGAGGTTAGCAACCCTTTTATTTGTTGCAAATATTTTTTTTCACATTATATAGTGTGATTTTAATTTTCTTATGATTTTTGACATGTGAAATTTTTATGCTTGGACAGTCTTTCACCATCCTATGATAAGCCATATATTTATATTTTCTTTTATTTATGGTTTCTTTTCTTCATATTTACTCTTTTAAATTACTTACAATTTTGTTTTGGTGATAGGGTTAAGAATTGATGCAAAAAATGTTCTTTAGCTAGTTAACCGTTTATTTTACAACCATCTGTTAAACCACCAGTCATTGGAGGATTAATTATATTATATACTTAATTCTTTATAAATACCTGCATTTGTTTCTGGGATAAATATCTATTCTGTATTTAGTGATTGTTTCTTGAGCCCACCACATACTTCTTTCATCATTGTATCTTTATGATTTTAGTGTCTGGTAAGAGAGATCATCTTCTTCATGTTTATTTGTCTTGTCTCATTTACCTCTGCAAGCCATTTTATAGTTGGGTCATATCCTTTTTATTTCTGCATTCTGTAAAGCATTTCATTAAGCACATTGAAGGTGCTTATTAAGTGTGTATTGGTTCATTGACTAACAGGTAGAGTTATCAGATGACTTAAAAACCTGAGAACACTGCTTACTTACTGACTTCATGTTTACCCATCTGAAAGAAGTTTAAAATCTTGTACAAATATAAGTAGTTCTGTCTCATTACTAAGTCTAACATTCTTTATTGTGCCTTATCAAGTACAGTTTTAGCAATTGTGGATGTGTACAGTGAATCCAATTTGATACCCTTAGAAACTAATTTTTAATAGCTAATCCTTTTTATTTTTTTAGTCAATCCTTTTTTACATATTTAAAACTGTTTACTTGTTTCTAAAACTCTTACGTGGAGGCATTATTTTTCTTCCTATATTTTTTCTAATATACCGTCTCTGAATTATAAAGATTTACTTGAACCAATACAGCAAGTAAAATTTTCCCTTTTTTTCTTTTAGGTAATTTTGAATTGCTCAGCTCTGCAGAGTTTATTGCATCTGCTGAGTAGCCCAAAGGAATCTATCAAAAAGGAAGCATGTTGGACAATATCTAATATCACTGCTGGAAATAGGGCACAAATCCAGGTAATAAAATATCAACTGTCTTACTAAATTTTTATTGAAAAATAGTTTTTTTAATCAGCCTTTAAAATATATATTTTTTTCATGATTTCTTTGAAAGCCCCTGAGCTTTCAAATTCTGACATTTTTATCTTGTTTCATTGTCTATTTCTTACTTTCTTATCCTAATTTATAGTTATTAACTCTTTTGAAACTTATACTTGGGCCCTGGTTTTTCCCTGTGACTCTAATATTTAAAGATTTGATAACTCCAATATTTGATGATCCAGGTTGGAGTGGTTTAGAAAAGATAAAGCACAGATTCATAGGACTTTGAGATGAATGGAATTATAGTGGACATCTAATCCAACATTTTCACTTACAAATTAAACAGGCTTAGAGAAATAAAATGATGCTCAAGGGCACCTTTAGTAAATAACAGGACCAGGATTAAGTGTCTTCCACTAAACATTGCTTGCTTCCTTCACTGGTTTGTAATAGAAAGAGTTCTTGACCAGGAAAGTATGGTTAGTCATCCGAAGAATGCTGAGTGGGAACTAAGATGATGACTGTAGCAACTGTAGCATAATAGGTGGTGATTTCAGCTGCAGTTGATTGGCTGCCCTCGCCAGGCTTTTATGCATGGATTCTCAGGTAATTATTTGAAGCAATTTTAGGTTCTTGAACCAAGGAAAAACTTGAAGAAAATAAGACTTCTTTAGTGTTAGTATATGGGAGGGATTAAGTAAAGGTATTCCATCCAACTAGAATGTTATTCTGATAACCTAGTTTGGAGGTGATGGTTGGAATAGGATGGCAGTAAAGGAATGGACAAGATGGATTCAGGATATTTTAAATTGAGAATGAAAAAGTTATTTTCATTGGTGACTAATTGAATTTAGAATAAACAAATAGCCTTTGTGAACTAGAGAGGCTTGTAAGGAGACCTGATGTAGAAAGCAAATGATGTTCGCGTTTACTAGTTAACCTCTAATAGTTAACCTCTAAAGCAAGCTGCTGGCCATCCTGAGCTCATGCTCCTTTGAGAGATGAGAACTGGAAAATTATAGCACACATGCAGAAGTTGAGGCTGAGAGAAGCGAGATTAGCAGAGGAACAGAGAAGTGAATTTTTATAATTTGATAATGTAGGTGGGATAAATGAGGACAATGAAGGAGAAATAAGTCAGGGAGAAAATTAGGAGATTACAAAGTCACCGATTGTAGGGAGCCTGTTACCAGTGATACAAAAGTATAGCCAAAAGGTTAGGGTTAATGAGGACTTAACTCCTTCTAATTTTCATTTTAACAGAAGGAGGGGTGTTGTTAGTGACTCTAGCATGAAAGTTATAATTAGCATTAAAGGCATTTTTTTTTTCAAATTGTGGTAACATATTTACAACATAAAATTTTCGGTCTCATGGAAACAGCCAAAATGTCCATCAGCAGACGAGTGGCTTAACAAACTGGTATACACATACGATGGAATATTATGCAGCCGTAAGACAGAATAAAGTTATGAAGTATGTAACCACATGGGTGGACCTTAAGGACATTATGCTAGGTGAGATTAGCCAGAAACAAAAGGACAAATACTGTATGGTCTCACTGATATGAACTGACATTAGTGAATAAACTTGGAGAATTTCATTGGTAAAGAGACCATCAGGAGATAGAAATAGGGTAAGATATTGGGTAATTGCAGCTGAAGGGATACAGATTGTGCAACAGGACTGATTGTAAAAACTCAGAAATGGATAGCACAATACTACCTAATTATAATACAATTATGCTAAAACACTGAATGAAGCTGAATGGGAGAATGATAGAAGAAGGAGGGCTGGGGGCACAAATGAAATCAGAAAGAAAGACGATAAAGACTGATAAGGTATAATCTAGTAATACCTAGAGTATATAGTGATAGTGACTAAATGTACAAATTTTAAATGACATAGGAATGTCATTACTGCAGGGTGTTTAAAATTGATAGTAATTAGTATTTTAAAATTTTAACTTATGTGTGAGACTAAAGCAAAAAATGTTTATTTGGTACAAAATTTATATTTTGACTAGGGCATTTCCTAATAGAACTTATGTAGACAGCTTAATTGAACACCATAAGTACATGGAACCTTGAGTAGGGCATGAGATTTTGTTGGTTTGTCCTCAGTGATGGCCCTGAGAAATCCCAGAGTGATTTGAACAGTGAATAAGAAAGTATTTGCAAAGTCCCCTTTGAGGAATGGTGAGAAAGGAGGAAAATTCAATTTCCCCAAGTTGAATTCTTGATATTCTCACAAGCAGTGTGGACAACCAAAGCTATAGGCTGAACTTTGTTCATAAGAAACTTAACCCTACAAAGGATAGGCCAATCCTACTTAAGCCTAAGAGTCACCCCCAGAGAACCTCTTTTGTTGCTCAGATGTGGCCTCTCTCTCTCAGCAAACATGACAGGCAAACTCACTGCCCTCCCCCTCTCTACGTGGGACATGACTCCCAGAGGTGTGGACCTTCCTGGCAACATGGGACGGAAATCCTAGAATGAGCTGGGTCTCAGCACCAAGGGATTGAGAAAACCTTCTCGTCTGAACAGGGAAAGAGAGAAATGAGATAATATAAAGTGTCAATGGCTGAGAGATTCCAGAGTCGAGAGGTTATCCTGAAGGTTATTCTTATGCATTAAATAGATATCACATTTTTAGTTAAGGCATAACAGAGAGCCTGGAGGGAACTGCCTGAAAATGTAGAGCTGTGTTCCAGTAAGCCATGTTCTTACTGAATGATTGTTTAGTGTTATAGCTTTTGCAGTGTGACCATGTGATTGTGAAAACTTTGTGTCTTATGCTCATTTTATCTACCTTATCAACACATGAGTAAAACATATGGAATAAAAATAAATAATAGGGGAAACAAATGTTAAAATAAACTTGGTTTGAAATGCTAGTGTTGGGGGACTTCCGGGTCAAGATGGCAGCTTAACAACGTGCACATTTTAGTTCATCTTCCAGAACAACTATTAAATAACCAGAAACCGTACAGAACAACTCCCGGAGCCACGATAGTAACCAGACAGACAGCGTACCCCAGTCTGGACCAGCTGGACCGGCCGTGAGCACCCCCCAGAACCATGAGTTCCCAAAGCTGTGGTGGCCAATGCCCCTCCCCCGCAGGCTGCTTCCCAAAGGGGAAAGGAAAGGACTTTACCAGCAGCAGGGACTGGGCACAATCAAACGCCAATTGTGGAACTAATTAACAAATTCTGACTACTAAAAATAGGCCCCCAGCTTAGGTGAACCTGATCAAAGTGGAGGTTACTGATTTTTGCCCTGGTGAAAAGAAGGCAGGACTGACAGAAAAAGGGGGAAAAAAAAGAAGAAGGAAACAGGTTTTTGTCGCTGTGTATCTACAAAGGCTTGACTGCCTCTGGATACAGCGGCAGGACTTTTCAGGCTGCAACTGCCCCAGGCATAGGCAGAAGTGAACTCTTTTGGAGCTTGTGCCTTCCCCAGGGAAGGGGTGAAGCCCCACCCAGGTGGAATCCCTCCATCAAGGAATTCACACACCAGGGCTTGGTAATTTGAAGCCATTAAAACCAGGCTACAACCTCTCCTCTGTCTCTACCATGCTCCCAGCAGGGAGAGTCTGCCAAAGTTAAAGGTACTGCATCATCTTATGCTGGTGGGACCTGCAGTCAGACAAGTGCCACATACTGGGCAGGATAAGAAAAACAGAGTCCAGAGACTTCACAGGAAAGTCTTTCAACCTGCTGGGTCTCACCCTCAGGGAAAACCGATGCAGGTGACTCTTTTCTCCTGATAGGAGGCCAGTTTGGTCTGGGAAAATCTGGCTGGGGTCTATAATATCTAAGTAGACCCTCCTAAGTGTTTATTGGGGAAAGGCACCACACAAGCAGGGCAAGAAACAAGAAAACAAGAACTGAAAAATTCTTCTCTGTTAAACAAAACTTAAGCTAAAGGTCCAGATAAAGCTGAACGGAATGTCAAAGAACAAATTCATCCAGCAAGAAAACCCAAGATAAAAGAAGTGAAAGCAATCTCTAGAATAAACTAATTAAGGTAATTAAATGCCTAGACACCAGCAAAAAATAACAAATCACACTAGGAAAATTGAAGATATGGCCCAGTCAAAGGAACAAACCAACAATTCAAATGACATACAGGAGCTGAAGCAGTTAATTCAGAATGTACGAACAGGCATGGAAAACCTCATCAAAAACCAAATCAATGAATTGAGGGAGGATATAAAGAAGGCAAGGAAAGAACAAAAAGAAGAAACTGAAAGTATGAAAAAACAAATCACAGAACTTATGGGTATGAAAGACACAGTAGAAGAGATGAAAAAAACAATGGAAACCTACCATGGTAGATTTCGAGAGACAGAACATAGGATTTCTGAACTGGAGGACGGAACATCTGAAATCCGACAAGAAACAGAAACTATAGGGAAAAAAATGGAAAAATATGAGCAGGGCCTCAGGGAATTGAAAGACAATATGAAGTGCATGAATATACGTGTTGTGCGTGTCCCAGAAGGAGAAAAGAAGGAAAAAGGAGAAAAACTAATGGAGGAAATTATCACTGAAAATTTCCGAACTCTTATGAAAGACTTAAAATTACAGATCCAAGAAGTGCGGCATACCCCAAAGAGAATAGATCCAAATAGACATACTCCAAGACATTTGATAATCAGAATGTCAGAGGTCAAAGAGAAAGAGAGGATCTTGAAAGCAGCAAGAGAAAAGCAATCCATCACATACAAGGGAAGCCCAATAAGACTATGCGCAGATCTCTCAGCAGCATGTAGGCGAGAAGACAATGGGATAATATATTTAAATTATTAAAAGAGAAAAACTGCCAACCAAGAATTCTATATCCAGCAAAATTGTCCTTCAAAAATGAGGGAGAAATGAAAACATTTTCAGACAAAAAAATCACTGAGAGAATTTGTGACCAAGAGACCAGCTCTGCAAGAAATACTAAAGGGAACACTAGAGACAGATACTTAGACAGAAGAGAGATGTGTGGAGAAGAGTGTAGAAAGGAAGACTATGAGTAAAGGTAAAAAGAAGGAAAATTAGATATGACATATAAAATCCAGAAGGCAAAATAGTAGAAGAAAGTAGTACCCATGCAGTAATAACACTGAATGTTAATGAATTGAACTCTCCAATCCAAAGACATAGTCTGGCAGAATGGATTAAAAAACAGGACCCATCTATATGCTGTCTCTACTCAAAGGACACGAGGCTAAGGACACAAATGGACATTTACACACCAATGTTTATAGCAGCATTATTAACAATTACCAAGAGATGGAAACAGCCAAAATGTCCATCAACAGACAGTTGGCTAAACAAACTGTGACATTTACATAAGATGGGATATTATGTAGCTGTAAGACAGAATAAAGTTATGAAGTATGTAACAACATGCATGGACCTTAAGGACATTATGCTGAGTGAGATTAGCCAGAAACAAAAAGACAAATACTGTATGGTCTCACTGATATGAACTGACATTAGTGAATAAACTTGGAATATTTCCTTGGTAACAGAGACCATCAGGAGATAGAAATAGGGTAAGATATTGGGTAATTGGAGCTGAAGGGATACAGATTGTGCAACAGAACTGAATATAAAAACTCAGAAACGGACAGATATTACCTAACTGTAATACAATTATGTTAAAACACTGAATGAAGCTGCATATGAGAATGATAGAGGGAGGAGGGCTGGGGCATAAATGAAATCACAAAGAAAGATAGATGATAAAGATTGAGATGGTGTAATCTAGGAATTCCTAGAGTGTGTAATGATAGTGGCTAAATGTACAAATTTAAAAAATGTTTTTGCATGAGGAAGAACAAAAGAATGTCATTACTGCAGTGTACTGAAAATAGATGGTACTTAATATTTTAAAATTTCAACTAATGTGTAAGACTAAAGCAAAAAAATGTTTATTTGGTACAAATCTATACTTTGACTAGTGCATCTCCTAATATAACTTATGTAGATAGTTGATTGAACACCTTAAGTATATGGAACTTTGTATAGGACATGAGATATTTTTGGTTTGTCCAGAGTGATGCCCTGATGAATCCCAGAGTGATTTGTTCAGTGAGTGGAAAAATATTTGAATGGTGAGAATGGGGGAAAACTCAACTTCCCCAAGTTAAATTCTTGATATTCTCACAAGCAGTGTGGACAACCAAAGCTATAGGCTGAGCCCCCAGTCTTGGGGTTTGTTCATATGAAACTTAACCCTACAGGGGATAGGTCAAGCTACTTAAAATTAAGCCTAAGAGTCACCCCCAGGAGAACCTCTTTTGTTGCACAGATGTGGCCTCTCTCTCCAGCCAACACAGCAAGCAGACTCACCACCCTCCCCCTGTCTACATGGGACATGACTACCAGGGGTATGGACCTTCCTGGCAGCGTGGGACAGAAATCCCAGAATGAGCTGAGATTCAGCATCAAGGGATTTAGGAAAACTCTAGAATGAGCTGAGACCCAGCATCAAGGGATTGAGAAAACCTTCTCGACCAAAAGGGGGAAATGTGAAATGAGACAAAGTGTCAATGGCTGAGAGATTCCAAATAGAGTCAAGAGGTTATCCTGGAGGTTATTCTTATGCATTAAGTAGATATCACCTTGTTTTCCAAGATGTAATGGAGAGGCTGGAGGGAACTGCCTGAAATGTAGAGCTGTGTTCCAGTAGCCATGTTTCTTGAAGATGATTGTATAATGATACAGCTTTCACAAAGTGACTGTGTGATTGTGAAAACCTTGTGTCTGATGCTCCTTTTATCTACCTTGTCAACAGATGAGAGATACATATGGAGTAAGAATAAATAATAGGGGGAACAAATGTTAAAATAGATTTAGTTTGAAATGCTAGTGATCAATGAAAGGGATCAGTAAGGGGTATTGCCTGTAAAGTGTTTTTTTTCTGTTATATTTTTCTGTTGTCTTTTTATTTCTTTTTCTGAATTGATGCTAATGTTCTGGGAAATGATCATGATGATGAATATGCAACTATGTGATGATATTGTGAATTGCTTAGTGTATGTGTTGGGAATGTTTGTTTCTTGTAATTTTTTTAATTAATAAAATTTTTTAAAAATTTAAAAAAAAAGAAATGCTAGTGATCAGTGAAAGGGAGGGGTAAGGGATATCGTATGTATGCATTTTTTTCTGTTGTCTTTTTATTTCTTTTTCTGAATTGATGCTAATGTTCTAAGAAATGATCATGATGATGAATATGCAACTATGTGATGATATTGTGAATTACTGTTTATATACATAGAATGGAATGATCATATGTTAAGAATGTGTTTTTTCTTGTCATATTTTTTTTAAAAATTTTTTAAATTAATTAAAAAAAATTCTCCATCTCAGCCATCCCCAAATATCATGAAATAATTTCCTTTTTCATTTCTTGAATTTCAGACTGTGATAGATGCCAATATTTTTCCAGCCCTCATTAGTATTTTGCAAACTGCTGAGTTTCGGACAAGGAAAGAAGCAGCCTGGGCCATCACCAATGCAACTTCTGGAGGATCAGCTGAACAGATCAAGTAAGTACTAGCCAGGTAATGTCTTGTGATTTAAAGGAAAAATTTTTTTCTCCCATCTTTCCCAACTGCCTCTCCTATTCCCCAGCATTACCTAGAATGGAAGATTAGCTACATTTGAGGATAAGGTGAGTGAGAGGATCTTATTAAATAAGAATGTTCAATTTCAGTCCTCTGGAAGACTTTCCTTCGTGTCATAATTAGATTCAAATGTATATAAGTCCTATATTTTTCCTTCTTGTTGACAGTACTTCTGGGATGTGAGAAGTAAGGCATAGTTGAAGTTTGCTGCGATTCAAATGCATACAGGGTGGCTTTAATCTACTCCAGAACTACTTGGTCACAAACATCCAGGTAGACTAGAAGGTTATTTGTAAGATCCTCAGAGCCCAACATTGATAGCTAACTCTTGCTGTTTCTACTGTAGAGGTTTTAGCAATTGAATTGAACCAGACGTAAACGAGAAGTATGTCCTGTAGTGAAGTGCCAAATTCAGTATAGGCAGATGCTTTCCACAGGACTTTGGTACTCAGGGAGAGATCTGTATTAGCTTGAGACTTAAATAGCCCTCTTGCTATAGCTCATAATCTTACTGGCTAGAGAAGACATAAATATAGACAGGAATCAGTTCCCCAAAAGAACATCGTATAATTAAGCACCAAACTGTGGACATCCATTATTTTATATAGAAAAATACAACAGTGATGAAGAGAAAAATGGAATCTAGACACAGCCTGCCTGAACCTTCTTTCTGGGAAATCCAGATAAGAAAAGATGGTTTTAAATGAATACTAAGAAGCGTTTACTCTTCCCTTCTATGTAATATCAGGGAAACATAGCTACTTCTCATATTGCTGCTTGTGGATTCAGTGAAAAAAAAATTTCGTGTATATCAAATGGGATAATACAGGCATTCAATAAATGCTATTTTTAGTGCTGTATTGGGTATTGAAAACGAAAAAGTTAAAGAAGATCTAACAGATTGCTCCAAACTGATCAGATAGATAGGAAAGATAAGAAATATATACCTACATATAATAAAATCGTAAAATCACAAACAGATTTACATTTATGGTAGTTATTTTAGTGAAGTTCATCATGGACAGATTATTCAAAGAATATGTCATGAGGTCTTCAGAAGCTTCTTTGTCTTCTACAACCTCCTAATATTATGGTTCTGGGATCTTATGATCTCAGTATGCCACCACCAGATATCATTAATATGAAGTAATACAGGATAGCTATTTGAACACTGAATAGTCAAACTTTATGTTCACACTCAGAGTTATAATTATTAATTGTCCCAAGGTTTATATACCAAATTTGTTTCTTAATTAAAATATTAAACTTTTTATACCATTTGTTCTGAAGTTTTCTCTTCTTAAAATTTTAAGATCATTTCTAAAATACTACATCTTTCATTAGAAAATATTCAGGAATATTTTGATCTGTTAGGAATAGAATGGCTTCTATCCATTTTTAAAAAGCAGCATAGCTATATACATTAATGAAGTTAATTATTAACTTCCTAACAGTTTCTTCATAATAAAATGAAGAGTTATCTTGAAAAGATTTATTACAAAAGTATTGTAGTTCAAATTGAAATTAAATTGACTCCATCACTGATTAAACATCTCTGCAGCTTATGCACATTCTTGTTGAGGAGACAGGATTTGGATGCCATAATCAACAAGAATAATTTGGAAATATCTACAGTTCTAGGTGGAATGCAGTGAAATGCTAATACATTCTATGTTTCCTAAAATGGGAGACAGGCAGTGTTGCCTGGAGTTAGAGTAAATTTTAAGTCAGTTTTTCTTCCAAGAGATGAAACTTGTAATTTTGGTAGAGATTTGGCAATTTCAGAAGTGGGAATATTATGAGGGAAAGTGCACAGTAAATGCTATTGGAGCAGGCACATCAATCTGGCTATAGGTTATTCTTTTGTGGGGGTGTGGAATTAAGTAATTGATGGACTTTTGAATACTGGGATGAAGGCTTTGGTCATAGGTATTGGAAAGATTTAGAGAGTTTTTAACCATGAGAGTGATAGGAAGAAAATAGTACTTTGAGGAGAAGAAAAAAAGCAGTTAAGAGGCATTGCAGTTGTATGTGCAATTAGTGAGCAAGACCAAGATGATAACTTAAGAGGCAAAGCGTGTCCATTAGATATAGGAAAGAAGGATCTGCAGGACATGGTGACAGGCAATAAAGCAAGCACAAAAGAAAGGGAGAAGTCAAAGTGACTGGGGAAGATGGTGGTACTATTAATTAAAAATTCAGGACACAGCAAGCAAATCCTATGTGAGGAAGACAGTTTTAGACACAGTTTGCAGCTCCTCAAAAGAAATCTGACTTTATTCAGTCTCTCAAAACTCACTTTACTTCATTCTAGAGGATCTTTATTTCTTCCCCATAAATTTCTAATTCTGAAAGGAATGCCTAGATATAAAATTACCTATTAGATCAGCTCTCAGGTTTGAGACATACATTTTAGAAAGCTAACTCAGTCACTTTTTCCACATCATGTGTTCTTGGATTAAAATTCTAAGTATTAAAATTCCTTAACAAAAAACTTTTATGGGCTATCTCTTCTGTTAAATTAATCAGCTAGCCTTGACAGCCAGTGATTATGTCACCTATAGGAACTATTCCCGTACATCAGTCATAGCATTGTGCTGTTTGCTGTTCTTCAATACTCTTTTCAGTTCTTCAAACTATATTCCTTCATATAATGCTATTCTCAAAATAATATAGGGAAAGATGGAGGAATAGGGAAAGATGGAGGAATAGGGAACTCCAGGACTCAGTTCATCCTCTAGGGCAGCTAGTAAACAGCCAGAAACTGTCTGAAAACTGTTCTGGGGCTCCAGAGGCCAGAATAACACTGTATACCATCCAGGAAAGAGAAGAAGGAAGAAACCAGTTAACTGCAGTGAGTAGCATTCTCACGCCAGTAGAACTGTGAGTAGCATTCTCACACCAGTAGTAGCTGGTGTCCATCCTCCACTCATGTGGCAGGCTGCCTCGGGATCCAGTCCTTGGCTGGCTGCTGCTGCCAGAAAGGGAGATAGAAGTCCTCTTCTCCAGTAACGGGGTCGGTGCGGGACATGGCCGAGCACTGATCACAGATTATGATTACCATACTCAAATCGCTGGGTCCCAGTTGTTGTCTTAACATGCCCAACACAGAAGCAACCAGCAGCCTCTTTTTCAACCCCATCCCCAACAGTTGGAAGCAGGGATGCTTCAGAGCCCTAGTACCTTCTTAGGGCTGCAGGGAACAGTTTGCTGAATGGTAGTTTTTCTCCAAGAACAGGGAGGAGAGTATAGCTGAACATTGATTGACACTTGAGAGAATTCAAATTGCTGAGTCCTGGCTCTGAGGGCAGCCATCAGCCAGTAGCCTCTGTTCAGCCCAACCCCTGACCGATAGAAGCAGGGCTGATTTGAAGGTGCAGTACAGTGTCTTCTCGGGGATACAGGAAACAGTTTGCTGAAGGGTGACTAGGGTGGGAGCACGGCTGAACACTGATTGAGGTTTGCTGGATCCTGGCTCTAAGCTGGGTTTTCAGCTCATCCCAGACAAAAGCAACCAGCAACCTCTGTTTCAGCACCACTCCTCATAGGGACAGAGTTGATGGAGACTTAAAAGCACAGAACCTCCTTGGGATTGTGGGGAACAGTTTGTTGAAGAGCACCATCTACTGGGTAGGCCAGGAAAGCACATATTCAGGAGCTATCAAAGAGACATTTGGTATCCTTTCTGGTCTCCTCCCTAGGGCACTTGGGAGCCAATCTGTGCCCCCTTCATGGGTCCCTATCCCTGTTTTGATTGGGAAGTACTGACTTAGGAAAGTCTTCTCCAGGGTGATCTGCCTCCCAGAATTTTCCCTCCAGGGCAAAAGCAGTTAGAGACAAGAAAGTAGGGTTAAAGAACAAACAGAATAGATCAACATTCCCAGAGAAGTAACAGAGGAAAGTAAACTTTCCCTGGGGGTGAAACAACTGTACAAATAGTGCAGTCTCAAAAAGTGTACCATATATACAGGGCAAGAATCAGAAGAAGAGCTGAAACAGACAGTTTCTGGCTGTTTACTAGCTGCCCTGGAGGATGGACTTTAGCTATGCTAAAGGTCTAGAATAAGTTGAACCAAATACCAAAGAAGAGCCTTATCACAAAGCCAACCCACAAGAAAACCCTAGGCTAGAGAGAGAAACTGACCTCCAGAGTAAACTCATCAAGATAATCAGATACTTAGACATCAGCAAAAAATTACAAGCCATACTAAGAAACAGGAAGATATGGCCCAGGCAAAGTAATAAATTAAAACTCCAAAGGAGACAGAATTTGTAACAACTAATCAAAGATGTTCAAACCTCCTAAATTGATTCAAGGAAATGAAGGAAAATAGGGCTAAAGAGATAAAGGATAATAAGAAGAGACTGGGTGAGCAGAAAGAAGAATTTGAAAATACTAAAAGAAGCATAACAGGACTTATAGGAATGAAAGAAATAGAAGAAATTAAAAATAGACTAGAGGCATACAGCAGCAGATTGGAACAGGCAGAAGAATGAATCAGCAAGCTGGAAGACAGAATTACTGAAATCTTACCAACCAAAGTGCATATAAGAGAAAAGAAGGGGAAAAATTGAGCAGTATCTCAGGGATTTGAATGACAGCATGAAGTGCACAAACATACAGGTGTTCCAGAAGCAGAAGAGAAGGGAAAGGGGGCAGAAAGAGTATTTGAGAAAATAATAGTAGAAAATTCCCCAACTCTTAGGAAAGGCATAGCTATACATGTTCAAGAAACTCAACATACTCCAAACAGAATAAATCCTAATAGACTACTCCAAGACATACACTAATCAGAATGTCAAATACCAAAAATGAGAGAATCCTCAAAGTAGCAAGAAGAGGTTTAATGACAAAGCCCCTGTGGGCTTCCTGAATTCAGCATTTTCTTTGAATGAATTGTCTATTGGCCAATACATCTTAAGGTTTTTGTAGATTCAGCTTTAAATTTCTTACATTTTGAGTTTTTTTGGTTGTCTATAACTTAATCCTTTCTGAATTCTTTTTTGCATTTAATAAAGATATAACAGTGTTAAAAAACTAAAGAGAAAATTACGTCTTAGAGAAAACAAGTGGTTGATTATAAAACAAGCTCAAATATTGTCATGTTATCATTATTCTCAGTGAAAAGTTTTTAAAAGTATTTGTTTCTTTGTTTTGCCAACTTGAATATAAAACTTTTAGGGCTATAAATGAAATGCATGTACTTAAAATAATAATGTATAAATCTAGAAATGTGCTTTTTTCACACCCATATTTGACAACAGTTTTCACATTCTTTCCTTGGTTCTTTGACATCAATGTTTTTTATACTCAGATTTATCCTACTCTTTTTTTTAAATTTATTTATTAATTAAAAAATAAACAAAATAAAACAACATACATAATCAGTATCCTACTCTTTTTAAGTAGCTCACATTTAATTGAATGCTTTCTGGGTGTCAGGCATTGTTCTCAGTTCTTTATTTACGTGAACTTATTTAAGTATCAAGAATATTATGAAGTTGGTAGGCATTATAATAATGCATCACCATTTTACTCATGAGGAAACTAGGTACAGAGAAATCAAGTGATATTCCCAGTTGCCAAGCTTATATTTCATAGAGCTGGGATTTAATAAAGGTTATCTTTGGGTACTTTTAATTTTACTTTGTGTTTTTCAATGTTTTCTATAAAAAATGTATATATTTCTTTACAATCAAAAGGAGACTTTTTGTTTTTTAAAGGAAAACAAGAATTATGGAAACATATTGAGGGGATGGTTAACAGGTTATGGTGAATAAAAACTGGTGTGAGGAAGAGGAAATAGTTAGAAATGGCTTTAAGCATGGATCATTGACCTGTTCTGTTCATAGGACATATAGGTCTCATTTGTCAAGAAATAGTTAAACCTAGACACCCTGGTATTAAATTCATATTCTTGTGTAATAATACTAAATGTAACTTAAAACTACTTTTTCAAAAAAATTAATAGCATGTATTTTTTAGAATGATTTTAGATTTACAGAACAGCTGAGCAGACACCATACAGTTTCCCTATTATTAGAAGCACCTATCAATGTAATACATTGTTATAATTAATTAACCAATGTTGACACATTATTAACTAAAGTCTGTAGTTTATGTTATAGTTCACTCTTTGTATTGTGCAGTTCCAGTGGTTTTGGCATATGCATATCATGTGTCCATTTTTAAAGTTTACAGAATAGTTCCACCACCCTAAATATCTAGATTCTCATCATTTTGCAGAGGTTCTTTATCAAACTGAAGAATTTCCTTCTATTCCATTTTGTTGAGAGTTTATCATGAATATTCGAGTATAGAATTTTGTCAAATGCTTCTCCCCATCTGTTGAGATGATTTATATGATTTTTCTTCTTTAACCTCTCGATGTGATGGGGCTTACATTGATTTTTGAAAGCTGAACCAGCTTTGCATACCTGGAATAAATTTCAGTTGGTTGTGGTATATATATATATATATATATATATATATATATATATATATATATATATATATATATATATATATAAAATTCATTTTATATAATATTGGGTTCAGTTTGCTAATATTAGGGATTTTTGCCTGTATGTTCAGGATAATTGGTTTTTAGTTTTCCTTTCCAGTAATGTCTTTAGTATTAGAATAATACTGGCCTAACAGAGTGAGTTATGGTAATACTGGCCTGATAGAATGAGTTAGAAAGTATGCCCTCTGCTTCTCTTTTTCTGAAAGAGAATGTTGAGAATTAGTACCATTTCTTCTTTAAATGGTTGGTAAAATTTGCTAGTGAAACCATCTGGTCCTGGTGATTTCTTTTTTGGAAGGTTACTAATTATCAATTCAGTTTATTTAATAGATATTCAGATTATCTGTGTCATCTTGGGTGAATTTTGGTAGCTTGTATGTTTCAGGAAATTGGTCCATTTCATCGAAATTATCAAATTTGTGGGCATAGAATTGGCCATATTATTTCTTTATTATCCTGTTAATGTTCATGGGATCAATAGTGATGGTCCCTCATTCATTTCTGTTATTAGTACTTTGTACCTTTTCTCTTTTTACTTAGTTGCCTAGCTAGATGTTGATCACTTTTATTGGTCTCTTCTCAAAAGACCCAACTTTAATTTTTGTTTATTTCCTGATTTTAATTTTACTGATTCGGGCTCTAATTTTTATTTCTTCTGCTTACTGTAGGTTTATATTGCTCTTCTTTATCTAGCTTCCCAAGTGGAAGCTATTGATTTTAGATCTTTATCTTTTTCTAAAATATGCATTTAATGCTAATAATTTCCTTTTAAGCACTGCTTTTGTTGCATCCCACATATTTTGATAAGTTGTATTTTCTTTAGTCTGTAATATTCTTACATTTCTCTTGAGACTTCTTTGATCCACATATTATTTAGACATGAGTTGTTTAATTCCCAAATATTGGGGGATTTTTCAGCCTTCTTTCTGTTACTTATTTTTAGTTTAATTCCATTGAAGTCTGAGAGCATACTTTTTGCATGCTTTCTATTCTTTTAATTTTCTTAAAGTGTTTCATGGCCCTGAATGTGTTCTGTCTTCGTGAATATTCTGTGTGAGTTTTAAAATAATGTGTATTCTGCTGTTGTATGAAGTATAGTACAATTATCAATTAGATCCAGTTGATTGATTATACTGTTCAGTTAAAGTATATTCTTATTGATTTTCTACTTCCTGAATATGTCAGTTACTGATAGAGGGGAATTGAGGTCTCCCAACTATATTAGTGTATTTGTCAGTTTCTCCTTTCACTTCTATCGGTTTTTACCTCATGTATTTGACACACTGTTGTTGTCTCCTTAGAGAATTGATCCCTTTCTCATTATATGATGTCGCTCTCTATTCCTCATAATTTTCCTTGTTCTAAAGTCTGCTTTCTTCCCAGCCCATGTATCCCCCTTACCCCCAAAAAAGTCTACTTGCTGTGTCCAAAATTAACATAGCTACACCAGTTTTTTCTTTTTTTTTTTTTTTTTTTAACGTTTTTATTGGAAGACTTCATACACATACATTCCATTCCATGGTGTACAATCAGTGGCTCACAATATCATCACATAGTTGTGTATTCATCACCATGATCATTTTCTAGAACATTTGCATCACTCCAGAACAATAAAAACAAAAAATTAAAAACTCATACATAGCATACACCTTACCTCTCCCTCTCATTGACCACTAGTATTTCCATCTACCAAATTTATTTTATACTCCAGGTTTCTTTTGATAAATGTTAGCGTGATTTGTCTTTCTCCATCCCTTTTCTTTCAGTCTATCTGTGTCTTTATATATAAAATGGGTTTCTTGTAGACAATATATTGTTGAATCTTGTTTTTTATCTACTCTAACAGTCTCTGTCTTTTAATTGGTATAGTTAGACCATTCACATTTAAAGTGGTTGGTAAGATGGTTGAATTAATACCTACCATATTTGTAGCTTATCTGTTCATTGCACTTGTTCTTTTCTTTTTTATCTTTACGTATTTTTTTCTTTTTTTGCCTTTTTTGGTTGCAGTTGGTCATTTTTTTAAATTTTTTTAAAATTTTTTTTATTTTTATTAACGGAAAAAAAAAAGAAATTAACACAACATTTAGAAATCATACCATTCTACATATGCAATCAGTAATTCTTAACATCATCACATAGATGCATGATCATCGTTTCTTAGTACATTTGCATCGGTTTAGAGGAACTAGCAACACAACAGAAAAAGATATAGAATGTTGATATAGAGAAAAGAAATAAAGTAGTAATAATAGTAAAAAAAAAAAAAAAAAAAAAGAACAAAAAAAAACCCTATAGCTCAGATGCAGCTTCATTCAGTGTTTTAACATGATTACTTTACAATTAGGTATTATTGTGCTGTCCATTTTTGAGTTTCTGTATCTAGTCCTGTTGCACAGTCTGTATCCCTTCAACTCCAATTACCCATTATCTTACCCTGTTTCTAACTCCTGCTGGACTCTGTTACCAATGACATATTTCAAGTTTATTCTCGAATGTCCGTTCACATCAGTGGGACCATACAGTATTTGTCCTTTAGTTTTTGGCTGGACTCACTCGGCATAATATTCTCTAGGTCCATCCATGTTATTACATGCTTCATAAGTTTATCTTGTCTTAAAGCTGCATAATATTCCATCGTATGTATATACCACAGTTTCTTTAGCCACTCGTCTGTTGATGGACATTTTGACTGTTTCCATCTCTTTGCAATTGTAAATAACGCTGCTATAAACATTGGTGTGCAAATGTCCGTTTGTGTCTTTGCCCTTAAGTCCTTTGAGTAGATACCCAGCAATGGTATTACTGGGTCGTATGGCAATTCTATATTCAGCTTTTTGAGGAACCGCCAAACTGCCTTGCACAGTGGTTGCACCATTTGACATTCCCACCAACAGTGGATAAGTGTGCCTCTTTCTCCGCATCCTCTCCAGCACTTGTCATTTTCTGTTTTGTTGATAATGGCCATTCTGGTGGGTGTGAGATGATATCTCATTGTGGTTTTGATTTGCATTTCTCTAATGGCCAGGGACATTGAGCATCTCTTCATGTGCCTCTTGGCCATCCGTATTTCCTCTTCTGGTAGGTGTCTGTTCAAGTCTTTTTCCCATTTTGTAATTGGGTTGGCTGTCTTTTTGTTGTTTAGTTGGACAATCTCTTTATAAATTCTGAATACTAGACCTTTATCTGATATGTCATTTCCAAATATTATCTCCCATTGTGTAGGCTGTCTTTCTACTTTCTTGATGAAGTTCTTTGATGCACAAAAGTGTTTAATTTTGAGGAGCTCCCATTTATTTATTTCTTTCTTCAGTGCTCTTGCTTTAGGTTTAAGGTCCATAAAACCGCCTCCAGTTGTAAGATTCATAAGCTATCTCCCTACATTTTCCTCTAACTGTTTTATGGTCTTAGACCTAATGTTTAGATCTTTGATCCATTTTGAGTTAACTTTTGTATAAGGTGTGAGATACGGGTCTTCTTTCATTCTTTTACATATGTATATCCAGATCTCTAGGCACCATTTATTGAAGAGACTGTTCTGTCCCAGGTGAGTTGGCTTGACTGCCTTATCAAAGATCAAATGTCCATAGATGAGAGGGTCTATATCTGAGCACTCTATTCGATTCCATTGGTCGATATATCTATCTCTATGCCAATACCATGCTGTTTTGACCACTGTGGCTTCATAATATGCCTTAAAGTCCGGCATCGCGAGACCTCCAGCTTCGTTTTTTTTCCTCAAGATGTTTTTAGCAGTTGGTCGTTTTATATGATTCATTCTTCTCTCCTCTCTTAGCATATTCATTATACTTCTTTTAAAAATATTTTCAGTAATTGACTTAAGGTTTGTAATATATATTTACAGCTAATCTAAGTCCATTTTCAGATACCACTATACCACTTCACTGGTAATACAGGTGTGTTATAATGGAGTATTCCCAGTTCCTCCCTGCATCCTTTATAATATTGGTGTTAGTCATTTCATTTCATTTATCCATTTGCTGTCGTCACCCAATACATTTTTGCTATTTATTACTTTGAACAAGCAGTTATCTCTTAGACTAATTAAGAATAAGATCAAAATATAAAATATTTTACCTTCCTTTATTCCTTCTCTGAAGATCCAAGTTTCTGACATATTTTCCTTCTCTCTGAAAAAACTTCTTTTACCAAAGAAGAACTTGCAAGGCCAGTTTACTGGTGACAAATTCTCTCAATTTTTATTTGTCTGAGAGAGTTTTTAATTCTCCTTTGCTTTTGAAGGGTAATTTCACTGGCTACAGAATTCTAGCGTGGTGGTTTTTTTCTTTCAGCATTTTAAATATTTCACCCCACTCTTGCTTGCATGGTTTCTGACTAAGAAGTCCAGTTAATTTTTAGCCTTATTTCTCTGTAGCTAAGTTGTATTGTCCTCCCCCACCCCCCACCCACCCACTTCTTTTAAGCATTTCTTTTTGTCTTTGTCTTTTAGCATTTTAAATGTGACATACGTAAGTGTAGATTTTTTGGTACTTATAGTGCTTTGGGTTCTTGGATATTCCAGGACCTGTGGTTTGGTGTGTGTTACTAGTTTTGGAAAAGTCTCAGCCATAGATATTCCAGGAGCTGTGGTTGGTTGTGGGTCATTAAGTTTTGGAAAAATCTCAGCCATTGTTGCATCAGATCTCCTGCTCCTTTCTCTTTTTCTTCCTTTAGAATTCCCAGTATGTGTATGTTACACCTTTTGTAATTTCCCCACATTTCTTTTTTTTTTTATTAATTAATGGAAAAAAGAAATTAACCCAACATTTAGAAATCATACCATTCTACATATGCAATCAGTAATTCTTAACATCATCACATAGATGCATGATCATCGTTTCTTAGTACATTTGCATCGGTTTAGAGGAACTAGCAACACAACAGAAAAAGATATAGAATGTTGATATAGAGAAAAGAAATAAAAGTAATAATAGTAAAAAAAAAAAAAAACAAATGAACAAACAAAAAAAAACCTATAGCTCAGATGCAGCTTCATTCAGAGTTTTAACATGATTACTTTACAATTAGGTATTATTGTACTGTCCATTTTTGAGTTTTTGTATCTAGTCCTGTTGCACAGTCTGTATCCCTTCAACTCCAATTACCCATTATCTTACCCTGTCTCTAACTCCTGTTGGACTCTGTTACCAATGGCATATTCCAAGTTTATTCTCGAATGTCCATTCACATCAGTGGGGCCATACAGTATTTGTCCTTTAGTTTTTGGCTAGACTCACTCAGCATAATGTTCTCTAGGTCCATCCATGTTATTACATGCTTCATAAGTTTATTCTGTCTTAAAGCTGCATAATATTCCATCGTATATATATACCACAGTTTCTTTAGCCACTCGTCTGTTGATGGAGATTTTGGCTGTTTCCATCTCTTTGCAATTGTAAATAACGCTGCTATAAACATTGGTGTGCAAATGTCCGTTTGTGTTTTTGCCCTTAAGTCCTTTGAGTAGATACCTAGCAATGGTATTGCTGGGTCGTATGGCAATTCTATATTCTCTTTTTGAGGAACCGCCAAACTGCCTTGCACAGTGGTTGCACCATTTGACATTCCCACCAACAGTGGATAAGTGTGCCTCTTTCTCCGCATCCTCTCCAGCACTTGTCATTTTCTGTTTTGTTGATAATGGCCATTCTGGTGGGTGTGAGATGATATCTCATTGTGGTTTTGATTTGCATTTCTCTAATGGCCAGGGACATTGAGCATCTCTTCATGTGCCTTTTGGCCATTTGTATTTCCTCTTCTGAGAGGTTTCTGTTCAAGTCTTTTTCCCATTTTGTAATTGGGTTGGCTGTCTTTTTGTTGTTTAGTTGGACAATCTCTTTATAAATTCTGGATACTAGACCTTTATCTGATATGTCATTTCCAAATATTATCTCCCATTGTGTAGGTTGTCTTTCTACTTTCTTGATGAAGTTCTTTGATGCACAAAAGTGTTTAATTTTGAGGAGTTCCCATTTATTTATTTCCTTCTTCAGTGCTCTTGCTTTCTGTTTAAGGTCCATAAAACCACCTCCAATTGTAAGTTTCATAAGATATCTCCCTACATTTTCCTCTAACTGTTTTATGGTCTTAGACCTAATGTTTAGATCTTTGATCCATTTTGAGTTAACTTTTGTATAAGGTGTGAGATATGGATCTTCTTTCATTCTTTGGCATATGGATATCCAGTTCTCTAGGCACCATTTATTGAAGAGACTGTTCTGTCCCGGGTGAGTTGGCTTGACTGCCTTATCAAAGATCAAATGTCCATAGATGAGAGGGTCTATATCTGAGCACTCTATTCGATTCCACTGGTCGATACATCTATCGTTATGCCAATACCATGCTGTTTTGACCACTGTGGCTTCATAATATGCCTTAAAGTCAGGCAGCGCGAGACCTCCAGCTTCGTTTTTTTCCCTCAAGATGTTTTTAGCAATTTGGGGCACCCTGCCCTTCCAGATAAATTTGCTTATTGGTTTTTCTGTTTCTGAAAAATAAGTTGTTGGGATTTTGATTGGTATTTGCATTGAATCTGTAGATCAATTTAGGTAGGATTGACATCTTAACTATATTTAGTCTTCCAATCCATGAACACGGTATGCCCTTCCATCTATTTAGGTCTTCTGTGATTTAACAGTTTTTTGTAGTTTTCTTTATATAGGTTTTTTATCTCTTTAGTTTAATTTATTCCTAGGTATTTTATTCTTTTAGTTGCAATTGTAAATGGGATTCATTTCTTGATTTCCCCCTCAGCTTGTTCATTACTAGTGTATAGAAATGCTACAGATTTTTGAATGTTGATATGTAACCTGCTACTTTGCTGTACTCATTTATTAGCTCTAGTAGTTTTGTTGTGGATTTTTCTGGGTTTTCCATGTATAGTATCATATCATCTGCAAACACTGATAGTTTTACTTCTTCCTTTCCTATTTTGATGCCTTGTATTTCTTTTTCTTGTCTAATTGCTCTGGCTAGAACCTCCAACATGATGTTGAATAATAGTGGTGATAGTGGACATCCTTGTCTTGTTCCTGATCTTAGGGGGAAAGTTTTCAATTTTTCCCCATTGAGGATGATATTAGCTGTGGGTTTTTCATATATTCCCTCTATCATTTTAAGGAAGTTCCCTTGTATTCCTAGCTTTTGAAGTATTTTCAACAGGAAAGGATGTTGAATCTTGTCAAATGCCTTCTCTGCATCAATTGAGATGATCATGTGAAATTTCTGCTTTGATTTGTTGATATGGTGTATTACATTAATTGATTTTCTTATGTTGAACCATCCTTGCATACCTGGGATGAATCCTACTTGGTCATGATGTATAATTCTTTTAATGTGTTGTTGGATATGATTTTCTAGAATTTTATTGAGGATTTTTCTGTCTATATTCATTAGAGAGATTGGTCTGTAGTTTTCTTTTTTTGTAATATCTTTCCCTGGTTTTGGTATGAGGGTGATGTTGGCTTCATAGAATGAATAGGTAGTTTTCCCTCCACTTCGATTATTTTGAAGAGTTTGAGAGTTGGTACTAATTCTTTCTGGAATGTTTGATAGAATTCACATGTGAAGCCGTCTGGTCCTGGACTTTTCTTTTTAGGAAGTTTTTGAATGAGTGATTCAATTTCTTTTCTTGTGATTGGTTTGTTGAGGTCATCTATTTCTTCTTGAGTCAAAGTTGGTTGTTCATGTCTTTCCAGGAACCCGTCCATTTAATCTAAATTGTTGTATTTATTAGCATAAAGTTGTTCATAGTATCCTGTTATTACCTCCTTTATTTCTGTGAGGTCAGTAGTTATGTCTCCTCTTCCATTTCTGATCTTATTTATTTGCATCCTCTCTCTTCTTCTTTTTGTCAATCTTGCTAAGGGCCCATCAATCTTATTGATTTTCTCATAGAACCAACTTCTGGTCTTATTGATTTTCTCTATTGTTTTCAATTTCATTTATTTCTGCTCTAATCTTTGTTATTTCTTTCCTTTTGCTTGCTTTGGGATTAGTTTGCTGTTCTTTCTCCAGTTCTTCCTAGTGGACAGTTAATTCCTGCATTTTTGTCTTTTCTTCTTTTCTGATATAGGCATTTAGGGCAATAAATTTCCCTCTTAGTACTGCCTTTGCTGCGTCCCATAAGTTTTGATATGTTGTGTTTTCATTTTCATTCGCCTCGAGGTATTTGCTAATTTCTCTTGCAATTTCTTCTTTGACCCACTCGTTTAAGAGTGTGTTGTTGAGCCTCAATGTATTCGTGAATTTTCTGGCACTCGGCCTATTATTGATTTCCAACTTCATTCCTTTATGATCCGAGAAAGTGTTGTGTATGATTTCAATCTTTTTAAATTTGTTAAGAGTTGCTTTGTGACCGAGCATATGGTCTATCTTTGAGAATGATCCATGAGCACTTGAGAAAAAGGTGTATCCTGCTGTTGTGGGATTTAATGTCCTATAAATGTCTGTTAAGTCTAGCTCATTTATAGTAATATTCAGATTCTCTATTTCTTTATTGATCCTCTGTCTAGATGTTCTGTCCTTTGATGAGAGTGGTGAATTGAATTCTCCAACTATTATGGTATATGTGTCTATTTCCCTTTTCAGTGTTTGCAGTGTATTCCTCACGTATTTTGGGGCATTCTGGTTCGGTGCGTAAATATTTATGATTGTTATGTCTTCTTGTTTAATTGTTCCTTTTATTAGTATATAGTGTCCTTCTTTGTCTCTTTTAACTGTTTTACATTTGAAGTCTAATTTGTTGACATTAGTATAGTCACTCCTGCTCTTTTCTGGTTGTTATTTGCATGAAATATCTTTTCCCAACCTTTCACTTTTAACCTATGTTTATCTTTGGGTCTAAGATGTGTGTCCTGTAGACAGCATATAGAAGGATCCTGTTTTTTAATCCATTCTGCCATTCTATGTCTTTTGATTGGGGAATTCAGTCCATTAACATTTAGTGTTATTACTGTTTGGATAATATTTTCCTCTATCATTTTGCCTTTTTTGTGTTATATATATCATATCTGACTTTCCTTCTTTCTACACTCTTCTCCATACCTCTCTCTTCTGTCTTTTCGTATCTGACTCTAGTGCTCCCTTTAGTATTTCTTGCAGAGCTGGTCTCTTGGTCACAAATTCTCTCAGTGACTTTTTGTCTGAGAATGTTTTAATTTCTCCCTCATTTTTGAAGGACAATTTTGCTGGATATAGGAGTCTTGGTTGGCAGTTTTTCTCTTTTAGTAATTTGAATATATCATCCAACTGTCTTCTAGCTTCCATGGTTTCTGCTGAGAAATCTACACATAGTCTTATTGGGTTTCCCTTGTATGTGATGGATTGTTTTTCTCTTGCTGCTTTCAAGATCCTCTCTTTCTCTTTGACCTTTGACATTCTAACTAGTAAGTGTCTTGGAGAACGCCTATTTGGGTCTAATCTCTTTGGGGTACGCTGCACTTCTTGGATGTGTAATTTTAGGTCTTTCATAAGAGTTGGGAAATTTTCAGTGATAATTTCTTCCATTAGTTTTTCTCCTCCTTTTCCCTTCTCTTCTCCTTCTGGGACACCCACAACACGTATATTTGTGCGGTTCATATTGTCCCTGAATTCCCTGGTACCCTGTTCAAATTTTTCCATTCTTTTCTCGATAGTTTGTGTTTCTTTTTGGAATTCAGATGTTCCATCCTCCAAATCACTAATTCTATCTTCTGTCTCTTTAAATCTATCATTGTAGCTATCCATTGTTTTTTCCATCTTTTCTACTTTATCCTTCACTTCCATAAGCTCTGTGATTTGTTTTTTCAGTTTTTCTCTGCTTCTTTTTGTTCAGCCCATGTCTTCTTCATGTCCTCCCTCAATTTATCGATTTCGTTTTTGAAGAGGTTTTCAATTTCTGTTCGTATATTCAGCATTAGATGTTTCAGCTCCTGTATCTCATTTGAACTATTGGTTTGTTCCTTTGACTGGGCCGTATTTTCAATTTTCTGAGCGTGATCCGTTATCTTCTGCTGGCGTCTGGGCATTTAGCAGATTTCCCTGGGTGTTGGACCCAACAGGTTGAAAGATTTTTCTGTGAAATCTCTGGGTTCTGTTTTTCTTATCCTGCCCAGTAGGTGGCGTTCGTGGCCCACGTTTGTCTGCGTGTTCCACCAGTAAAAGATGCTGTGGGTCCTTTAACTTTGGATAACTCTCGCCGTGGGAGAGGTTCGCCAGCCGAAGCGGCTTGGAACTGTGCCAGCCGGCCCGGGGGTCCGAACGCTGGGAGGGTCGCTGGGCGCCGCAGCCCGGGAGAGCGCCCAACCAAATTTCCCAAAGTCGGCCCGGGGCGCCAAGCGTGGCGGTAGGGTGCCAGCCGCCGCAACCCGGGAGAGTGCACCGTTCCCAGCTGGACTGGGGAGTCACGTGTTTGGAAGGGACCCCCCTGCTCACCGTTCTCCGCGGACTGGGGATTTCCAATCCAATTCTCTCAATTGGTCCGGGGGGCCTTGCGTGGTGGGGGCGCCAGCCGCCGCGGCTTGAGGGGACCGCCTTCCCAATTCTGCCAGCTGGCCTGGGAAGGAGCAAGGAAGGAACTCCGGCCGCTTGCTGTCCCGCCTGGGAAAGCCCACGCCCCTCGGCGATCTCACCGGAGCTGGTTCTCCCAGACAGTCAGCTGTTCCAGAATGGGGTACGCTGTCTTTTTTATCTCTGTCTTGGCTCTGGGAGCTGTTCTGTATCGTTTCTACTCCCCTAGTAGCTGTTCTGAAGGAGGAAAGGTGAGGGTAGCAAGGCTGTCGAGGACGGTGGCGGAGGAGCCGGTGAAGGCAAAAGAGGGCACGATGGTGGTTGGAGACCTGCCGGAGCAGGAGGAGAAAGGGAAGGATAAGATGGTGGATCCCCCCACATTTCTTAGTGTATTTCATTTCTTTCCTCCTTTTTTCTCTTTGCATTTCAGTTTGGGAAGTTTCCCTAACTGTATCCACCAGTCTACTCATGAGCCCATCACAGGCATTCTACATTTCTGTTACAGTGTTTTTGATTTCTAGAATTTCTTATTCATTCTTAAAGTTCTGTTTCTCTGCTTACATTGCTTATCTGTTCTTCCATGTTGTCTCTTTTTTCTATTAGAGCCCTTAGCGTGTTAATAAAAATGGCTATTTTAAATGTCCTGTCTGATAATTCTAAAATCTGTGTTACCTTTGACTCTCGTTTTGACGCTTGCTTTGACAAACTCTTTAGGCTGTTTTTTGTTTATTTTGTTTTGCTTCTTAGCATGCCCTGTAATTTTTGTTGAAAGCCAGGCACGGTAATGGGTAATAGGAACTGAAGTAATTAGGTTTTTAGTGTGAGATTTTATGTTGATTTAGCTAGGAGCTGGTTTCTGTTTAATGTTTGCTGCAACTATAGGTACCAGAGGCTTCAGTTCCCTCTAGTTTCCTTGTAACGCTACTGCCAACCCCCAACCACGACCATTCCAGCCAATTCTAAAGAACACCTAGGACAATATATAAGATTCCACAAGGGTTCTATGCACTAGAGTAACTTTCCAGAAACCTACAACCTCCAGATGGGTCCCTGGTCCGTATAAGTCCTGAAACCTAGCCCAGCCTCTCCAGAACATCAGATAGCTCCATCTCCCTACCCCATATTAGTGACAGACCCTTCCAATATCAAAAATTTAGAATGGCCATAGGCCAAATAACCCTAAAGAGAGGTATGGAAAGATCAAAGGTGATCGTGGAGGTATACATAGAAGATAGGATTTAACAACCGAATATGAATGTTGAACTCATTAAATTGATATCTCTTTTAGTCTCCAGTATTTTAGAGCAGCTAGAAGTAAAAACCTAAAATTGTGAAATTGTAACCCATGTCAAAGTCTGGAATATGTTCTACAACTAATTGTGGTGCTATGCTTTGAAATTTATAGCTTTTTTTGCATATATTTTATTTTTCACGCACAAAGGAAAAAAAGTCAATTGTGATGATAAAAAAATATTTAAGCCCTCTAGCCTCCTATGTTCTGGAGCAGCTAGAAGGAAAAATATGATAGGATCATATGGTAGTCCATAACAAACTCTGGGATCTGTTCTGTAAAACCACTTGTTGAAGAGTGCTTTGAAAACTATTGCTTTTTTATTTCTTTGCTTTGTATATATGTTATACTTTACAATAAAAAAGTTTAAAAAATTTATTACCTACTTTTAATTCCAAATATTTGAGATATTTTCCCTAAAACTGTTATTACTTTTATTAGAAAAAGAGTGAGGAAATAAACAGTGGTATGTTTTTTCTGTCTTTTCTGGCTGTGGTACTGAGACTTTTTTTGGTCGTGTAACAGTTTTCTAGGTCACATCATCTTTTCTATCTTTTCTTCCATTCCAGTTGTATGACATAAAAAGCTTGAATGTCTGTATGGAGAAATTTTATCCCAACCCATGGTAACTCATTTACATAATATGGTATTGACACAGTTGGGTTTTATTTGTTTTCATTCTTTCTGGTGTATATCCAATTTAATCACTGTGTGTTTTTTTGTTTGTTTTTTAAATGGGATCTTTAAAAAGCTTGTTTATAACAACATGCCTCCAGTAGTAATTACTAAATCTTCACCAGTGTTTTTCTTGCTTCCTCTTTCATTCCTGAATCTGTCAGGTGACCTTTATAATTGCCTCATGCTAACATTGATGAAGATTTATTTCAAATTGTTTTCTGTGGATAATATGTTTATTCAAATAAAGTAGCTAAGCCCTGGAGTATCACAGATTATGGAAAGACTCACATATAAGGCAACTCCCTCTTTTCTAAAGGAAAATTTCTGACATATTTGAGCATATTCAGGAATAAATTTAAAACAATCTGTACTTTTTCCTTTTTAGTAAATTTTCCAGTGAGACTAACAATATTTAACCAAAGATTAAAAAAAGCAAATTTGTGACATTTCGAATGTATCTAACACATTTAAGAGTTCTAAACTCAGCACTATATTGTTGAAATCACGTAAAGGTCTCCCAGCTAACTCAATGAGTATGAAAACTAAACTGATTTCACCCTATTCGCTGCATTCCTTTTGTGGTCAGACTTTTGGGAGAGAGGAATTTAATGCTGGATCTGGATTTTAATTAATGAAAACTATTTTTATGATGTTAATGTCTCAGAAAACAAGTTTAGCCAAATATGCAGTTGCCTGCTGTGTCTTATTTTAGAAGGCAGCTATGGAAATTGTGTTAAATTTAAAAACACAAGAACCTTGTTGGCTGTCTTTGAAGCATGTTTGGAAAGTTTACTTTGAAAATTCGTAAATAAAAGATCAAGCATTTATCCTGTCTTTTATTGTAAGCTCTATCTTGGGGTGATCAAATATTTGGTGAGGTGAAGTTTTCTTTACAGAGGTATTTCAGATAATCATTAAAGAGTGATAAAATTATAATGCCTCCATTTTCTAGCCCCAAGGAAATAATGAAATACCAATACCGTACTCTTTACAAAAAGGACCTGAATCTGATCAAGTCTCTTGATTTATCTATTATTTTATAGGAAATACAAAGGACAGGGGAATATGTTAAGTGATATAAAAAATCTGTACATAGGAAATGATAGGGTAAACAGTTTCTTGTACCTATAAATTGCAAAACAATTAAAAAGAGTGAACATACAAAGGAAAGAATAGGAGATGGGTGGGGAGTATAGTATATAGATTAAGAAATTTAAAAGCAACAGGGACAAGATGTGGACCTCACTTGAATCCTGATTCAGATAAGCAAATTTTTTTAATATTTTGCGTGTGTGTGTGTATGTGTGTGTGAAATATAACATATATAAAAGCAATAAATTTCCAAGTACATTTTAACAAGTAGTTACAGAACAAATTTTGAAGTTTGGTATGGGTTACAGTTCCATGATTTTTCATTTTTTCTTCTTGCTGTTCCAAGATCCTGAAGACCAAAAGAAATATTAATATAATGATTCAGCACTCATACTCATTTGTTAAACCTGACCTTCTCTGTATAACTCCACTATCACCTTTGATCTTTCTCCCACTTTTTAGGGTATTTGGGCTATGTCCATACTAACTTTTTCATGTTGGAATGGGCTGCCGATAATATGGGATAGCGGGATGGAACTAGTTGATGTTCTGGAGAGACTGGCCCCTCTGCATTTCAGGACTTATCTGGTCCAGGGATTCATCTGGAGGTTGTATGATTCTGGAAAGTTACCCTAGTGCAGGAAACTTTTGTAGAATCTTATATAATGCCGTAGGTATTCTTCAGGAATTTTAGGATGGATTTTGGTTGGGGGCTGGCAAATTATGACAAATAGCAATGTCTAGTTAGAAGCTTGTAACCTCCAGAGTAACCTCTTGATTCTATTTGAACTCTCTTAGCCACTGATACCTTATTTGTTATACTTCTTTTCCAACTTTTGGTCAGGGTGGTGTTGGTGATCCCACGGTGCCAGGGCTCAGCTGCCAGGCAGACTTTAATCCCAGGATGTCATGTCCCACGTATGGGGGAGAGCAATGGTTTCTCTTGCAGAGTTGGGCTTAGAGAGAGGCCATATCCGAGCAACAAAAGAGGTCCTCCAGAAGTAACTCTTAGGTATACCTGTAGGAGGCTAAGCTTCTCCGCTATGTATGTAAGCTTCACAAGAGCAAGCCTCAAGATTAAGGGCTTGGTCAAACAGGCAAACCTATCTTTTTTTTTTTTTTAAGGGAAATTTGAGTCCTTACTAGATGACTAGATATTTGTTATGGAATAATTAATATTTTTACATATGACAGTGATAGTGTAGCTAAGTGAGGTGTGTGTAAGTAAAAAAAAAAAAAACCGTGCAAGAGAGAAATAAAGAGATTAGCATTGGCAGTAAATTCCAAAATGACTTTATCACAGATCTTATAAAATACAACCTATTGTTGTATTGTAAAAATGGCATGAATATCTGCTATAATTTGATGCTATAATCATGTGTCTCAGTTTCGTTGTTATTACTCTGGACTAAACCTTAAATTCTGCTTATTAAAAAGAATTTCTCTGAAGTCCTCCTTACATTTGTTTTATTCTTTCCATACAGTCTTCTCACAACCTACATTAGTAAAATTCTAATCTCATTCCAAAGAATTGTTTTGTTGAGCCTGTGCTGGCTTATATAGCACCAAGTGTGTCATGTTTGAGCAGTTAGACAATGAAGATAAGAATAAATTAATAGCAAATATATTATTTTTTTAACTACTCCATTCAAAGTAAGAGAATATTCCAGTTCCTTGGAGTCCAAAATGTGAAGGGAGAGAGGAATGGCAATGGTATATCTAGAGAACTGTTTTTGGTTAATAATTAGTTTGTGATTAAGCAGCATTTTGTATGGTTGAACGGTGCCTGCTTTTTATCTCTTTGATGAGTTTGACGGTAACCCCTCCACAAATTTCGTGCAAGTATTAGAAAGTAAAAGCTTCATTTGACTAAATTGTTCTCTGTATTAATTTAGGTACCTAGTGGAACTGGGTTGTATCAAGCCACTCTGTGATCTCCTCACAGTTATGGACTCTAAGATTGTTCAGGTTGCTCTAAATGGCTTGGAAAATATCCTGAGACTTGGAGAACAAGAAGCCAAAAGGAACGGCACTGGCATTAACCCTTACTGTGCTTTGATTGAAGAAGCTTACGGTAAGTTAGAGTGTTTTAGTAGATTGTCCTGAAATTCTCCCCCCCCCCCCCCCCTTTTCTGGCCTTTCCACATCTATCATTAGCAAGCTTATAAAATGTTTAGAATGCGAAATTGGAAAAAGCATGTATGTGTGAAGAGAAAAAAGCCAGTATCCTTCAGTTCAGCCATTTTACACTGGGCTTTTAGGGTCTTCCTAGGTTCCTGATTCCCCTTGCCCTTATGACCACTGTTGGCTCTTAGCAGTCATTGCGAACCCCCAAAACATCTGTATCTAACTTCTGGGATGCCTTACTTTCCTGTTTTTCTCTTACAACATTTAGAATTTTAATTTTGAACTACATCGCCCAATTCCTGTGTCCTGCCTCTGTGGGGTTTCTAAGCCTTTCATATTGAAAATCACTCTGCTTTTGGTCTCCTTGTTCTTCTCATCTCAGTCCCACCTCCACCCATTATCATTGGTATACCAGTGCACTTAACCTTTTTTTTTTAAAGTTCCCTCATTGATTTTAATGTGAAGCCAATGATGAAAACCCCTGCTCTAGGGTTTGTTTATTCTTGAGATTGGAATTAGGGGTCGTAGAGTCATGGGGTATGTTCATCTTCAAATTTAGCAGATAATACAGAATAGTTTTCCTAGGTGAATTTAACAGTTTATGATTTTTTAAAAAACCAAATTCTGAAAGTTCTTTCTGCTTAGTGTAAGAAATTTTGAAAAGTATATATTTTTAAAAAGTTAGTTTCCAGAGATCTTTTCCATAGAGATAATTGTAATTTACGTTTTTATGTATCTTTTCAGTGTGTGTGTATGTGTGTGTGTTTGTGTTTATTTTCTCTAAGCATTGTTAACATTTATTGCTGTGTCACTGTGCTGGGTGCTGTTGGCTACAAGTGATAGAAAGCCTAGCTCAGATGTGCTTAAATTTGCTAATTAAAGGGACTAGTTAACTAATTGTTTTAGACAGACTTTACATTGTAAACAATAATAATTGATTCTGGTTGATTTAAGGAAATAATAGATTTTTTGAAATGATATTGGATAATTCAAAGGCTAGATAGAACCAGAGCCAAGAGTTAGACCACAGGTATAGTCCAGTAAGAATACCACTGCTCCTGGCCGTGGGCACTGGATGTGATGGCTATTATGGAAACTGCGGCTTCTGTCTATTAGATGTTGCTGGCATATGTGTTTAAGATGTCAGTTTGTAATGCTAGCTTTCAGAGTAGCCCAAGCAATAATTTCTATGTTATTAGAAAATATTTATGAGATATAAATAGATGGTCTTTTCTTTACATCAAAGAAGGAGACTATGGCAAAATACAGTCTCCTTGGAATTTCCAAGAAATATACCACAGCTTTTCCCTCATTCTTCCTTCTAGGTCTGGATAAAATTGAGTTCTTACAGAGTCATGAAAACCAAGAGATCTATCAGAAGGCTTTTGATCTTATTGAGCACTACTTCGGGACTGAGGATGAAGACAGCAGCATTGCTCCCCAGGTCGACCTTAGCCAACAGCAGTACATCTTCCAGCAGTGTGAGGCTCCTATGGAAGGTTTCCAGCTTTGAAGCAATACTCTGCTTTCATGTTCCTGTGTCAGACCAGGCTACCCAGTCGAGTCCTCTTGTGGAGCCCACAGTCCTCATGGAGCTAACTTCTCAAATGTTTTCCATAATACTGTTTGCGCTCATTTGCTTGTCTTGCGCACTTGCTCTCTTACACACATCTGGAAAACCTCTGGCTCTCTGTGGTGGAATACCCTTCTAAATAAAAGGGTAAACAGAACGGCCCACTGTTTTATGGAAAATCCCTAGGCTTTGGAGATCTGCATTTATATGAGTCATGGGAATATATACTTACATTAATGTGGCTCCCTTTTTTGGGGGGAAAAAAAGAGGACTCCTCTTCATTCCCTTTAAAGTGGGGAAAAATAGTGACATTAAGAGATGAGACTAAACCTTTATCTTGAATTTCACACAACTATTTGCAACATGGGAAATGTTTAGAACGGTTGTGTATACTTCAAAGTACTTTTCATGAGTTCTTCCACAGTGAACCCTTGGATTACCTGGTGGCTTTTTCCAGCCAAATTTGCATTAATCCTTACTGAGATGAGATGGTTTTCTTCCTCTTGGCGCCATTCTTCACAGATATTAAAGTTAATTACCATCAAGGCCCTCACCTTCAGCCTTCAGTGAATGTGCTTTCTAGTTGTCAGGAATGCTGAAGAATTAACACTTTGACTCTTAAATATGATACTGGCTTGCAGGTTCCCTCGGAGCAGAAAGGAGAGGGGCACATGTTAATTTGTATGGTTATTGCTTCTCTTTGATCTTATGTGTTTTAGGATTTGAAAGTGGTTCAATTCTAATGCTGGTATGAAGATTTAGAATTCTTAGTAATTAAAAAACATCTCCTATAACTGAATTAAAACTAAAAAAAAGAAAGAAAAACCACCCCATAACCTCTAATCTCCCCTAAACTCAACCAGTGTGACTAGAGACTGTGTTTCTGCATTAAAGCAAATGTTTCAGGCTTTGTGGTCCTGATCATGGACCTCGTTAAGTTGGAGTTCATCCTAGGTGCTTTTTCCCTCTGTGAATGGCAGATAACACTTAACTTTTAAAGATAGTTAGGGATTTTTTTTTCTTAATCAAGTTCAGCTTGATTTTAATGCACTCATATATGATCCTTCTGATGTAGCATCCGCATCTTAAACTAATACCATCTTCTCAACACAGACTGTATTCAAGTAAAGGCAGTGATCTTTTCTCATAACCTCATTGTTCCCTAATTTTATTTCACCCCCACCTAGAATTGTCCCTATAAAATAATAACAGTGTCCATCTTCTGGCTCATTTAATGATGACTACAGTCTGTACCTGCAAACGGCGCTTCCAGTACTGTGTTCAGTGATCCACATTTGTGCTTGGACGGAATGAAAAATAAGCTTAATTGCCAAGAGAACTGAAAATGAGTTCAATCTGACTTCTTGGTGCTAGTTGGCCATCTTGACACTCAATATTGGAACACACCATCAAAGAAGATTTTTTTGTTGGTGTGCTATTCAAACTGAATTCCTAAGGAAAAGTTGCAGAGCATACCCTTGTAAACTTTTTCAGACTTGTACTCTTTTAGAATTCATTGTAACTTCAAAGTGTAAACTATTTAGAAGTTGCCCCTGACAAGCTATCTCTGGTAAATCCTGCTGAATGTTAGGAATATTCAGAGCTTTCATACCTCATCATGATGTTATTTAAGCAGCCAACTTAAGTGAACTGATTTAAACTTAAAAAAAAAATTCCACTTCATTCAACCAAGAAAGATTCAAAGACAAAGACACTTACCAGCCAAGAGTGTGACGCATTCTTCACATCTAGTCTGTAGTTGTGTCTGTGCTCTGGGATGGATACCATCTGATGTCTGTCTATTATTGATGGAGCAGCCAATGCAAAACTAGTCACCTCCCATCTGTAACTGTTACTTTTTCTAGTGCTGCTTTGTGCTAAAAGAACATTTTAGTTTACTGCACTTGACCTGTAAAAGACTTTGATTCTTTGTAATTTTAGGGATAAATTAGGTGGTTAATTTAAAGAAAAACTTTCAATGTTGCCTTTAATTCACATTAAATATAACTTCTTTTGGAAGGATAATAGAAGCACTGATTCATAGTAAAAATCTTGTTTTTAGCTTTTTCCTTTTTTGTGGCTGATTTTTTCTTAATTGCAAATTACTGATATCATTTCTATAGGATGCTCCTTAAATTATGTGCCATCTATTGGATAGTTAAAAATTATCAGTTTATTTTATAAACCAGTTTGAATGGAAGAAATATAAAGCACACAAAGTTGTCTCCTCAAGTTATTAAATGTAGTGTATGTTAGAAGTTTTTGCTAGCAATTGCAGGTGTCTCATTAAGTGAATTAAAGCAAAGAAAGTCCATTTAACTTATGTGGTCTATTTTCTGTCTAGAACAGGAATTTATCTTGGTCCTGTCTTAGAGGTTAATGATCCATGGTATCTGAGCTAATTTTTTTTTTTTTTTGCAATAACATGATTTTTAATTTAAAAGATTAGAATTTGCTAAAAGTTAAATCCCCCTATAACTGGACTCTTTGGAATTCATTGGTATTGATAAAAGCAGTCTTTTTGGTAATAGAAATGACATTTGGTAATAGAAACAACATTTAATGGTAAATCCTGTTTTTACTTTTTTAGTTTTCTGCCTGGCACATTCAGTTAACTTAGTTTCAGTTTATTGAATATTTTAAATGTGTTAATTTTACAAAAGCATGTTAATTTCAAAACTGAGAAAACTCATTTGCAGTTTTATATCCTAATAGGGGAAAGTGGTTTTGTTTTTCCTTTCCTTTTTTCTTTTTTTTCCTCCTACAAACTTTGAAAGTATATTCATTGTAATGAGAACTTAGGTGGAGAAAAAACATTGAAAACATTTGGGAAGTAAAAGCACCTTTCATTTTAAGGACTAGCAGCTAGATATGGTTGGATTGAGAAATACTTGGGAAGGTAAAGATGATACATGTTGATACATATGAAGAAAGGTGAGATTTAGGGTACACAATTCTCCATAGCACATTTTCAGTCATGTTCTCATCACGATCAGGACCCTTTTTAACTTTGGCAGTTGTCCTGCCTTTTAAAACACTGTTGCTTTAGGATTGTTTTTTCCACTTGCCAGATAAAGCTTACTGGGCTCTGGATCCTTTTTCTAGCATTAGCTTTATTATCAGAGAAATTAATATTTCCAATTGTCCCATAATAAAGCTGGGTTGTTCCGTTTGCTGCTGATTTTGCCTAAGCAAAAATTGTAGTATATTTTATAAACCAAGTTTAGTCAACTACATCCTTTTATTATACATGGCCACCCACAGGCTACTTTAAATTTATTTCTCTAGTACTAAATAAACATTTCTGTTATTTAGTTCCTCAACTTAGGGTTGCATTGTGAAAGGATTTTCCTTGGGTCAAAGGATATCTTTTCTTTATTGCTGATTAGTTTTGTGAATTTTTTCATTTCAATAGGCAGGTTGTTATAGCTGTTTCAAGGCTTGGGACTTTTTATGTATATTGAAGATTGTGGTTTCAGGATAATGTTCAGGAAAAAAAAGGGATCTTTTAGAAAGGGACATTTTTTTGCTTTTCATATTTATATACCAAATGCCACCTCCTACATTCCAAAATTTGCTTTGTCAAACTGAATTCCTAAGGAAAAGAGACAAGTGTACCTATATATGGAAGTCTCAAATTTGAGTTTTTTGCTGTGCTCAAAGAATAGGACCATTTCTTTCTGTTGTGAGGTGAGCAGATAAAATATTTATCTGCCCAGTTGCAAGTTATTTTACAATGTTGTGCTTCTGTCACCACCTTCCATTATTATCCTCCATTCTATTTTCAACTAAAGGTTAACAAAAGAAGTCCCAGTCTGTTTTCATACAGGCAATAAAGGCAGCTTGTTTTTATTTGAGTGTCTGTTGTATGCCAGGTCCGTAGTCAAGGACTTTTTTTTCTTTTAATCCTATACCCTTTTTTGAGGTGGATAATTACTCCTATTTTATAGATGGTTATATAAAGACTTAAAAGAAGTTACTTTGCCTCTAGGCCACAGCTCATAGACACTAGCTGTCTAAGGGGAAGAGCCCTACCAAGGGCAGGGCAGGTTCTGTATCTGATGGAAAGCTGAAGTCATGGGATGCTTCTGTGTCCAGGAACTCACAGAATTAAACTTTCAGCAGCCTCATTGGGACCAGCAATTTTGGAAGGACAGTACTTCCTGACTCTTCCTTACCATCAACACTCTTAGCGTGATTAAATTAGGGTATTGGTTCCTTTTAGGTTATATACTCTGGTGTTATATAGTCTAAGCCCAAACATTTTCCCCCTATGTGGTGTTAAAATTCCATAGGGTGCGGTGTGATGGTGGCTCAGCAGGCAGAGTTCTCACCTGCCATGCCAGAGACCCGGGTTCGGTTCCCGGTGCCTGCCCATGCAGAAAAAAAAAATTCATAGGACTAGATAGGTGTAAAAACAAGTTTAAAAAAAAAGAAAGCTTGGTATGTAAATGATTGGTTTGGCCTTAGGAACACAGTGTCTAACTCACAGAAACATGTTTCCACTTTAAACACAAATTAAGGTAATTGACAGAGAGAAAGCTTTCGAATGAAAAATTGCTGCCTTAGAAAGCAGTACCACAGGTGTAAATTTAACACAACGGACTTCCTTCTAAAGGAAACTTTTTAACAAAAGTTTGAAAGACTACTTTTTAATGTATTGGCTATTGAGTACTTCATACTCTCAGGTCATTTTGCTCACTCTGGGTCCTCTTTTATAGTACTCTGAAATGGATTTGTCATAGCTCTAATGATTCTTTGTACTTGAAAGAAGTCTGTCAGGCCATGGGTGAGTGCCTTGCACATACTGTAGACATTCAGTAAATACTAATTAAATGAATTAAGAAATATGCCTCTGCAATATTGGTAAAGGATACTTACTACAAAAAAAAGCTCAAAGGAATTCCTTTATTGTTTGAAGGCAGAACTAACAACATGCAAGTGTCTAAACATTTAAGTATTTTATATATATTTACTTTCAGAAGACAGAAATTTTTGTTTTTTTTTTGGTGTAAAGAATATGATGTATACAAAAAAGCAATTAAATTTCAAAGCACATCTCAACAGTTAGTTGTAGAACAGATTTCAGAGTTTGGTATGGTTTACAATTCCACAATTTTAGGCTTTTACTTCTAGCTGCTCTAAGATATGGAGACTAAAAGAAACTTCAGTATAATGATTCAGCAATCATACTTGTTAAACCCTACCTTCCCTGTATAACCCCACCATCACCTTTGATCTTTCTTCCACTTTTCAGGGGTATTTGGGCTATGCCCAGTCTAGCTTTTTCATGTTGGAAGGGGCTGTTGATAATATGGGCTAAGAGGATGGAACTAACCAATATTCTGGAGAGGCTGGCCCCTCTGCATTTCAGGACTTAAATGGTCCAGGGGACCCATCTGGATGTTGTAGATTTCTGGAAAGTTACCCTAGTGCATGGAATCTTTGTAGAATCTTATATAATGCCCTAGGTGTTCTTTAGGATTAGCTGGGATGGTTTTGGTTGGGACTTGGCAAGTTATGATAGGTAGCAATGTCTAACTGAAGCTTGCATAAGAGTGACCTCCAGAGTAGCCACTTGACTATTTGAACTCTCTCAGCCACTGATACCTTATTTTACACTACTTTTCCCCCTTTTGGTCAGGATGGCATTGTTGATCCCATAGTGCCAGGGCCAGGCTCATCCCTGGGAGTCATCTCATGCCACCAGGGAAACTTTCACTTCTGGATGTCATGTCCCACATAGGGGGTAGAGCAATGATTTCACTTGCAGAGTTGGGCTTAGAGAGGCCACATCTGAGCAACAAAAGAGGTCCTCTAGAAGTAACTCCTATAGGTAGGTTAAATGTCTCTGCTACGTACATAAGCTTCACAAGAGCAAGCCTCAAGAGCAAGGGCTTGGCCTATTGGTTTTTTTTTTTTTTCTTGTTTTATTGTATAACATATATACAAAGCAAAGAAATAAAAAAGCAATAGTTTTCAAAGCACTCTTCAACAAGTAGTTAGGGACAGATCCCAGAGTTTGTCATGGGCTGCCATACAATCCTCTCCTATTTTTCCCTCTAGTTGCTCAAGAATATAGGAGGCTAGAGGGCTTAAATATTTTATCATCACGGTTGACTTTTTTTTCCTTTTTTTTTGTGAAAAATAACATGTATGCAAAAAAAAATTTCAAAGCACAGCACATTTAGTTGTAGAACGTATTTCAGAGTTTGGCATGGGTTACAATTTTACAATTTCAGGTTTTTACTTGTAGCTGCTCTAAAATACTGGAAACTAAAAGATACCAATTTAATGATTCAGCATTCATATTCATTTGTTAAATCCTGTCTTCTCTGTATGACTCCACCATCACCTTCGATCTTTCCATCCCTCTCTTTAGGGTTGTTTGGGCTATGGCCATTCTAAATTTTTCATATTGGAAGGGTCTGTCACTAATATGGCATAGGGAGATGGAACTATCTGATGTTCTGGAGAAGCTGGGCTAGGTTTCAGGACTTACCTGGACCAGGGACCCAACTGGAGGTGTAGATTTCTAGAAAATTACTCTAGTGCATGGAGCCCTTGTGGAATCTTATATATTGCCCTAGGTGTTCTTTAGAATTGGCTGGAATGGTCCTGGTTAGGGGTTAGCAGGTTATGATAGGTAGCAAGGTCTAACCGAAGCTTGCATAAGAGCAACCTCCCGACTAGCCTCTTGACTCTATTTGAACTCTCTCTGCCACTGATAATATATTAACTACACTTCTTTTCCCCATTTTGGTCAGGATGGAATTGTTGATCCCACGGTGCCAGGTCTGGATTCATCCCTGGAAGTCATCTCCCACATCACCAGGGAGACTTTCACCCATGGATGTCATGTCCCACATGGGGGGAGGGCAATAATTTCACTTGCAGAGTTGGGCTTAGAGAGAGTGAGGCCACATCTGAGCAACAACAGAGGTCCTCCAGAAGTAACTCTTAGGCATGCCCATAGGTAGTCCAAGCTTCTCTGCTACCTACATAAGCTTCACAAGAGTAAGCCGCATGATCGAGGGCATGGCCTATTGATCTGGGTGTCCCTAAAATTTGACATAGTATCACAGTATTGACACATCAAACCTTACCTTGATGGTAAGGTTTAATAGTTCCATATTCTTTCCCCCATCTCTCAGGGAACTTTGCCAATATTTTTTTATTATCTGCTTGATTTTTATTCTAGGATGTATCCAGGCATTACAATAATCTATACAGGATTAAAGGACCTCTTATTCTATGTTCCCTGTGTTTCAATTGTTGGCCTATTGATTTTGGTGTCCCTAATTTTTGACACAGTATCAAGGGTTTCCCCGGTGGCAAAGTTTAACAGTTCCTCATTTTTTCTCCCATCTCTCCGGGGACTTTGCCAATACTTTTTTTTCAATACTTTTTGATTATCTGCTTAACATACTCTGGGATGCATTACATTAAGCTATATAGGAGTAAAGGCCCTCATTCTTATTCTGGGCTCCCTGTGTTAGAGTTGTTTACGTGATCTATCCAGACAATTTAACTGAGATTATGTACTACAGAAAATTTAGATTCTAGATAAAATAAACCTTTCTTCCTTTGGTCTCAAAGAGTAAATGAAGTTCTAAAATATAGACAATGTCTTCCTTATCCCTGTCATCTGAATTACCTTATCCCAGCCTGATCAGCTTCATTCTTACCTCTTAATACCAGGTTATACATATATAAAACAGCCTCTCAAAATCCAGGAATAACAGTTACCACTCCAGACTAAATGTGGCTGCTTTAAGAATTTACAATCCAGGCCTCTGTTTTCTAAGTATTTTCTAAATAAGACCATACAATAATTCCTCTTTTATTTCTGGCTTATTTTGCCTCACCAAGTCTCCCACAGGTTTATTCACAATGTTCCATGCCTCACAACTTTGTTCCTTCTTGTAGCAGCACAATATTCGATCATATGTACACACATTTTTCACCAATTTACTTCTCTGTCAGTGCTCAGGAGACATATTTGACCTGAAATTTACAAGAGCAAGCTTTGTCATAGTGAGGTCTATTTGTAAAAAAAAGTCTACATCCCTGAGAAAAGTTGATAGGCATATTCCTAAGGCAACTAATATAGTGAGATCCAAGTATTTATACCAAAACTAGCTCATCAATCTCTTCTGGCATATTTTAAAGTTAAGAAAAAAAAATTTTTTTTTGCCAGTTATATTTTTGCTGCTTGTCTTGGGTTATTAAACAGGGATTCTTTCTTTTTACAACTTGTTATATCACCGCATGCTTCTTATTTCTCTATTTTAAGTGGCAGATGAATAGAAACAGAAAGATGGTATACTTCTTCATTCTATGATTGTTCCTCTTCCAGATTTTGGAGAGATTCCGCTGACCAGCCATTTTTCATGAAAAGAAAACAAAATTTTAACACAAAAGTAGCCGTAGTTCCTACAGACGTCACTGCTCCATCTATAGTATAAAATGTGTTGGATTTACAAATTTATTAAAGCTAGTTTCAATGATTGTTGACCCTATGTCCCTTGCCATTTTGAATAACTTTTTCTCTGATTTTAAAGCCAATATGTGGTCATTTCTGTGATCTTGAATGTTTTTGTGAAGAATAAAAATCTGTAAATTCCTTTAGCCACATCCACTTACCCCATAGGAAGCCAGTGGAGTCTAGTCAGTGGGTTTCCACAATAACAATCACTGCCTTATCATAACACTTGAGCCCAGCATTTGTCAGCCATCATTAAGATGGAGTGCTGGGTAAGAAAGAACATAGAAACCGAGAAGGCCACAGTTGTGGGGAGAGAACAGTACAGGGTTTGAGGAAGACCTGGGCAGGCTAGGTCAACTACCATGTGAAAAAGAGCATGGAATTCTCCCAGATTAAGTTGTAATTATGAAGAGACTCCTCTTGGGAAGTCTTTGGAAGTCAGCAGTGACTATAAAGTAAAAAATATCCCAGTTTGGATAAGTTACATGGCCACCCCATATTTAGACCAACAGGATTTCCATATATTTAAGTTAATGCCCCTAAATCACTGAATAGGTACATGGGTTTATTATGCTTGACACGCAAACTAGATTTGGTAGAGATTTGGTAGGGCTTAATATAGGAATCACCCCCAGAACATTGTTAGATCTGGCACACTAAAAACAAAAGTAAAACAATATAATGCCCCATTTGTGGCAATATGAATTGCATTTAAAATATCTGTAAACTTTACTGGTGGATAAGGGGAGCCAACCTTGAGAAATGACTTTCAATTCTAAGACTTTTAAGGGAAATATAAAGAAAACTAGTTGATTTCACAGGGAGGAAAAGTTCCAAATCACCCATTTGATGAGCAGGAAAAAAAAATTTTTAAAAGGGCCTTGCAAGAGATTTTGCTTGGGAACTCAAATACGGTCTCCCTAATTGTGGTTTCTGTCACTTTAGATTTACCTGTATTCCCTGCTCGTACACACTGTACTTGCCCTCCTTCCAAGGAAGTAAATTATGAAATTCTTAATCCTAGTTCATAAGGATTAGAAAGTTAGGACTACATATTAATATCCAAACATGACTAATGAATAAACAAGAGTTTAGTTGTATTCATAGGTTTTTTTTTTCTGTACCTAAGTTCTTGATTCTATTTGTAAACAGTAAAATCCCAGACATCAAGAAATAAATTTTAATTATGGAAATTTCTTCAAATTCTGAGAGAATCTGAGGAAAAATCATTTTTGGATATTCCTATCAGCAGATTCTTATGTGCCCCCTCTCCCCTTGATTGTGATATTTCCAGTGAGTAAAATATACTTCATCACCAATATCTTATCCTAGCCCAGACTTCACATGTTCGCCTTGTCTAGTTTCCTCTTTAACTCTTTATTTTAGTTTCCTGGTTTCTAAAGCAAATAACCATGCAATGGGTTGGTTAAACAATGGGGAATTTATTGGTTCATGGTTTTGAGGCTAGGAAACAAAATTGAGGGGTCATCAAGGTAATGCTTTCTCCTAGAAGACACTGACATCCTGGGGCTGGCTGCAATGATCCTTGGTCCTTGGCTTTTCTGTCACATGGCAACTTATATGCAGTCCTCCCGGCTTCTTTCTCTTCCAGGATCCGTCCACTTCCAGCTTCTGGCTTCTCCCTGGGTCTATCTCTGTGTGTCCTCTACAAGGCCTTCAGTAATAAGATTAAGACCCATCCCAATCCAATGGGGCCCCATCCCAATTCAGCGGGGCCACACCGTAACTGAAGTAACTTCATCAAAAGGTCCTATTTATAAGGGTTCACACCCACAAGAATGGATTAAGTTTAAGAACATGTTTTTCTGGGGTACATAGCTCCAAGCCACCAAACTTTTCTAGTGCATAGAACAGTTACAAATTCACTGAAAACAAAGCTTAAACTCTGCCCTCTGAGTGACTTTTAATAAATTAATAAAAACTCTTTCTAAAAGTTTCAACTGATGCAGAATTGAGAGTATTTCTAAGCCTCCCAGTAAAAACAATACTAATTGCTGTCAGTGGGAGGCAGATGGGATAGGAATGACTCAGGGTTTAGTCAGAATTGATCTTTAAGATATTGTGAAGGAAAAAAAGTTTTCAAATGGTACACAGGGAGGTCCACGAAAGTTCTGCCAAAATTAGTAGCTAATTTAATACATATAAATGGACGCTTCGAACTATTTTAAAGATGTTCTTCCCATCCCCAGCACGTTCCCATTGTTTATACTGTTTATTTGCAATAACTAAAAATAAAGCTACTGACCTAATTTCAAACTTGAGTACTAGGGTCCTGAGGTAAGGAGGTTTTTGCTAAAGTCGATTAGCCTGCCTATGCTCTATTAAACAAGGCTTTCAATTACCCTTAATACGTATAGGACAGGAGACTATCCCCACATGCATATTTTACTTTAATTCTTTGACTGACAGAAAGCATCATGAGAGCTATCTGCTTCTTGACCTTAATCTACCAGGAAAACTGTTTAAACATTTACTGCCTCTCTTAGGCTATACTTACCGAGCAAAACAAAGATAGAGAAACTAGTCTAGCTTCCATTTCTTTGGCAAACCTATTCTAGATTTTAAGGCAATACTCATCTGAACAGCATGTATTTATAAAGTACTTTCGAGGCCATTATTTCTTAAAACTAGCTGAAGCGCTCCAAAGCTTAATTAAGAGAGAGTAACCTTTCTCATTTCTCACCCCATGCCACCAACCTCTGTCTCTTTTTAGTTTCAGGCCAAAAAATCTGAGGAGAGTCCAACTTCCTTTTCTTAGTTTTCTTCGGAAGTTTAAACCATCAGGAAGTGCTAAACAAACCTTCCCTTTTTTGTGTTTTCTCTCCTGGCGTTACCATGTCATGATAAATAAGTATCGGTATTTAAAGCTGTCAAAAAGACAGGTTCTCTATCCCTTCCTAAACGTTTTCAGGGAAAACTTTTCAACTAGGAGTCTTACAATCTGGGCATAAATTCCCTTACATTGAGCAGGGCCCAGCGCCACCAGGCTCTTCACAACCGTCACCTGCGGAGCAGGAGCTCACACGGGGGGGCGCTGCGGTCACCGGCGTCACGATGGACCGACGTTAGCAGGATTTCCCAGATGTGTGCAGTTCTCTCAGCTTACAGGTCAAACGCGAGCTTATTCCTGCGGCTAAGGGGAATGACAAATTCAGTCCTTTCCCATGGCACTCTGTTCCCAAAAGAGAAATATGAATTCCTTGAAATAAAGACTCATTGCTTGCCACACTACGCAGTCAGCTCTGGAACAAGATCGGTTAATTTCCCTTATAACCCAATTAAAGAACACAGGTGCGTAGCGAACAATGGTGATTGAGAGGAAGACTGGAAGAAAACTACTGCGCCTCCTTTGACGCAGGCGCAGGCAGGCTTCTCCCATTCGTCATCCCTTCGCGCGTGCGTCCTGCTGCGCTTCCTGCTTGTTTACTAATGAAAGCGGTTGTGCAGACCTGCTTGTGTCCCCGGAAAGTAGCCGGCGGCCTGATCCCCGTTTTTTGGTGGTCACGAAGGTTTTCTTTTAACTTCAGAATCTTCTGTTTAAAGCGGTGATTCATTAATCCTCAAGTTCATAAAATCTGTCTGCCTGGTAGGATTGCTCGATGTTTTAAAATATCTTGGGGCTGGGGAAAGGGAGATATTTTCTGTAGAGATGCCTCGCCCCGCCCCGCTTTTAATGACTTTGTACATATATAAACAAAATACCTAGCCTTAGTACCGTACTTGCGGACAGCCGACAGGACCCTTTTAATATTATTTCTTAAATGCTTCTTTACAAAGGAAGAAAGGAAATACTGAAGTAGTCCAAAACTGTGCTGCTGATTATCTACTAAAGACGATCCAGATATCATTACTAAAATCTGTGCATTTTGAAGTCTGATGTTATCTTCATTTGGCTGGGCAAAAAGACAGAATTTTGGACTGCCGAGTTCAGTGCGGGATACCTAGTAAGTCTACTGACCTGGAGTTTCAGAGCCATGGCCACTGAGGAGTCAGGAATTGCCAACGCAGAGTCGACCCTCTCCTCAGCAGCCAGTTGGAAGAAGCAAGTGCCTGAAAAGCCGAACTATGCTCTCAGATGTACTCTGCTGGGACATACAGAAGCAGTGTCATCAGTTAAATTTAGTCCTAATGGAGAATGGCTTGCAAGTTCTTCTGCTGATACACTAATTAAAATTTGGGGAGCCTATGATGGAAAATGTGATAAAACGTTGTATGGTCACAATCTGGAAATATCAGATGTTGCCTGGTCATCAGATTCCAGTCACCTTGTTTCTGCCTCAGATGATAAAACTCTGAAGATATGGGATGTGAGATCTGGAAAGTGCTTAAAAACGCTGAAGGGTCACAGTAATTACGTTTTCTGTTGTAATTTCAACCCTTCATCCAACCTTGTCATTTCAGGATCCTTTGATGAGAGTGTGAAAATATGGGAGGTGAAAACAGGAAAGTGCCTCAAGACTTTGTCTGCTCATTCTGACCCAGTCTCTGCTGTTCATTTTAATTGTAGTGGGTCCTTGATAGTGTCAGGTAGCTATGATGGTCTCTGTAAAATATGGGATGCTGCATCAGGTCAGTGTTTAAAAACGCTTGTTGATCGTGATAACCCTCCTGTCTCTTTTGCAAAATTTTCTCCTAATGGTAAATACATTCTCACTGCAACTTTGGACAGTACTCTTAAACTATGGGATTATAGCAGAGGAAAATGCCTAAAGACATACACTGGTCATAAAAATGAGAAATATTGCATATTTGCTAATTTTTCAGTTACTGGTGGAAAGTGGATTGTGTCTGGGTCCGAGGATCATCTAGTTTACATTTGGAATCTTCAGACTAAAGAGATTGTACAGAAATTACAAGGTCATACAGATGTTGTGATCTCAGCAGCTTGTCATCCTACAGAAAACATTATTGCATCAGCAGGTTTAGGGAATGACAAAGCAATTAAACTGTGGAGGAGTGACTCCTAAGCCTTTTTAATATCAAGTAGAATTTGATTTTAGACCTAAGTTGGCAAAAAAAAAAAAGACCTGGATATTTAAAAAGATGGTTTCTTTTGATTATGACATAGTTTTCTATTTCTTTTTGAAATTGTCTTGGATCTTAAGACTCATAATGTAAATTTACACAGCAATATAGTTGTAAAAGCAAATCCAGAACCTAAGACTTCAGATTGTAATCTTTTGTGTATGGTCCTGGACAGCTTCCCATTACATTCCTCTAAGTGACTAGCCTAGAGTCTGTTGAGAAATATTAAGAAGAAAAGTTAACAAGACAGGATGGTTGATTAAATGAGGAGAGAAAGGGAGTTTGGAATCATTCCAAGATTTCTGTTTGCGAGATCAGGGCATAAGCCTGGGATAGTGGTAGAGAATTAGAGATGCAGGTAGGTACCACCTGCACACTTTAAATGATACTTGATGCGACAGGACTTGTAATGGTTCAAGGAATCAAGTCTGTAAATTGTGAAAAATAAGTCATGATCAGGCTCATACCGTGAGTGTTAAAATGTTAAGTTTTATCAAGATTTTAAAAAAAGAGAAAAATGGTGCTTTACCGAAGGACCTCTTTACTGCCTTGTCAGATTGTGCCCCATTGTGATTTCCAGGGAAGCTAAATGTCTTGGGAGGTTGCTGTCCTTCATTATGTGTCTGGCCTACTAAGTTCTATCCATCTTTCATATTGAGCTACAAGTCACCACTTTGTGAAGCCATCACTGCTTGCCTGCCTGTATCCACAGAGAACAGCTGAGTTAGGTTTTCCTGCTTCTTTCTATTGATTCTGCTGTCAGATTCAAACTATCATTTACCAGTTTGCTTTGTAATTGTTTCATTTGCCATAGTTCTACTAACTCATGAGGTCTGTGGAGTCAGAAGTATGTTTTATTCTTGTAGCCTCAATTTTCATATAGAGAAGGGACTCGACTAATGTTTGATGAATGACAATGAATGATAACCACCTAAACTTTCATTCATTCAATCCTTTCCTCATTTCAATAAAATTTAATAATTCTCAAAACTATTATTTTTGTTTATTAAAAATAGGCATCAAATATTAATTTTATTTTTATTTTTAGGGGTTATAAGAAATATAAAGTAATAGAAAATAGCTTTTACCTACTTTACCTACAGAGACATGATAAATATGCAAAACAAATTTAGAAATTAAAACATACAAAAATAATTGAACTGAAAGCAACACGGGAAAAGCTGCCTTTTTTTCTATTCTATAATAATACCTTATAATAGCCCTTATTAAATGTGATTTGTTTGACAAGTGAAGAATATAAGATACTAGAGTTACTTACGACTGCTAAAAGGTTAATATGGGAAAGTACTGAGAAAAGTGGAATTAGTAGGGGCAGCTCTGAAATGCTGACCAATATAATATAAAGAAAGAGTCACTATAAATTACTGAAAAGAAGAAAGACAAAATGAAAAATGACTATAAATTATTGCTGCATGGTAACATTTGTAAGCTTTAGTGTAATGAAATATTTTTTATAAAAGATACAACACTTTTAAATGCTTCTTCTGAAGTCAAAAATGGTATTGTTCTTTGAAGAAAGAAAAGTAATTTTTGAAGTACCACATTAAAATTTACTCATGTCTAAAACATTGGTTTAGGTAAGATGGTGTTCCAAAATAAGCAGGAAAACCTTAATCACTAAAATATACAAGAAACAGTGCTATTTGATGAAAGCCAAAGTGATAACCTCCAGCTTCATATCTATAAAGAAACTGAGGTCAAATTACTCTAAAAGAAAGATTACAGAGAGACATCATAAACAACATTAGATAATTATGAAGTTATTGATAGAGTAGTGCATTACGTTTTACTGAATAATTAATTAAACTTATGTTCCCAAAGAGCTGCATATAATACTTTCTCATCTCTGTTATAACGCCCTGGGGAGAACTAGCAAGTTGGGATGGCTGTGAGGACTTGTCATCCATTACTACTCATGAAACTGGGAATAAATGAAATGTTTAAAGTAGAAATCAGCATCTATATGAGATGATTTAGTATCCTGAAGTCAAACTTTAAATGAGATACAAACCACATGCAAATGCTTACCTTTCAACACTAATAAGAAAGTACATTAGATTTTCACAGCTGAGAAATTTAGTGCAAAAGCAGCAGGAAAAAGACAAGCAGAAGAGGTGACTGTGCCAGCCCCAAACAACACTATGATGCTGGGATTTCTAAGTCCTCAGAACTTACAGGCAGACCACCTTCATCACGTTGCCAGGACTTTTAAAAAAATGGTTCTCTTAAGAGCTGCTGGCAGGCCCTAAGATGACAGTGCTCGTGGTCTGCGAGTACAGAGAAGAGAAAGATGAAAGAAGCAGAACAAACATTGTGACCTCTGGGAGAAAACACTTTGGTAATGGGAATAAATGATATGCTACCAGACTCTCAGAGAAGAGCTATTATTAAAACTGAAGTAAGTTGTTTCATTTTTCATTCTTTCATTTTCTCCAGAAGCCATTAAACATTGATAAGTTATACTTAAAAAAAATTTATTGGTACCCCTATAGCAGAAGCCAGTAAATGGAGTAAGTTTGGACAAGCCATACTTTTATGAAATGGATCATTATACCAAATTCTTTTCAATACAGTCTTGCCGCTGCAACATTTCCTCTGGGGTTTTCAGAATACAGTCAGCATGGGTATCTCTGCTACTCTGCTTTATCCTTCATAGCTGCTTCTTCTCTCAGGCGAGCTTTCTTTTGTAAATTCAGACTTGTTAAAGACTCGTTTCTTTTAGCAGCCTAAAGGGAAACAAATTTTAACAAGTGATCTCTTACACCATTTTGGGGAGGATGTCATGATTTTGCACTGGTGAAAGCAGGTTAGCTATGGCAATACAGATGAGCAGTGGTCTGCTGCTTGGACTCTGGGCACAGCAGCGCCCTCATGTGCACCCTGCTTCCTCCAATAGCTCATGATACAGCAACTTCTGCATCAAGCACAAGACAGAAACGCCAACCTCTTTTCCTTCCTGGCCCCTTTAAACCTTCTAGCCTGTTTTCTTCCCTTATATTTTATCCCTAGTCTTTCCGTTTTTCCTCTGTTTTAATGTTAAATATCTCCTTACTTCCATTTCAATCTGTTTTTCCTCGTTTCCCTTCCCATTGTTGGCTCCAGTTCATTTCTCCTTCTCCTACCCATTTGCATACTTTCACACACTTCCAGTGCCTTCTTCCTCTTACCAAAAATATTCAGCTTTGGGAATCTCAAACTTTACCAAAATGCTGACATTGGTGACTCCTGGAAGTCTCTTCACTAATTAATACTCCATCCTCAGAGCAAACAGCAGTGGGGGCAAGGCAACAATGCTTTTGCCTTATTTCCCTCCACCTGAACTGTTTTATTTCTGAGAGGTAAACATAAACAGGCCAGTTTCAAAATTTTTATAAGGTAAGTGAAACTAGCATCTAGAAGCCAGTATTTTCTTATATCTAAGTATTTTCACATGTAAAGAATTAGGTATAGGGAGGCAAGTGGGAATGGGAAATTAATGGTGAGGAGAACAAAACATACAACAAATCCTCTCTTCTAAATCACATCAAGTTCAATTCACCCCACTCCAGTAGCATTTACCAATTTGGAACTGGATAGTTCTATTAAAGATTGAAATACAATTTTGTGGTATAGATCAGGAGGGCAATTTTCTACACAGCATATACTCTGGATGCTGTAAGAAGCAATCACAGGGGAGTAATTTTTTTTTAATTCAATATAATAAGTATGCAAATTTCTTAAAATTCTAGAAACTCCTGCACTGCTTTCACATACTTCTGCAGGTTTCAACCTGAGAACTAAGCATGAAGGATCAAAGAAAGAAAAAAAAAACTAAAGTAGGGCACACACAGTTTTCAAGAGAACTTCACCCAGATCAGCACAGTGGGCCTTAGTGTTCCCATGAGATCAGCCCAAAATGGTCAAAGGACTCCAATAGGACCTCAAAGAGGGCCTCAAGTTCATTTCCTTTTACTTTGGATTCACAGTATAAAGGTAATTAACACTGGGTCTGTAGAAGAATGTTTCTAGTATCTGATAACAGTTATAAATAATCTCTATCCATATGGAAGCTGTACAGGTATACAGAATTAGATATAGTAATAAAATAAGGGCTTGACCAGTGCTGCTGAATATAAAAATAATTACTGTGTCTTAATTACAAGATAGTATAATGAGGTTTGGTAACCTCATACTTTCTCCTTCATAAAACAGGGATAGTAAAACCCTCCCTACTTTTAGGGTTTTTGTGGGGATTAAATGAGAAAACAGTACCTGCTACAGAGTAGGCATTCCGTAAATGGGAGCAATTATTACTTCAACTAGACAGGTCTATGTTCAAAGTGTGGCTCTGCCATTAAGGAAGCTGTGTGAGCTTTGCAAGTTACTGAACCTAAGGTTCAGTTTCCCCATCCTTAAATGAGGTCATAAAAACAGTACCTGACTAATGTTCTTGTGAAGTTCAAAGGAGATAAGAGCTGACAAAGCACCCGTGACAGTGAATATTCAATTAATAATAGCTATTCATCATTATCAAGATTTCTGGACTTGAATTCTTCTATACCATTTAGGAATTACTGTCCTTAGACACATGGCCCATTTTGGCTGAACTTTAAGTATGAGCAGGGATGACAGTGCTCACCATAACTGAGGTGGCTATGGTGAGAATAAATAAGCCCAGGTACTGAAAGTGCTTTATAAAAATATAACACATGATCACCACATATGTCGGTGTCAGACTTCTTGGTTCACATTAAGTATGACATTAGTGAGACTTTTTTTTTAAACGACAGAAAGGTAATTTAGCCCTCCTTCACCATAGCAAAGTTAGGATTTGCTATTCATTCCCAAGCATGATATCCTAGGTTTGTCCCTGCTATGTCTTATTTTGTTTTTAATAATTTCTTATATAGAAAGCAGCCTCCTCTTTTCAGAGAGTCAATACAAGGGTCAATCCCTGCTTCCCTACAGGTCCTTTATGGAAAACATATAGAGATAGGGAGGAAATCCAGACTCACCTTCTTTCCCTCAATAATCATCAAGATGCATCCTGCCACTGTCAGAGCAATCATTAAATAGCTGATCTTCACCCGGACCTTGTTCTTTGCAGCATCGAGCATCTCAAACCTAATACAACAAGATTATGAAAGAATGTTATTAACTTTTCTCTTTCTGAAATTGCCAGTAAGATACCGAGTTCTGTGTAGCACAAATCAGTAGTGCAATGGTGTTATAAATATAAATCAACGTGGGATCAGGAAATCTTGTAGGATCTTTGAGGAGATGAAATAATTCCATAACTCTAGTTATATATGACACAATAAGATATCACAGATTTAAAGTAGGACAAAAGGAAAGAAGAAAGTGTGAAGATAGAAAATGGAGCCAAGAATGGGGCCAAAAAAGAATTACAGGGCCTATTAATCTACACTTCCTATGGTGAACCCCAATTTTGGCTCTCAGGTTTATAACAGCCAATGCTAAAAGTGAAATCTGGTTGGGTACATAATTTAAAATATCCTGAGAAAACTAGCAGCCCCAGCTCCCTGGGGCTCTCATGAAGAAAATAATATATAAGGATTGTCTGATCCACGTCCTTAAAACAGAAAACTGCAATCAGCTTCCTAAGACTCAATACAAAGCACAATTCAGAAAAAATGAATACATGGGAAGAATTGAATGTGCTCTACATAGCTAGCTTTTTTGCTCTATGCCTCAAATTAGGGATATTTTAGAATATCTAGAACAATGGAAAGATCCTTTAATATTTCCTTTCTTAATATTTTTCTTTTAACCAATGTTTTGCTAAAATTGAGTGGCAGTGACCCCAAGATCAAGCTCTTCAGCAAGTGTCTTTTTAATTTTTAATTTTTTTTAAAATGCCAAACAAACGCAAACATTCTTATTTTGATCATTCCGTTCTACATATATAATCAGTAATTCACAGTATCATCACATAGTTGCATATTCATCATCATGATCATTTCTTGGAACATTTTCAGCAAGTGTCTTAAGTGTAGCTCTTCTAAACTCTCCCCTAAATACAGAGCCATGTGCCTTAACAGAAAGCTTGAGGGTTGGATTATCATTTTTGTGCAAAAGCTAAGAGGCTAGAGCCAAAAGAGAGAGCTGCTCCACCTTGGTGATTCTGTAGGTAGGAGGAAAGACCTTTCCAATGGAGCACAGTTCTATTACCTGGGTGCCTGGTACAGCCTTAAGGCTGGGCATATGGAATCCTAATGAGGCCCAGGATAGAGAATGTTTGGTCTACTCGATAATTGATAAGTGATTGGAATGATTTTTATTTATGTTTTCCAGATTTTTAATATACATTATTTGTTAAATCAGGTAGGAAAAAGGTATTTTAAAAATGCTTTGAAGGATGCACACGATCTGGGACATTGCCAGTGGGGACAGGAGGACCCTTTGCCATGATGTAAAAGGCGACAATACAGATGGGATCCTTCAGGCACTGAAGCTGGCCCTGCAGAGTGGGACAAATTGGAGACAGCTGCTAAAGACAGTGGATTGCTCAATCAAGAGTATCTGAGATCCTACCCACTAACCACTAACTAACCATCCACACTGATAGTATTTTTATATGAACTGGCATTTCCAAATGAAATACTGTGATCCTCATGAAATGTGATATATTTTACATTTGAAGGAATATTTAAAAAGCAAAATGCATTTAAATAAGGCCATGAAGTTGCCCTGCAGGAAGCTATGACAATGGCCAAGTTAACAGAGCCTGTTGCAGAACTATCAGCAGAAGGATGAACAGTTGCCCAGGCCCAGACGAGAGCCTTGCAGAGTGACTCACTCAGCAGGACTTCGGGCCTCAGGAGCTCTTGGAGCCACCAAGACAGACTGGTAAAGGTGTTCCAAAGCCAAGTCTATACAGCACCTATTAGGGCCATGGGTATATACAGCTGGTTTTCTCCTGAGATATTTCAAGGGAAATTACAACCTAGGCAAGAACTGATGTTGTTCTTAGTTCTGGTGTGCTTTTTTTTCCCAGGAGAATATAGTCACTGGAGCTAAGAAGGACTATATAGCTCTCCTGTTGAAATAATCCTAGTGAAAATATGTATTATCTATTAGAAGCAGATGGGCTATGTTAAAACTGTTGTAAACAGAAAGTAAATAATAACACCTATCTTTCTGGAAAAGATAACCTTAATGAACCAGATTTTTTTCAACTCTGACTTGAAACCAGAAGCCAGAAGATACCTTCTGTAAGGGACCTTCCAGGAGCTAACTCTGAAGTCCCTGTCTTGGAACAGGATCCTGGCCAGGATGCCAATTAATCAGGGCCTCTACCATCAGGCTGGAACAGTGATTCTCAACCAGGGCACAGGTGGCAATGTCTGAGGTACATTTTGTCCCCCAGTGTACATGTGACTGGAGACATTTTTGATTACTACAGTGAGTGAGTGCTACTGGCATCTGGTAGCCTAAAGCCAGGGATGCTGCTAAACGTCCTAAAATGCATAGAACAGCCCCCTAGAACAGAGAGTTATCCAATTCAAAAGTTAATAGTGCTGAGGTTGAGAAACTCTGGGCTCAAGGAAACTGTACACAATCTATAAACTTGGAAAAAGTCCCAAGATCACAGCCAGAGCTGGGTTTAAGGAAGTTGGTGACAAAAGTTACTCTTTCCTAGATCCCAGTAAGAGACTGTGTTGAATTTGAATATTTTTATGTCCAAGTCTGAATATGTGAGTGAATTTCAACTAACTGATTTACCCAGATTAAAAACAAACTTAACAGAATTCTCGCTTGCCATGCCGGAGACCTGGGTTTGATTCCCAGAGCCTGCCCATGCCAAAAAAAAAAAAAACTTAAAAAAATGGAACATCATTGTTTAGTCACATTTATGCAGCCAGGAGATTAAACAATCAGTTGCCTCCAGAATATGTGACAGCTCGTCTCAAGAACTATATACATATATTAGTGATAAGGCACAGATTCCCTAATACTGTTTTTATTCCAAGTATTTTCCAAAAAGAAAGAATTTAGAGAAATGAAAAATGTTTTAAAATTTGGTTGAAAGTCTTCAAGAGGTCAGAATGCAAGAACTGCTTTTCTTTTAAAACAGATCAGTAAAAAGTAAAGATGCTTCTTAATCCTAAATTCAACACTCACGAGACAGTCTCTGGGATTTCATCTTCCTTTTTGAAGCGACCTGACCATATCAGGATCTTCTTCTCCCAATCAGTAGGCTTGTGTAATGGCACTCTGTGGCTGTAAGAGTCTATAAAAGAAGAAATCAAAACAAAAATCTTATTTCTTTGAGATCATGACTCAACTTTAGCAACAGAAAAAATGCTGTTTGTGCTTTTTAGCTATTCATTTAACAGAAACATGAGGAACCTGAAGCTAATTAGAGCTTTATTTGAATGGAATTTCTTAGGATGTCTTGTTTCTTAACTTAGAGTCCAAAACTCCATGAGGACAGAGCTAAAATAAAACCATTATTTCCCAATAGAAGCGCTAGTAAGTGAAAATTTAAAGGACACCATGAGCAAAGAAACGAAGATAAGGATGAATTAAGAAGGGAACACTGAGGAGCTGGGCTGACTTCATAGAATAAGGAGAAAATGTGAAAGTTAAGCTCAGATTATAAAAGACCTTGAATGCCAGGCTAAGAAATTTAGACCTGATTTGGGAAACTGCTGACATAAAATATCAACTATATTTTGAAGCACAGAAGAATTTAACATTTTAGGAAGATTAATCTGCACAATGAAAAGGGAAGCACATTATGCCATTTTAGATTTATTGCGTCTGAAGGGAATTTATGCTACATGAGTAGATTTTATTTGGTTTCATTAATAAGTCAGGGTTGTAGAAATACACTGGTGCAAAGGGAGAGCTGGTAAGGGTAAAAAGAAAAACAGAAGTATAATAATAGTGACTAAATGTACAAATTTTAAAAATGTGCATGAGGAAGAACAAAGGAATGTCATTACTGCAGGGTGCTGAAAACAGATGGCAATTTATATTTTAAAATTTCACCTTATGTGTGAGACTAAAGCAAAAAATATTTATTTGGTACAAAATTTATATTTTTACCAGTGCATTTCCTAATATAACTTATGTAAATAGCTTGAATGAACACCATAAGTACTTGGAATCTTGGGTAGGACATGAGATTTTGTTGGTTTGTCCAGAGTGATGCCCCGATAAATCCCAGAGTGATTCGATCCGTGAGTGGAAAAGTATTTGCAAAGCCCCCTTCGGGGAATGGTGAGAACGGGGAGAAATTCAACTTCCCCAAGTTGAATTCTTAATATTCTCACAAGCAGTGTGGACAACTAAAGCTATAGGCTGAGCCCCCAGTCTTGGTGTTTGTTCATATGAAACTTAACCCCACAAAGGATAGGTCAAGCCTACTTAAAATTAGGCCTAAGAGTCACCCCCGAGAGAACCTGTTTTGTTGCTCAGATGTGGCCTCTCTCCAGCCAACACAACAAGCAGTCTCACCACCCTCCCCCTGTCTACGTGGGACATGACTCCTAGGGGTGTGGACCTTCCTGGCAACGTGGGACAGAGATCCTAGAGTGAGCTGAGACTCAGCTTCAAGGGATTGAGAAAAACCCTAGAATGATTTGAGACTTAGCACCTAGGGATTGAGAAAACCTTCTCGACCAAAAGGGGGAAGAGGGAAATGAGACAAAGTTTCAATGGCTGAGAGATTCCAAACAGAGTTCAGAGATTATCGTGGAGGTTATTACGCATTAAGTAGATGTCACCTTGTTATTCAAAATGTAGTGGAGAAGCTGGAGGGAATTGCCTGAAAATGTAGAGCTGTGTTCCTGCAGTCATGTTTCTTGATGATGATTGAATAATGATATAGCTTTCACAATGTGACTGTGTGATTGTGAAAACCTTGTGTCTGATGCTCCTTTTATCTACCATGTCAACAGATGAGTAGAACATATGGAATAAAAATAAATAATAGGGGGAACAAATGTTAAAATAAATTTAGTTTGAAATGCTAGTGATAAATGAAAGCGAGGCATAAGGGGTATGGTATGTATAATCTTTTTGTTTTTCTCTGTTATCGTTTTATTTCTTTTTCTGTGGTCTTTTTATTTCTTTTTCTGAATTGATGCAAATGTTCTAAGAAATGATGAATATGCAACTATGTGATGATATTGAGAATTACTGATTATATATGTAGAACAGAATGTGTTAATGTTTTTGTCTTAATTTTTTAAAATTAATAACTAAATAAATTTAAAAAAAGAAAAGAAAAGCAGAAGGCCAAAGACTTAGCCTTAGGATACGGCCAAACAGAGGGATCAGGAGAAAAGCAGCCAAGGAAAATGAAGTTGCCAAAGAGGCAGATGAACAAGAAATGTACCACAGGATGTAAGGGAAAGCAAGTCTTCCAGAGAAAAGAGAAGTCACTGAAGACAAGGAGCAGAAAAAATTAGAGAATCGGAGAATGTCAGGGATAGAAAGTGACCTTGGAAATAATCTAATCCAACATCTATCACTACCTACATCTCTTGCAGTGATACCATCTTCTTGACTGTCACCTACACATCATACTCATTCCCATCCCTTTGCTTATGCTGCTCCTTTCACCTAATTGGAAGACAACAGCAAAAGAACAGGAAAGTCACCAGGAAAAAATACAGAAAAAAACAAAAGAAGAGATTTAGATACGTAGAAATGTTGCAGTCTATCTTTTAATCCTTCTAGTACTGGGCACAATTCTCTCTATAGTTCCCCCACCCCCACCCATTTTAAAATAATATATACCCATTAAATAAAATTCAGAAAACACAGATGTGAAAGAAAAAATAAGAACCACCCATAATTATATTATCATGCACGACTCCTACATTTTATTTTTATGTGTTTCCTAAGTCATATCCCCATAAGTATGCATGTATGCAAGTGTGTGCTTAGGTATAATTAATGTGTATATCATGCCCGTGCATGATAAACATTATAAAGTAATGTATAAAATATACATTATAAAATCTTGTCTCTGGATTTGTCCATTGATACCAGAACAAATATTTTCCACGGTTTTTGAAAACACCATTTCCAATAGTAGATCTAACAGATTAGACAGATTCATTTCTAATCTCATTATACATAAACAATGGAAACATCTTTATACTCAAAGTTTTTTCCATATACAGTATAGGATTATTACTTAGGATAGAGCCTCAAAAGTGAGGTACCAGGTGAAAGGGTCTGAACATTTGTAAGCTCTTGATAGGATGGTTTCGGGATGGTTCCTCTCTACTAATGAAGACCTGCCTGGTCCAGGTGTACTTCTATGAAGAAGCAATGGGGCAAATAGTGCCAATATTTGGCATATATTGGCACTATATTTTATATATTATGCTCCATCTTATTCTAGTGGTAACACTAATGAGATGTTAAGTGGGGCACCACTGGCCGTAGCTAGAGTTAATGCCCACGCCAGAGCTTAATCCTGGCTATATTTTAAGTAAAACATTAATTCTTTCTTTGATCCATCTTTGGGATCCCTGAACAGATAATTTCTAGACAATTATTTACTTTGGTGCATATATTCTCCTCCAAAAAGCTCCAGTCCAACCCTTGAAGTAAGAAACAGATGAAAATGCCAAAGAAATCATTGCTACATGTAAGTACAGCCCAGGATAAGTACAATTTGGGGGGCCTGACCTGCTTGATAGGGTATGATGGGAACCACTAGGATTACCTCTCTTTTAGGTTCTTTTGATTCCAACTTGTCTGATTTGGGGGGAGTTGTTTAGTTCATAAGTGGAAAAAACCAATAAAAACTTACGGGATGGAGCTTTGGGACTTTCCTGTGGTTTGGTGCAAAATCCACTTATTCTCTTCAAATTAGTGTTCTTGGTGAACCTTAGATATGAGGAAGCATCTCTTTGACATAACCTTAAACAACTTCCTAGAAGAGACAGGGAAATGTTTCAGAGAAAGAAAATTTGATATTTTCTCAAAATGAGAAATACCTGCAACTTTTATTTTATTCATAAAAATCAACTCATTAAAAACGGAATATATTACACTAAATATTAGGTACATTTATTTAAGGTACTATGCTTGCTACTGTTTTAGAATATACATGTTTTGCTGATTAGGAAATTAAGAATTTACAATGGAAAAACTTTATCAGCTGTAAATTTTACATAAGTACTTCTCACATGTATCCTGTCATAATAAAGGCTCTGCTGGAAACGTTATACACATCGGCACCTGGGGTGTTTAGGTAAAGATTAACAACCTCTCACGGTGATACGCCAGGTGACCAAGCTGCCAATACTAGTGTGGCAACTTCTAGCGGCTGCAATGGCTAGCAAGGGGTCCAGAAAGCCTTGTTCCTTCCAAGCCACAATTCTCCAATTAGAAATTAGCTTTAGATATAGTCATGAATTACGTGCAATTTTAAAGCTATATACTTATATAAACACATATAACTATATAAAGTATAAGTATGTGTATGTATTATATATATATATATATGCTTAATTTTTTTAATGTAAAATTTCAAACACATATAAAGTAGGGAATTGTATTACAAACTCCATCAAGACCCCAGTTTCAACAATTATCAAAGGCCAATATGGCCAATCTTGTTTCATCCAAATCCCATCTGATCCTCACCCCTGGATTATTTTAAAGCAAATTCCAAAATCATTATTTATACTTAAATACTTCAGTATGCATCTCAAGATGACATTAACTCTTCAAAAATGTACAAAAATACAATTAATACAACCAAAAAAACTAGGAAATACACACCTCCTTAAAATAATGGTATATATTTAAGGATTAGTTTTAGTTAGCAATTTTCACCTTTAACATTACCATGAATAATTTTTTTAAATATTTTTATTGATAGATGTTCACACACATACATTCCATACATGGTATACAATTAATGGCTCACAATATCATCACATAGTTGTGTACTCATCACCATGACCATTTTTTAGAACATTAGCATCACTCCAGAAAAAGAAATAAAAAGAAAAAACTCATTATACCCTTTACCTCTGCCTCTCACTGACCACTAGTATTTCCATCTACCCAATTTATCTTACCTTTCAGCCCCCCCATTATTATTATTTTTAATTCATATTTTTTTACTTATCTGTCCATACCCTATTTTTTTTTTCACTTATCTGTCCACACCCTGGATAAAAGGAGCAACAGAAACAAGGTTTTCACACTTCCACAGTCACATTTAAAGGTTATATTTTTATACAGTTTCTTCAAGAATCAAGGCTACTGGAACACAGCTGAACAGTTTCAGGTACTTCCCTCCACCCACTCCAATGTACCATAAATTAAAAAGGGATATCTGTATAGTATATAAGAATAACCTCCTGGAAAATCTCTCAATTCTTTTGAAGTATCTCAGCCATTGAAACTTTATTTTCTCCCATTTCTCATATCCCCCTTTCAGTCAAAAGATTTTCTCAATCCCTTGATGCCAGGTCCCAGCTCATCCTGGGATTTCTGTCCTGTGTTGCCAGGGAGATTTACACCCCTGGGAGTCATGTCTCACGTAGGGGAGAAGGCAGTGAGTTCACCTGCCAAGTTGACTTAGAGAGAGAGAGGCCATATCTGAGCAACAAAAGAGGTTTTGGGGGGCCTACTTTTAAGTAAGCTTAGCCTATCCTTTGTAGGAGTAAGTTTCATAGGGGCAAACCCCAAGATCAAGGGCTTGGCCTATTGATTTGGTTGTCCTCACCGCTTGTGAGAAGATCAGAAATTCTCCAAATAGGGAAGTTGAATATTTCCTCCTTTCTTCCCAGTCCCCCAAGGGGACCTTGCAAAAACTTCTTTATTCACTGCCCAAATTACTCTGGAATTTATCGGGGCATCACACTAACCTGGACAAACCATCAAAATCTCATGCCCTATTCAAGATTCCATGTACTTATGGTGTTCAACTAAACTGACCATACAAGTTAAAATAGGAAATGCACTACCCAAAATATAAATTTTGCACCAAATAAACATCTCTTCCTTGGGTCTCAATAGGAGTCAAATTTTAAAATATAGATGATATCATCCTTTACCCTATATTCTGATTTACCCTAGTCCTATCCAGATCAGCTTTATTCATATCTCTACTCTGATCACTTTTTCAACTCTTTAAACAGTTCCTTTATGGGGTACTGCTGACATTCATAGTTTCAGAACTTTTACTCTGAGTCTCATGTGTCACATAAATATCCGAAGTTTCTGGGAATGACCAGGTTACAAACAAACAACTCAGTATCTCAGAATTTAGAAATAACAGTTAGAACTCATGAATACATGTGACTACTGTAAAAGCTTACAATCTATTACACTTTACAATAGTCCCCATCCTGATAACCCATGTACTCGACTTCAGTTCACCAAATTTTTATATTACTGTTGGCCCATATGATTGGGGCATAATATTTGTCTTTTTGTTCCTATCATTTCATTTAACATACAGCTTTTAAGATTCATGCACCTAGTTGTAGGCCTCACACCTTCATTCCTTCTTCCAGCAGCTCAGTAGCCCACCATATATATGTATATACCATAGTTCCCCCTTCCATTCCTCAGTCATTGTACTCTTAGGCCATGTCAATCCATTGTGGATCATACACACTGCCTCCATAGACACCAGTGTGCAAATATCCATTTGTGTCCCCACACTCAGTTTCTCCAGGTATATACTGAAAATCCGGGTTTCAGGATCATATGGCAACCCTACCCCTAATCTCCTGTGGAACCACCACACTGCCCTCCAAGAGGTTGCACCTCAGTTTCCCTACCAACAGTGAATACGTACATCTCTTTCTATGCATTTTCTCTAGCACTTGTTTCTATTTTTAAAAAGCTTTATTCATACATCATACAATCCAATTTAAGTGTATAGGCATGCATACCTTCACCACCATAATCTATATGAAGACATTTCCTTTCCTTTCACAAAGAATCCATACCCCTCACCTATGCCCTCTGCCTGTTGACATTTAGTTTTAGCATAATACCTTTGTTACATTCAGTGGAAGCATACTACAATGTTACAGTTGATTACAGACCCCAGTTTGCATTGGTTGTACATCTTCTCATATACCATCAATTTTCAACACTCTGCAATGTTGGCATTTGTTCACCCTCTCACAAAAACATTTTTTTTATTTGTACATTTAATCATCATCATCCACTCTAGGCATTCCTAAACTATACTGTCTCAGTCTTTATCCTCTATCTTTCCTTCTGGTTTCATATGTGCCCAGCCTTTCTCCCTCAATCATACTCACATTCAGCTTCATTCAGTGTACGTAAATTATTATGCTACAATCAGGTACTATTGTGCTATCCATTCCTGAATTACAACAAGTTCTGTTGCACAATCTGTATTCCTTCAGTACCAATTGCCCAATCTCTACCCAATTTCTATCTCCTGATAATAACCTGTGTTCTTAAATTCAAATTCTCAAAGTTCACTCATTAATGTTAGTCCCTATTAGTGAGTTTGTCCTTTTGTTTCTGGCTAATTTCACTCAGCATAATGTCCTCAAGACTCATCCATATTGTTATGTGCTTCACGACTTTACTCTGTCTTACAGCTCTGTAATATTTCATAGTAAGTATGTATATACCACAGCTTGTTTAGCCACTCATCCGTTGACAGACATTTGGGCTGTTTCCATCTTTTGGCAATCATAAATAATGCTGCTATAAACAATAGTGTGCAAAATGTCTGGTTGGGTCCTTGCCCTCAAGTCCTCTGAATAGATACCTAGTAATAGGATTGCTGGATCATATGGCAATTCTACACCAAACTGCCTTCCTAGAGTGGTTGTACCATTTTACATTATCACAAATAATTTTAATCAATAGACAATCAGCAGAATTAAAAACAGAGACAGCCAGAAATAGTTTTAACAAGGGTAGGAGAACAAGAGAATAATTTAGAGTATGGGGTTATGCTACAGGAGAGACCAGATCTGGTATAGGCTTCTAAGACGCAGAAGACCACATCAGAACCTTAGGTTCCCAAGATATGAAAGAAAAAGGACACCGTGAAGTAGAACTGAACAAAAAAGAAAGGTGGAGAGGTACCAGTGATAAATCTGACCAGGGTACTGGCACTCCATGATGTTCTTGGACTTGCCTTCAGTGTGTCTTAATAGCTCTGTGGTTAAAAGTTCATAGGAAGGGTGGGCCTCGGTGGCTCAGTAGGCAAGAACGCTTGCCTGGAATGCCAGAGGACCTGGGTTTGATTCCTGGTGCCTGCCCATGTATTAAAAAAAAAAAAAAATCACAGGAAATGTCAAGTACTTTTACTTCAGTAAATTTCTTTTACCTTTTTACCATTTTACCTGATAAAAAGTCTGAACCTCTGGAGTTACAAACTCCTATTTGGATATCTTTGTAGCCTTGTGTGTTTGTAGCAGTAAAAGGAGGTGGGAGAGGGAAAAGGAGTAAAATATGTTTCAGAGGTGGGCCTCCCCAAACTGGTGAGAAACACATTTCTGTCTTACTGTTAAAAAACCTTTTTGATAAATTTAGTAGATTGAAATGCTAGTGAAATATGAAAGGGAAGGGTAAGGGGTATGGTATGTATGATTTTTTTTCTGTTTTCTTTTTATTTCTTTTTCTGAATTGATGCAAATGTTCTAAGAAATGATCATGGTGATGAATACACAACTATGTGATGATATTTTGAGTTATTGATTATATATCAAGAATGGAATGATCATGTGGTAAGAATGTTTGTGTCTGTATGTTGTTATGTTGAATAAAAACAAAGAAACAAAAAAAAACTTTTGAATATAACAATTTTAACAATAACTACTGTGGACTTCTCATGAGAATGTGTTTGTATAAAGATTTTAAAATAACACTTTTTGATATATAATTCACAGAAAAATATAAAAGATAAAATTCACCCTTTTAAAGTGTTCAGTGCTTTGATTTTTAGTATATTCAGAATTGTGTTAACAATCACCATAGTTTAACTTCAGAACATTTTTATCATCCCACTTTCCCTCTCCCTCCTGTCCCTGACAATCACTAATCTACTTTTGGTCTCTATGGATCTAAATATTCTGGACATTTCATATAAATAGAGTCTCAAAATGCCTTTTAAGTATGGTTTCTTTCACATAATATTTTCAAGTTCATCCAAGTTGTAGCATGTACCAGTGCCTCATTCCTTTCTATGGCTGGATAATATTTCATTGTATGGATAAACAGCATTTTGTTTAAGTATTCATGAGCATATGGACATTTGGGTTGTTTCTATTTGGGGGCTATTATAAATATTGTTGCTAGGCACATTCACATACAATATTTGTGTAAAAATATATTCTCATTTCTCTTGGGTATATGCTGGAGTGAATTTTCTGGGTCATATATAGTAACTCTATGCTTAATCTTTCGAGGACATGCCAGACTGTTTTCTCAGTGGCTACATTTTACATTTGTATCAGCAATGCAATTTCTCTGCATCCTCACCATCATTTGTTATCGGCTTTTGTGTATCTTACTATGGTTTTGGTTTTCAACCATTAATAATGTTTAATAATATTGAGTATCGTTTCATGTGCTCATTGGCCATTTGTTCATATTCTTTGGACAAATGTCTGGTCAGTTGCTTTCCCCACTTTTTAGTTGCTACTTTTCTTTTAATTGTTGAATCGTAAAAGTTCTTTGTGTAGTCTGTAACTAAGTCCCTTCTCTGATATATGATTTGGGAATATTTTCAACTATTCTATGAGTAGTCTTTTCACTTTATTGATGGTGTCCTTTTAAGTACAAAACTTTTAAATTTTGATTAAATGCAATTATCTATTTTGTCTTTCACCACTACAGTTTTTATGTCATATCCAAAGTCATTAAGATTTAATCCTGTCACTAAGGATTTTATAATTTTAACTTTTTATAAAAACTATTTTAATATTGATGTATTATGTGTGGAAGGGATCCAACTTCATTACTTTGCATGTGGAAATCCAATTGTACTTCTACCATTTGTTGAAAACCATTCTTTTTCCACTGGATTGCTTTGGCATCCTTGTCAAAAACCAATTGAACATAAATGTGAAGGTTTATTTCTGGACTCTCAATTCCATCCCGCTGGTCTATCTATATGGCTGCCCTTAAGCTAGTACCACATTGTTCTGATTACTGTAGCTCTGTAGTAAGTTTTGAAATCAGGAAGAATCAGTCCTCCAACTTTGTTCTTTTAAAAGATTGGTTTGGACATTCTGGGTCCCCACAATTTCCATATAAAAGGATTAGCTTATAAATGTTCATCAAGTTGGAATTTTATTAGGGATTACACTGAATCTGTAGATCAATTTTAGGAGTACTGACATCTTAAAAAATAAGTCTTGTGAACCATGATTTTTGGGAGTTTTCCCACTTATTTAGGACTTATTTCCTTCAACAGTGTTTTGTACTTTGCAGTGTACAAGTCTTGCACTTCGTTAAATTTATTCCTAGATGTTTTATTCTATTTGATGTTGTTATAAATAGAACTGTTTTCTTAATTCCATGTTCAGATTGTTCACTGCTAGAATACAGGATTACAAATAAATTTTATATATTGGTCTTTTGCCCTGAAAACTTCCTGAACTCACTTATTAGATCTAATAGTTCCCTGATTTGTTTTTTTTCCCTGTGGATTCCATAGAACTGCCTATGTATAAGATCATGTCATCTGCAAAGAGAAATAGTTTTACTTCTGCGGTTCCAATCAGGGTACTGTTTATTCTTCTTTTCCCTGCTTAATCTCCCTGATAGAATTTCCACTAAATGTTGAATAGGAACGTTGAGAGTGGACATCCTTGTCTTGTACTTGATTTTAGGGGAAAGCTTCCAGTCCTCACCACTAAGTTAGACGTTAGCTATGGGCTTTTCATAGATGCCCTTTATCGGTATCTTTATTTTCTGTTTCCAATGAGAAAGTTCTTTCATGCCAACACTGAGTGTTTGTGCCACAAATGGGTGTTAGATATTTTACATGCTTTTTGTGGGTCTACTGATTTAATCATGTGTTTTTGTCCTTTATTCTACTGATACAGTGAATAATATTGACTTCCAGATCTTACACCAACATTGCATTCCTGGGATAAATATCACTAGGGCAAGATGTACAGTGTTTTTAATATGTTGCTAGACCCCATTCTACTAGTATTTTTTTTGAAAACTTTTGAATCTAAATTCATAAAGTACTTGAATTTATAGTTTTCTTTTCTTGAGATATCTTTGTCTGATTTTGGTATTAGCATAATATGGCCTCATGAAATAAACTAAAAAGTGATCCCTCCTCTTCTATTCTTTGTTGGAGTTCGTGAAGAATTCATTCTAATTTTTCCGTGTTTGGTAGACTTTACCACTGATATCACCTGGGTATGGGCTTTTATTTGTAAGAAGTTATTAAATTAATAATTCAATCTCTTTACTTGTTATATGATTATTAAGATTTTCTATTTCTTCTTGACTCAGTTTTGGTAGTTTTGTTTCTCTAGCAATTTGTCCAATTCATCTTGATTATCTAATTTTTGACATACAATTGTCCTTAGTATTCCCACATAATTCATTTCATTTCTGTAATATCAGTGATAATGTCCCTATTTGATTCTTGATTTTAGTAATTTGTATTAATTTTTCTTGGCCAGGCTAGCTAAAATTTTGTTGAAGTTTTCAAAGAACTGACTTTTACCTTTGTTAGTTTCCTTTACCGTATTTCTATCCTCTCCTTCATTTATTTCTGCTCATATTTATTATTTCTTTTCCTCCGCTTGCTTGAGTTTAGTTTGCTCTATATTTAGTTAATTCTTTATTTTCTAGTTTCTAATGGCAGAAGGTTAAGTTATGGATGTGACTTCTTTTTGTACAGGTATTTACAGCTATAAATTTCTAATCACTGCTTTATCTGCATCCCATAAGTTTGGGTATATACTAAGTATTTCCTTACCTCCTTTGTGATTTCTTCTTTGGCCTGCTGGTTTTGTAGGAATGTGTTAATTTCTACGTATTGTTCATAGTTTTTGTTGCTTTTATGGAGGAATGAATTTTCAGAGGTCATTACTCCAACATTCCAAAAGTCGGAACCTTCTATTTGCATAAAGACTTGTGGTCACCTGCAGTCTTATTTATTTCATAGGGGCCTCATTTTAGTTTTCTCTAAACCCAGAAAGCTTTGCAGACTGGGCAACCGCAACATCAGTGCCACCTGGTGGCAGCAAGTACACGCTATAAAGAAGTAGGTAAATTATAATTGCTCGGAGTTTGTTTCCTCATTTTAAATGTGGAAAATGCAGTATCTACTTCACCAGGCCTGATCTGACAATTAAATAGAAAAACAGATGTGTGAGCATTTGCAAGATAACTGAAACACAACAGGCACTCTAAATGTCAATTCCTTTTTTTTTTTCTTTTCAGGATTTAGCAGATTATATTACATGAGTAAACACAATGGATGAGTTTAAGAGACATTACACATAGGGGCCAAGATTATTGAACCTGAATATCCATCAGTAAGAAATATTTTTTTAGAAAGCACAGAAATAAAGGGGGATAGATGAGGGCACTGCATAATCCTTCAGAAATACATGGGCTAATTAATTAAAATCTTCTAGGTTCTCATTTTCCCACGAGAAACAAAGATAATTATAATTATAAATGAGTAGAACAAACAGGTGCTTCTACTAGGTCATTCTGGTAGTAAAGAGAGAGTCATCATTTTCTTTCTTAGCCTTCTGCGCACGTATATAAGAGGGGTGGGGAGTCACTCCCAGGTGATGATTTGATGATTCATAAGTTTTGTGTCTGGGAAACATGCACTAAATCAGAGTCTTATGGCTTCTTTCCACTTTCTTGGCTTTGCCAAACAGTGTTCTGCCTGTCCTTAAGAGGGGAGTTCTTTATGGTTACACAAATTAGGATAATTATTTAAGGCATTCTGGAAGTTAGACACTTCCTACCCTTCAACGTACTTCCATGCCCTTGTTTGCCATAATCTCTGTTCTTATTGACAACAGCCCTTCTGCAATGAAATTCAGATGTATAGAATGACACTGCCAGATTCTAGATTCTGGGAAATTTTCTTGTCAATGTATGTATAATTCTCAAAGACTGAAATGTCTTCTTTAAATATTTAATTTTTAATTCCTTCCTAAGTTTTTTGGAATCAAACCTGGGTCTCCAGCACGGCAGGCAAGAACTCTGCCACAGTTGCCCCCACTCCCCTTCCTAAGTTTTTATACCAATAATAAATTACATTAGACAAGAGCATTTATGTACCTTCAGACTTTAAACTTTTATTTATCCCCATGCTTATTTATATCCCTAATAGGTATTTTTAAGTTGTAACATTAAAATAAGTTCAAGACACATAATTTTCTGTTCTAAATGTTTCTGTTTGCATTCAAAGTTATTTTCTGACTGACCCAAATATTTGTATTTAAAGCTATATTTTAAAAAAACTGAATTTGGCCAACTTATTATTCAGCAACAACTTTTATGCTTCTATATATGTAAATATTAATCTATTGAGTTGAATTTCATTTCATATTCTTACCAAATTCATTTCAATATTTCCAGGTTACTTCACAATCTTACATATTTTCAATCATAAGGCTTTTTCAGAATTCTGGATTCTTCACTGAATTGGGTATCTCTAAAGCGTTTTGTTTTCCAGTTCTGAGTTTTCTGAGATGAAATCCAAGCTGAAGGTTTACCTATTTTAACTTCAGGATTGCTGCCATCTCAGTAGAAGAACATTAATGCTAGTAAAGAATAAATGCTCACTGAAGACTTTCCTTCCTTTATGACATTGAGAGTATTTTACATAGTGTGAATTCCTACATACCCTACAAGAATTGCTGTACGGATTTCTCGTTATTTCATTGAATAACTTTTTGTTAACATTTGTTCCCCCTATTATTTATTTTTAATCCATATTTTTTACTCATCTGTCCATACCACAGATAAAAGGAACATCAGACACAAGGTTTTCACAATCACACAGTCACACTGGAAAAGCTATATCATTATACAGTCACCTTCAAGAAACATGGCTACTGGAACACAGCTCTACAATTTCAGGCAATTCCCTCTAGCCTCTTTAATACACCTTAAACTAAAAAGGGGATAACTATATAATGCATAAGAATAACCTCCAGGGCGGGCCGCGGTGGCTCAGCGGGCAAAGTGCTTGCCTGCTATGCCGGAGGACCTCGGTTCGATTCCCGGCCCCAGCCCATGTAACAAAAAACGGAAAAACAAAATACAATAAAACAAGAAAATGTTTAAAAATGTTTCCCTTTCTTCCTTCCTTCCTTCCTTCCTTCTCTCTGTCTTTCCTTTAAAAAAAAAAAAAAAAAAAAAAAAAAAAAAAAAAAGAATAACCTCCAGGATAACCTCTCGACTCTGTTTGCAATCTCTCAGCCACTGACACTTTATTTTGCCTCATCTCGCTCTTCCCCCTTTTGGTCGAGATGGTTTTCTCAATCCCTTGATACTGAGTCCCAGCTCATTCTAGGATTTCTGACCCCACATTGCCAGGGTGATTTACACCCCTAGGAGTTATGTCCCATGTAGAAAGGGAGAGGGAAGTGAGTTTGCTTGCCGTGTTGGCTGAGAGATAGGCCACACCTGAGCACAAAAGAGGTTCTCTGGGGGTGACTCTTAGGCCTAATTTTAAGTAGGCTTAGCCTATCCTTTGTGGAGATACATTTCATAGGAACAAACCCCACGATTGAGGGCTCGGCCTATTGATTTGGTGTTCCCACTGCTTCTGAGAATATCAGGAATTCTTCGAGTGGGGAAGTTGAATTTCCCTTCTTGCCATTCCCCGAAGGGGACTGTTCTAGTTTGCTAGCTGCTGGAATGCAATTTACCAGAAACAGAATGGCTTTTAAAAGGGGAATTTAATAAGTTGCTAGTTTATTGTTCTAAGGCTGAGAAAATGTCCCAATTAAAACAAGTCTACAGAAATGTCCAATCTAAGGCATCCAGGTAAAGATCCCTTGGTTCAAGAAGGCCGATGAAGTTCAGGGTTTCTCTCTCAAGTGAGAAGGCACATAGTGAAAACAATCAGGGTTTCTCGCTCATCTGGAAAGGCATGTGGAGAACACGGCGTCATCTGCTAGCTTTCTCTCCTGGCTTCCTGTTTCATGAAGCTCCCCGGGAGGCATTTTCCTTCTTCATCTCCAAAGGTCACTGGCTAGTAGACTCTCTGCTTCTGGTGGCTACGTCGTTCTGTGCTCTCTCAAAAATCTCTCACATTCTCCAAAATGTTTCCTTTTATAGGATTCCAGTAAATTAATCAAGACCCACCGAAATGGGTAGAGACTCATCTCCACCTAATCCAGTTTAACAACCACTCTTGATTAAATCACATCTCAGGGGAGATGATCTAATTACAGTTTCAAACATAATACTGAACAGCGATTAGAAGAAACGGCTGCCTTTACAAAATGGGATTAGGATTATAACATGGTTTTTCTAGGGTACATACATCCTTTCAAACCAGCACAGGGACTTTACAAATACTTCTTTATTCACTGTTCAAATCACTCTGGGGTTGATAGGGGCATCACAGTGGACAAACTTACAAAATCTTATGCCCTGTTTAAGGTTCCATGTACTAATGGTGTTCAATTAACCTGTCCATATAAATTGCATTAGGAAATGCACTAGTCAAAATATAAATTTTGTACCAAATAAACATTTTTGCTTTAGTCTCACTCACACAGAAGTTGAAGTTTTAAAATATGAACGACTATCTATTCACTGAATAACTTTTACAGCATGAATTATATGGCATGTCATGATTTTTTTTTTCACACCAAGGTTGTGCTTGCCTAATTGGTTGTGTTTACAATGATTATAAAACTAGCATTTCTCTCCTATGGAGTTAATTCATTTCATTTAAAGAATAAATTGTAAGTTAAGGCATTCCCACAAATACAGACAGAATTTCTCTTACATTTGATTTATCTGGTCTGTTAATGACTTAAAAGTGGTAAATGAAGACTCTTCCACTTTTATTACATTTATATTGTGAGTTCACTCATTTTGTATACTACCAAGCCATCAACAGAAGGCTTTGCCACATAGATGACATTCACATAGATTCTTTCCATTACAAGTTCACCTAGATTAGCCAAATTAGTAAGGAAAATGAAAAGCTCCTCCATGTTGATTATAAACAGTGATTCTTCAGTGTTTGAGTTCCGTGGTATGTTAAAGGTTAATTCTATGGCTGACATCTCTTCTATATTCACCACATTTTTACTGAATGATGTCATATCACCTAAGGTTATAATACTGGCTTTTATAGGGTTCCCTTCCAATTTATGTTCTCTCATAAAGTAAAATTTTTGCCTAAAGTAACAAAAATAAATTTAAGGTTTTTCCATATTGATCACATTCAGTTTCTCTCAAGTGTGAGTCATCTCATGTTATCTAAGGCCAGAATGAGTGAAAGCTTTCCCACACAGACCACATTCAAAGGTTTCTCCTCAATATGTCAGCAAAGGACAAAACAAATGAATGAGAGCTTTGGGACAGAGATTCCCAAAGGATTCTCTGGGAGCATGCATAGGGTTTCTCTCCAATTGTGAGTTCACTTGTGTTCTTTAAGAAGAAAAGAATTACAGAAGGCTTCCCCACACAGATGACAGATATGGTCTCTCCCTCCAGAGTATGTCCTCTCACAGTTTCTCTCCAGTGTGAATTCTCTCATGTTCCCTAAAGGTAAATGATCAGTGAAGGCTTTCCAATATAGAGAGCATTCACCGGTTTCTCGCCAATGTCAAACTCATTGTATTGTCTAAGGCCAAAGTTTGAATAAAGGCATCACCACTTAGATGATATTTATATGATTTACTTCTAGTGTGAACTTTCTTACATTGAGGCAAAGATGACGAGTCCCTACTGAGGGCTTTTCCAAACAGTTCGCTGACACAGGATTTCTTTCCTTTGTGAGCTAACACATGTTGAAACTGTGGATCTGTATGTGAATTCTTGCAAATCATTACATTTAAAGGGATCTTTATAATGTGACATCCCAATGACAAGAGTAGATGTCTTTCCTACAGATACTGTATATGGTTAGTCTCCAGCACGAAAGGTGAGAATTCTGCCACTAAGCCACCGTCACACTGCCCTATTTATTGCTTTTTAATGCCACTTTCTCTGACTGAACTCTGCTTTTGGAGAAATCCTATTCCTTCTCTCCAGTTCCCCTCCTTGCTCCAATTGGGAAAATATATTTGATCTGCAGACCTGAAATCCCACTGAAACCAAACAATCAATAATCTCTACCATCACAACTCTGAATAATTTTCTCTGGGATATATCCAGGAGAGCCCACGCTTTGCAGGGAAGTCTATAGCTACATCTTTGAAGATCAGTGCCTCCAGTAGCAGCATTGTCAATAGCTCAGCTGACAACTGTCTTTCTCTGCATTCATTACAACCAGAAAACCAGTAGTTGAACAAATATGGACATGGTCTGACTTGTCCTAGAGCCATGGGCTCCTCCATGGTGGGTCCTGGGGATGTTTCTGGATAGGTGTGAGGCTGCAGGAGAGGATACTTCAAGTCTGTCGGTACACAGGGCAGGAAGCATCAGGCTTTCCAGAGATGAAAGTGCATCCTCTCCAGCCCTGCGGCTGAAACACCGAGACTGTGTTCAAATGATTCAACACCAGGGTCTAAGCCCAAGTGAAATGGAGTTGACTCAGCACAGTCAACACGGAAAATCTAGAAAGAAGGATCCACAGAAGGAGGAGTGGGGTAGCCTCCTCTTCATGCCCAGACACCTCCTCTGTCTGTAACAACCTGGGACTTGTTCTTTTTTTTTAGTACTATTTAAAACACCAGCAGCCAGCATCAGAATGCTAGACCTAGGAGAAAGCAAGCCTTGCTGATATCTTGATTTTGGACTACTGTTGGCCTCAAACGTGTAAGCTAATAAATTTCTGTTGTTAAGCCAACCCATCATGTGGTATTTGTGATAACAACTTAAGCAAACTAACACTCCCACTATCATTTATGTTACTACATGTCTGGAAATATTCATTCATTCCATCAACAAATAATTTTGTATGTGCCAAGCACTGCTCTAAGCAATATACAAAATAGATAAAAAGCTGTACCATAATGGAACCTACATTCTGCTGGAGAGAAAGTAAACTAAATAAGTAAACAAATGAAATATATAATATGTCAGATAGTAAATCCCAGAGGGAAAAAATAAACAAGAGGGATACGAAGAGTTGGTGTGTATGAAATTGAGTGCATATGCAAAATTTTAGACAGGGTAGCCAGGGAAATCCTCTTTTAAATAATTAATTTTCAGACCACTTTTGAAGGAAGTGAAGGAGCTAGCTTTGTCAGTAAAAGAATATTCCAAACAGAGGAAAAAGCAAGTGTAAAGGCCCTACCTACAGTGGTTCTAGGGGCCATAAGTAGGAGGCTGGTGTGGTGGAAGCAAAGTGAACAACTGGAAAAGAAGTAGGACATAAGTCAGAAAGGTACCTAGGTAGAGGTGGGGGCGTGTGGTGAGGTAGATCAAAAACAGCTGCCAACTTTTTCTGATTATACTAAATACTGACTATGAATAATTTTTTTTATTTTTAACTTTTTTTATTGTATAGTAAAAGATATATATAAAGCAAAGAAATAAAAAAGCAATAGTTTTCAAAGCACTCTTCAACTAGCAGTTACAGGACAAATCCCAGAGTATATCATGGGCTACCATATGATCTTCTCAGATTTTTCCTTTGAGTTGCTCCAGAATATAGGAGGTTAGAGAACTTAAATATTCTTTTATTATCACAATCGACTTTTTTTCCTTCTTTATTTTGTGAAAAATAACATATATATATAAAAGCTATAAATTTCAAAGCATAGCACCACAATTAGTTATAGAACATATTTCAGAGTCTGACATGGGTTACAATTCCACAATTTTAGGTTTTTATTTCTGGCTGTTCTAAAATATTAAGAGATCAATTTAATGATTCAGCATTCATATTCATTTGTTAAATCCTATATTCTCTGTATAATGCCACCATCACATTTGATGTTTCCATCCCTCTCTTTAGGGGTGTCTGGGCTATGACTATTCTAAATTTTTTATATTGGAAGGGTCTGTCACTAATATGGCATAGGCAGATAGAATTATCTGATGTTCTGGAAAGGCTGATCTAGGTTTCAGGACTTATCTTGACCAGGGACCCATCTGGAGGTTGTAGGATTCTGGAAATTTACTCTAGTGCATGGAGCCCTTGTGGAATCTTATAAATTGCCCTAGGTGTTCTTTAGGATTGGCTGGAATGGCTCTGATTGGGGGTTGGCAGGTTATGATAGGTAGCAAGGTCTAACTGAAGCTTGCATGAGCACAACTTCCTGAGTAGCCTCTTGACTCTATTTGAACTCTCTCTGCCACTGATACTTTATTAATTACACTTCTTTTCCCCCTTTTGGTCAAGATGGAATTGTGGATCCCATGGTGTCAGGTCTGGATTCATCCCTAGGAGTCATCTCCCATGCCACCAGGGAGACTTTCACCCCTCAATGTCATGTCCCATGTAGCAGGGAGGGCAATGATTTCACTTGCAGAGCTGGGCTTAGAGAGAGTGAGGCCACATTTGAGCAACAAAAGAGGTCTTCCAGAAGTAACTCTTAGGCATGCCTATAGGTAGTTTAAGCTTCTCTGCTACCTACATAAGCTTCACAAGAGTAAGCCTCATGATCAAGGGCATGGCCTATTGATTTGGGTATCTCTAAAGTTTGACACAGTATCAGGGGATTCCCTGATGGTAAGGTTTAATAGTTCCATACTCTTTCTCCCATCCCTCAACTGTGAATAACATTTATCTCCTTAAGGCACCAAATAAAATATGCACAAATAAGAAATATTATACACCTCAGAAATAATATACCAATATAAAAAACAATTTTTTAAAAATTTACATCACTACAAAATATGAAGTGCTTGATTTGATTTTGGAAGTTATTTTGCAATTACAATAAAATGAAAAATATAAACAAGATTTAGTGTTATTATTATGACCTTCTTTTTCTCTCAAAGAGTTAGAAAATATTCTGCCAGTCATCCAATCCAGAAATTTTCCATCCTCTGGTGGATCACAATTAAAAACAATAAACCAACAAAAAGAAAAACAGCCCTTTAACCCTCTGGCTGCACTTGCAGCTTATCCTATGATGACCAGTTCCTCATCCCCAGAGTCCTAGCAGGAAGTCAATATGAGGCTTCACAGATTCCTCTAAGGCACTGACTGGCAACTGGCTGCTTAATCTCAAGAGTAGAGGTTAGCTAAAGCACAAACTTCAGCATGTATCTGAAACAACTGCAAGCCTTGTTACTACATAGACTGGACTCCATCCCCAGAGTTTCTGATTCAGTTGGTATGATTGATGCCTGAGAATCTACATCTCTAACAAGTTCCTAGGTAATGCTAATATTGCTAGTCTGGGACTCACAATTTGAAAAAGAGTGCCTTCAAGGTATTATTGCTCCCTGAAGGCTGCAGTGGGTTGGCTAGGGTAAGGCTGATTTCAAGTATTGCCCTCTGCCCTACTAATCCCCTCCTTTCCAAAAAACACCTTTCCAACCCCAGGGAGGACAGTAGAAAGAGATGGGAATGCCTTTTTTCTCAAAATCTTTCAAGACCTTCCCATCACATGTCCAGTATGTGGGAACCAGTGATGATAAATGAAGGTTCACTAACTGCTGGAAGAGAAAGGGACCTTTCAAAGATCATCTAAATTTAGTGTTTCTGGATCATGACATGTCCAATATGTGGGAACCAGTAATGATAAATGAAGGTTCACTAACTGCTGGAAGAGAAAGGGACCTTTTGAAGATTATCTAATTTAGTTTCTGGAACAAGTGTCACGGTCGGTTGACAGGTGTGTTGCATCTCACTCACTGCTAGCTATGATGCCTGCCAACGAGTTACTTTAAAATGTACATCACAGCATTTGTCAAACTCATTAAACTGTAAATCACAAAGAGTTTTAACACATGCAAATTTTTAAATATCTCCCAAGAGGTCTGAAGATCTCTGGATGGATGCAACCTGTGACAAATTTATCTAACTGTATTACAAATGTGTGACATAACCTCACCTCATAACTTTAGTGGGGTTGAAAAAAAGCTGACCTTAATAACCTTGGAAAACTGTGTTTGACTGAAAACTGTAAGGCTAAAGATAAATAACTATACCTAAACATTGTCCACTAGTTGGTAAATCTGTTTCTCACAGGGACATGGGTTAAAAATTCTGAAACTACTTTACATAAATATCAGGTTTAAACAAATACATAAATAGATGGTAGATAATGGGAGCCGGGTTTCTCAGTCAGAGAAAGAAGTTCCAAAAGTAAGGCTGGAATGAGTCCTGTGATGCTGGACTAGAGTTGCAAATATCAGTATGAATTTATGCTCAATATATAGAGAGACAGATACATACAGTACTAATTCCCAGCTCTATCCATTGAGAGGGCCTAGAAGTGTGATACCCCAATAAAAATGAGCACCTCAGCACCCAGAACTTGGTTTCTAAATAGCATTCTCCATAGTAAAATTTGCTATTCTCTAAATAGCAAATGGCCAGTGCTAGGCAGGGATAGAGAAAATACAAGACGAGCCTGAAACATCTTGAAGTGTCAGAAAGTAAGGGAGTGCTCAAAACACAAAACAATAGGGGCATGCGAAAGGGACACAGGAACCAAACTTAAGGAGTTCCCAATGACCAAAGCTGGAATTTAAGCAACAACATAAATAATGTGGTAATGGATTAAAACCCAAAGTATAAAATATACAGGAATTTATACTGATGTATATAAATAACTAAATGAATGAATGGAGAAGGGACAAATATTCCTTCCAGAAAAATTCCAAATAATATATTTACATACTCCTTTCTCCTGGATTACTTTCCACTTGAGTGTGGGGTGGACTTAGTAACTTGCTTACAAAGAATAGAGTACGGAAGGGAAAAAATAGTAACTTTACAATGAAGAAACCTGGCAGACACCACCTTAACTGAATAGACAAGGCTAACACCATCAGTCAAGTCATGTGATATGATCTGATAAGGAAGACACTTCACCTCTGTACTATTCTTCTTCCAAACCATAACTCTAGTCTAATCATGAGAAAAACACCAAGCAAAATCAAACCGAGGGACATTCTACAAACTACCTGAGCAGTACTCTTTAAAACTGTGAAGGTAATGAAAATCAAAGACTGTGAAACTGTCACAGCACAGAGAAGACTAAGGAACCATGACAACTAAATGCAATGTGGCATCTTGGGCTGGATCCTGGGACAGAAGATCAACATCAGTGGAATAACTGGTAAGATCCAAATAAGATCTGTACTTTAGCTAACAGTAATGTACAAATGTATCATGGTTGTATAAAATGATAACATTAGGGGCAACTGCGTGAGGGGTATGTAGGAACTCTGTACTATCTTTTCAACTTTTCTGTAAATGAAAATTATTCCAAAATAAGTTTATTTAAATGTTTTTAAAATCATGGATACTGCGTGGATTTTTTCCTGTTGTCTTTTTATTTCTTTTTCTGAATTCATGCAAATGTTCTAAGAAATGATCATGATGATAAATATACAACTATGTGATGATATTGTGAGTTACTGATTATATATGTAGAATGGAATGATCATATGGTAAGAATGTTTGTATGTTGGTACATTTATAAATAAAATAAATTTTAAAAAAATCATGGATACTTGGGCATTCATTATAACTCATTCTTTTATCTTATACCTATTTTTAATGAGATATCCAGGTGATCTACATAAACACTAAAGTTTAAGAAGCAAACAGACACCCATATTCATTTAACAGCTACCGAGTACCGACTGTGTGCCATACACACTGAGACTAACTAATACCACATACTCTAGAGTCGAGAATAGAGCCATTTGGCCTCAACAAGGATTTTGATAGAAATGGAAATTCTCAGGTCCCACCCTATACTTCTCAAATCAAATCTCCGGGGATGGAGCCTAGAAATCTGTTTTAACAAGCCCTCTAGATGATTCTTAAGCATATTAAAGTTTGAGAACCACTGCTCTAAAAAGTGGTTTTCACACATCATATATTAAAATCACCACAGTACATTTAAAAAACCCAATGCTGGGGCCCATCCCAAACCAAGTAAATCCCATGTTGGGGAGTAGAACTCTGCCATCAATCTTTTTTCTTAAATCACCGATAAGTCTAATGTGCTGCCAAATTTGAAAATCAGGAGTAGCTGGCGTCCCTGTGAGCACAGGCCAGGTGCCCAGGGTACATTTATGCCTCTTTTACATACTTAATTCACTGAAAAGAATCTGTGCTTTATCTCTAACTTTTGCATATCAACAAAAGGTAATTCATTACACTGAAACCATGTGGAATTCCTGTGGTGTGTATTCAAACACAGTCTGGGTTCAGATTTTATAGAGCATGAAGTCACTAATAAATACAATACTGAGTACCTGATGACATGGAGTGTGAACTGTTGTCCAGTCGCTTTAGCACCTCATCTCTGCAGGAAAAAAAAACTTTATTTCCACATACCTCCTCCACAGCACCTGGCCACCCCTCTGGGTAAACACACTCAACCTCTGCTTATCTTACAGGGAATGACCAGAGCCCACAGAGCTGGTGCTCCTGCTACTGGCTAAACCTGTGAGACTTTGCTTGGCCACCTCCCTCCTTTCTCCTAGTATTCCAAAAGACCAGCGGGATCATGACCTGCGGTGAGAGAGGACTTCTTTCTGGGGCAACAGTGTTCCTTCCCCAAGTTCCACGGTTAAGATTATTTCATCTAAATACTTAGTTCTCACGCTAGCCCATAAATGCCTAGTTAATACTTTTAGAATGAAACAAGATATAGTCTGGTATTATAATGTTTGCTGTGGCAGGAAAGGGCAGGTTTGAGGAAAGAACTCTGAACATTTGCTTTGTGAATCAATTTTAAGCCTCAGGAAGGAAAAGCTTATTCTGAGGACAACAAAGTCCATCCATACACAAACACTAATCAATACTGTACTTTGTGATTATGATGAAATTGTATGTTAAATGTTTGTAACTGTTCAGTAGACCTAGCAAAAAACTGAAATGATTAAATTATGCCAATTATGCCACTTAGGGAAACGGGAGTTTTCATTCCATTCTCAGAATCTAAGTGGCCTAACTCTTCTGTCCTTGGGTACTGTAGCTATTCATGCTCCCCACCAGTGAGAGCCCTTTTTGTCTACCATGTCCCACAAGAGGCTCTGTCAAACGAGCAGAGCAGTTTTTGAGCAGGGAAAAGACAATACAAAGTTTTAGGAAGATAAATCTGGGTACAGAATGCAGGACAGGCCTGGGGTGGGCAGTGGGGGCAGAGTAAAGGAAGCAACAGTGAACGACGCAGGTGGCTGTCACAACACTGAGATGGAGGGGGCTGTAGAAAGGAAATAGGTTAGCCCTGGTAATGAAGAACACCCAACAGGTGTGGAAAAATACTAGGGAGAAAAAATGGACACAACAGACTGACCTAAGTGCTTGGGTGGGCTAGCTAGAACCATAATTACCATTTGAAACATTCTGTCTATGGGAAAGAACTTTCAGAATGCAAAAAAAACAGATTCATAAACAAACTTTTGGAAGCTGGCCAGTTTGTAAGCTGCGAGAGAGACTATATTAAAAAAAAGTTCAGCCCACTCCCAACAGAGGTTATTTGAAAACTCTCCTCTCAGTCTTAACTGTTGACCTAAACTGGCTTTGTCGGAGAACCCGGTTTCCCATTCCCCCATCTATTTTCTCATCCTCCTCTGCACCCTCAGAACACAGAGCTTCCTTCACTCTGAACTAACGAACCTTTCTAACCACATTCCCTCTTACTAAGGGATGCTGTACCAAATTTAACTCACAATCTCCAATTTCTTCCTTTCCTGTCTCCTTCCTGCCAAACATTGTCTCCCCCATCTTAAAATTTTTTTTATCACTTTGTTAATTTTATACTGCTCATCAGAGAAAATCTAGAAAGTAAAAAACGTATAAAAGAAAATAAAACCATCCATAATCACACCATGACCCAGGGACAATAAGTTGGTGTACCTCTTTCTAGACTTTTTCCTATATTTATACACAACATTTGCATTTTTCAAAATCAGATCCACACTATATCTTAGTTGTGCAGACACTTTCCCAATATATTAATTTTAAAAACACTGTTTTTTTGCGGGGGGTGGGGGGGGGGCAGGCGGTACATGGGCCAGGAATCAAACTTGGGTCTCCCACATGGCAGGTGTGCATTCTTCCACTGAGCCATCTGTCAAAAAAAGACTTCTGATAGCTGTAAAACGTTCCAACGTGTGAATATAACATGAATTTAAATCATTCCCTACAACTGGATTTGTTTCCCATTTTTCACTGTTTTAATATTTCAATGAATATTTCTCTACATAAATATTTGATGTCATTTCTGATTAATTTTTATAATAGAATCCTAGAAGTAGAGGGTTAAAGAGTACAAAGGTTAAAGGATATGAACTAAGGTTCTCTTTCCCTCCCTCTTTCTCTCTATATATACACATAAAGACGCTTTCCAAAAAGCCTGAATTGATTTATACTTCTATCAGCAGTTTATAAAAATTCCTGACCCATTAAACCCCAGTAACAATGAGGGTTCACTAAATTAGACAAAACATTCACTTGTTCTCAACAAGTCCTATAAATACAATCCTAATCTCCTTTCTACAGCTTAAATGATTGAGTGTCATGTATCTACCAACTTCACCTCACCACCTGTGCTGGTCTGAAAGGATGTATGTACCCTAGAAAAGTCATGTTTTAATTCTAATCCTATTTTGTAAAGGCAACTGTTTCTTCTAATCCTTGTTTAGTACTGTATGTTGGAAACTTTAATCAGATTATCTCCATGGAGATGTGACTCACTCAAGAGTGGGTGATAAATTGGATTAAGTGGAGACATGTCTCCACCCTTTCAGGTGGGTCTTGATTACTGGAATCCTATTAAAAGAGGAAACATTTGGGAGAAAGGCGAGATTCAGAGAGAGCAGAGAAGAACAACAGCCACGAGAAAGTCACAACAGAGAATGCTGCAGAACCACGAAGCAGAGAGTCCAGTGACTTTTGGAGATGAAGAAGGTAAACGCTTTCTGGGGAGCTGGAGAGGAAGCTAGCAGGTAACAGTTTGTTCACCATCTGCCCTTCCAGATGCGAGACAAAACCTGTGTTCGCCACGTGCCATTCTACTTGAGAAACCCTGAACTTCACTGGCCTTCTTGAATCAAGGTATCTTTTCCTGGATGCCTTAGATTGGACATTTCTATACACTTGCTTTAATTGGGACATTTCCATAGCCTAAAAACTGTTAACTTGCAACTTATTAAATTCTCCTTTTTAAAAGCCGTACCATTTCTGGTTTATGGCATTAGGGCAGCTAGCAAACTAGAACACCACCCAAACTCTATTTTGCTACAATGTTTCTTCCCCCAAATGTTTTACTAAAAATTATTCTAACAACATTAGAAATCTCTAGTAGGACAATGTATTTTTTAGATTCTCATCATTAGCTAAATTGACTCTTCTCTTCCCAATTTTGTGACCATTCAACTCTACTGATCTCATCCTTCTACAAAGACTTAGTTCCTTTAAATTATTCCATGACCTTCTCTCACTTCATCTCCCAGCTTTATATATATATATATTTTTTAACTTTTTAAATTGTATAATATAGCATATACACAAAGCAAAGAAAGAAAAGAGCAGTAGTTTTCAAAGCACTCTTTAACCAGTAGTTACAGGACAGATCCCAGAGTCTGTCATGGGCTACCATACCACCATCTCAGATTTTTCCTTGTAGCTGCTCCAGAACATTGGAGGCTAGAAGAAATCCATAATTTTTTATCATCACAATTGACTTTTTTTTCCTTTTTTGTTTAAAACAAATTATATACAAAAAAGCAATAAATTTCACAGCACATCGCAACAATTAGTTGTAGAAAAGATTTCAGTGTTTGGTATGGATTACAATTCTATAACTTTAAGTTTTTACTTCTAGCTGCTCTAAGATACTAGAGATTAAAAGAAATATCAATATGATTCAGCAATCATACTTGTTTGTTAAACCCTACCTTCTCTATATAACTCCACCATCACCTTTGATCTTTCTCCCACTTTTTAGGGGTATATGTGCTATGCTCATTCTGACTTTTTCATATTGGAAGGGGCTATCATATCTTCCTAACGGGGTAGGGAGAAAGATCTAGCTGATGTTCTGGAGAGGCTGGGCCCTCTAGGTTTCAGGGCTTATCGTGTCCAGGGATCCATCTAAAGGTTGTGGGTTTCTGGAAAGTTAACCGAGTGCATGGAACCCTTGTGGAATCTTATATATTGCCCTAGGTGTTCTTTAGGATTAGCTGGGATGGTTTTGGTTGGGGTTTGGCAAGTTATGATAGGTAGCTATGTCTAACTGAAGCTTGCATAAGAGTGACCTCCAGAGTAGCCTCTCAACTCCATTTGAACTCTCTCAGCCACTGATACCTTATTTTTTCCATTTCTTTTCCCCGTTTTGATCAGGATGGCATTGTTGACCCCATGGTGCCAGGGCCAGATTCATCCCTGGGAGTCACTTCCCACACCACCAGTGAAACTTTCACCCCTGGATGTCATGTCTCCCACGTAGGGGAGAGGGCAATGATTTCACTTATAGACTTGGGCTTAGAATGAGGCCACATCTGCAGCTCTATATTCTTTAATGTCTCCTTTGTTACTTCCTATTCCTCAAATGATGCCAGACCTTCAAGGTTCAGTCCTTGCCTCCACTACACATTACACTCTGGGAGGGCTCATCCATTCTATTTTAACAATCAGCTCTACACTGATGGCTTCCATATCTTTACTTCCATAATTTTACATGTCCTTTGTCCTCAGCTGTCATGTCCTCTACTGAGAGGTTTCATTACCATCTATAACTCCATAATACACCATCTTCTCTGCCAAACCGGTATCCTTTCCCAATTTTCTTATTTCAGATAATGGGACAACACTTCTCCAGTCCTCCATACTTAAAAACTTCAGAGTCTGTAGTCCTTTCTTAAATTACTCAATGTCCCCCAAATCATACTAATAATTTATTTAAATAACTTCTAGATGTACTCCTTTTTCATAATTTCCATCACCACTTTATACACTGAATACTGGAATATCCTGTCAAATAGACATTCATCTTGATGAAGCTTTTCCAAAAATGCTTTTTTGATGATTTCTCCTGTTCAACAACTTCTATGTGTCCAATTACATATAGTTAAAACTCCTCAAAAAGTCACAACTTATCTCCTATTACCTCCCAATCCAAATCCAAGGCAATCTTTTCTTCTCTTACACTCTCTCCAGATTAATTTCTACCCCTGCCTCTGCTCATACCACTCTCTAATCCCTTCCAACAGTTTCAATGGAACCTTCAGTGATAATTCTCTACTTTTCCTTTTTCTAAATTCCTGAAGCCAGTGGTTACTGGCTCTAAGGAGGCAGTGTTTTTAATAACTTCCTCTATGGCAGATATCAAGACACAAATGTAACATCATTGAACATGGAATTGGAAAGAGATTTGCACAAAGCTAGTAAGAACCAACTCGAGGACACCACTGCAGTACTTACATTTAGTCTATAATATAGAACTTAATATATGTTGTCTTGTATAAACTCTCTAGATGTATTATATAAGTATTTTTATTCAGTGCAATAAACTCTAGATCTAGGAAGAGGGGCAACTTGTTTTAGAGCTTTCAATGATTAAAACACTGTATAGTATACAGGGCACAGTATGCACTCAATAAAAACATGTTGACAAGACCTGGAGATAGGTGATAAGCCAGCGCAAAGGTTGGAGTGGTAAAAGATGGGCCGGCCATATTTTCACTAAGGGTTTGTTAGCAAAAACAAACAACAACAAAAAAACAATAAAGGAACAGAACTAATGGAAATAAAATTAGAATGGGAGAGAGGAATTTCTGGTTATGTTCCAGCTTCACACTTATGTGGCCTGTCCTTTCTTTTTTTTTTTTTTCATTAATTAAAAAAAAAATTAACAAACAAAACATTTAGAAATCATTCCATTCTACATATACAATCAGTAATTCTTAATATCATCACATAGTTGCATATTCATCATTTCTTAGTACACTTGCATTGATTTAGAAAAAGAAATAAAATGATAATAGAGAAAAAAAACTATACGTACCATACCTCTTACCCCTCGCTTTCATTTACCACTATTTCAAACTGAATTTATTTTAACATTTGTTCTCCCTATTATTTATTTTTATTCCATATGTTCTACTCTTCTGTTGATATAGTAGCTAAAAGGAGCATCAGACATAAGGTTTTCACATTCACAGAGTCTCACTGTGAAAGCTATATCATTGTTCAATCATCCTCAAGAAACATGGCTACTGGAACACAGCACCACACTTTCAGGCAATTCCCTCCAGCCTCTCCACTACATCTTGAACAACAAGGTGATATCTACTTAATGCGTAAGAATAACCTCCAGGATAACCTCTCGACTCTGTTTGGAATCTCTCAACCATTGACACTTAGTCTCATTTCACTCTTCCCCCTTTTGGTCGAGAAGGTTCTCTCAATCCCTTGATGTTAATTCTCAGCTCATTCTAGGGTTTTTCTCGGTCCCTCGATGCTGAGTCTCAGCTCATTCCAGGATCTTTGTCCCACGTTGCCAGGAAGGTCCACACCCCTGGGGGTCATGTCCCACGCAGAGAGGTGGCCTGTCCTTTCTTGTGCCTTAGTTTCATTTTTGTAAAAGCAGAAGACTGGACTATTTGATTTTTAAGATATCTCACCATTCTAATGCTCTTGGATGTGGATGAAACTGACAAGGAAACCATCCACAGTCCATTGCATTGGTAACAATAATAACAGCAATAATAATAGACTAATTTAAAAATTTGCTGACAAATCGAAGGAGCCTAGAGAAGCAAAACTTTTCTGAAGGCTGATGAAACATTTTGTAAGGTCATTCCATTTCTTTGATCTAATAATTATTTTGCATAAAAAAGTTCTGGAAGTTACATCTATTTCATTTTACTTTCTGGAGAAAAGTGTGAAAACTCATTTTATATTTGTAGCATGTTCCAAGATATTTCCTAGTGTCTCTTGTCCAAAAATATTTATTTCCTGTGTACTATAAGCTGGACACTGGAAAGTGCTGAAGATTTGCTAAAAAGAAATCAGACCCTTTCTTTGCCCTTATGGAACCCACAGTAGTGTGGGTTAGTGACCATTTAGTTCCTAATAATCTGTATCAGTACTACTTAACTTTTTGGGATATAGACTGCTCAAGCTATGGACTCTCTTCAATAAACAGGTATATAATCATAAATGTTTAAATAAAATTTCAGAGGTTCACAGGAGCTGTCATCTGTGGAAAGGTACAAGAATCTCAAGTTAACAACCCTGACTTTTATTTACATCTACAAAACAATACAAGAATTCAAACTCATTAAACCCCACATTATCTTTGCTATACTGTGTTTGTTAAGGGAATATAGCCAAGATTTCCAACAGAAACAGTCATAACAAAGGTCCATCATTTAAAGGATTAAGCTTCGGCTACTGGAAATGCCCTTCACCCAGAGTACTTGATGTCTTTCTCAATCAGTGAGGTATATACTATTACTTTCTGAATAAGTGAGAACTGCCTAGATTATATTTCTATTTCATCTTTGCCATTCTTCTGGTTAAGGTTGCCGATTCAGTCTTTCCTTGAAAAGTCAATGGCACATGAATATGTGCTTTCATTTCACATGTAAATTCATTTCATGACTCTCCCCTTTCACAACAGAGACCTAATAAGTCATGACAAATATATATACACAGAGATACTTAATAAGCATCTTGAACAAAGAAAAGAGCATAAGTTCCAGAATTAGAAGTCGCTGACTACTCTCCTGGCTCAAGCATTTTCTGGCAAAGAGATCTTGGACAAGTCATTTAATTCTCTGACCTTAGTTTCCTCATTTGTAAAACAGAGAGGGGATGATAAAAGACTTAGCTCAGAGGACTGCTATGAGAAATCAAATAAAAATTATGTATTAAAGTACTTAAACTATTAAATGAGCAAAAGTGGGTGAAAGAGGATCTTTTGAAGTTGCTCACAAAACATCACAAAAGAGCAGATAATCTGGAAAGAGTTGCTCATTTAACATACTCAGTGTTCCATTACAAATTTGCTCTCTGGAATAAAATAAATTGTTCGTAAATTGCTCAAGGAATTTTGTTTTGACTTAGTGGCCAATTGTGAAGTTCTAAAACATAAGAAGAAGTCTGCAGAGAGGATTTGGATTTGCATGGTACATACATTCTAAAACACAATTTCTTAGTTCTTTGTAGTCAAAGTCCTTTTTACTGGTCTGTTTTAGCTTTTTTGCAGAACAATGATTCTTTCACTCACCTTGTTGAAAAGCTTTATAACAGTTAACAAGATGCATACAAATGATTTTAGGCGAATTAGCCAGCAAAGCTGAATAAACCAATGAAATCAATAAGAGTATCAGGGCTTTCTTTTTGGGGGGGCGGGAAGAGAGCTTTTGCTTTTAAAGGAAATAATATTTCCAGTTTGAGAAATATTTTCTAGTCCATACTTCACTGACACACAAGATGAGCCATTTAAAGTATAATTTTGCTACAAACTAAACTTGTTCAACTATCCAGTATTTGCTACATATTATGACATTGTTTCATTTACATTTTCAACATTTGCATTATTTCAACAGCAAAGTTTGCACTATTCTTCCTTTAATAATTTGGCAACATGGAAAATAAATCATTACACCTTAACAAAATTCATAAAAGTGACCAAAAGAATGATTTGCTGTGGTGCCTAAAAAAAGAGCCAAGATACAATCACCATGATTTCTCCGTGCCTACTATTAAGCCAAGGGTATGCTGGTTCCCCAAGAAGACGATTTAAGGTCTAATTCCCAAATACCCATTACACAAATGGCTACTAAGAAAACAAAATGCGGATTCTGCATATATATAACACTTCCCTCCAAGAAATCCATAGTACTTAATTATAGAATTGCTTAAAAGTAATGTATCCCCCATCTTAAGTAAATAATTTATATCATTCTGTGAGACCTTAAATTCTTTGCCTAATCAGACTAAAATGGGTATGAAAGCCCAGACTCGAGGTTTTCTCTAAAAGGAGGCGTAAGGTCTGGGATGGTGGATGGGGGTAGGAGGGTGGGATGGAGGCTCAAGTATACATTAGGGTGAACAGTTGAATGTGGCGTTCTAATGATGACAGGTGCATAACTTCTGAGCTCGCAGAAGGCTAGGGAATGTAGCTGGGATGGGGTCGGGGATAGAGCAAGGCTCTTTAAATTGGTGGGAGCTGGGTGAATGATGGAAAAGCAGATGCGAGGGCCACTAGGGACAGGCCCCCAATATCTACTCCTCAGCCCTTGCTCTCTCCCATTACTGCCAAAACCAAGGGGTTAAGAATCAGAACAACTTGAAGGAATGCACAGTGGACCTTCGCAACTCCGGGGCCCGGGGAGACCGCAGAATTCTTCCACCTACAAAGCCCGGGCTGACCCCCTGCCCTCCCCCGACCGGACCCGCGTCTCACCCGCCGCCAGGCGCAGGCCGCGGAGGGTCTCCATGGCCTCGTCACTCCGCGGACCAGCACCAGACCTCGGGGAACCGCGGCGGCGCGAGAGTGAAGAAGGTCACCGATCGCCCGGGAGGGCGGGCCATGGACCGCGCGGGTGGGCGGGGCGCAGGATGTGGGGGCGGGAGAGCGGGACGTGCGCGACGCGCACAACGTGCGAGCGCCGCGCCTCGTTTGGCTCCGGCATTGGCACCGAGTCTTTATGGGAAGAATGTTTTTGTGGAGTGTTGGTATCATGGGCGTTTGCCACATCGTTCTCACTAATTAAGAAAGTACCGGTTCAAGAAAGAAAAGTAATGTTTTCCTTGTCGAACTTTTGTGAGCTGTAAATCCCGAAATAACATTACCTAGATATAACCAGTGTTTCGGTATTTTTTCTTCCAGGGTTTTCAGCAAATAAGGCCTTTATCAAAAACACATGATTGGGATCATAGGTCCCAGTATTTCCCATCTCTTTTTGGCTTTGGGGTCATCTCTCAGTCTAATCTGGGAAACTAGCATGTTTGTTTCCCATTTTTAAGTTTTTTAAAAACTGGACATCTTATTTCCACCACTAAGCACCTGACTCAACCCACACTGCCGGGAATGCCCTTTTTCTTGACTTTTCAGTGGTCCCAAGTTCTTGAACAAAGCACAGCTACCTTAAAGACGGACGGCAGAAGTGGATTGGGAGAACTAAGAAAAACCTCCCTTGCATTCCAGATAGCCTCTTCGAACTACCTTATGTTGCGACCAAGAGTATGTTTCCCTTTGGGTTAGAAAATAGAATTGAAATGAGCACGCCCTTTTAAAGGAGTAGGAGGGAAGGAAAAGGGTACCAGGTTACAGTGCTCGAAGCAGATGGGATAAGGAAAAAGAAGCCTAGAACTCAGATTCTTCGCGGATTTCTCTCCGAATATTTCTTGACAGGCAGATTCGCGAACACCTTTGCTCCGCGGTGATTGGCCCGCGACGGGGGCCTCGCGCTTGTCCAATATGGCGGCGCCCAGTGGCGGTGTGAACTGTGAGGAGTTCGCCGAGTTCCAGGTGATGGGGTGTTCTTCGTGAGGCAGACGTGTCCTTCCTTTTGTTCTCGGACTCTGTACCCTGTTTTGGCTGGGAGGAGGTGTGGAACAGTTGTGGAAGAAGCGGGCAGTGTAAGGCTCCTGTTTTGAGCCATTGGAGGTCATGGGGGGCGCAGGCTTGGCCTTAGGAACCGAGTCTGCTCTGTGGGGGTCATGGTTCTCCCTGCGCTTGAATTGCCGCACTTGGGAAGTCCAGACGGTTCCGTGGCGGTAAAGCTGAGCTTGGGCTCGGGGTTAGGGAATGCAACTCACTTGTAGTAATCCCCCGAATTTAGCTCCCAGACTCCCCCCCACTTTTTTTTTTATAAGTTCAGCTTTTTTGGGAGAGAAGAAAATGAAGGAGGAGAACTTCCTTACTTGATAAAACAAAACAAATTTAGTACAACTTGTTATTTGGGTGGGATAGAAGGTTTGAAGGCTTGGAGGAACGATTGATTTTAGTACCTGCTCGGGTGCTATTGCTTTCCTAACCATTATAGAAAATGTAACATTTAAGAAAAAGGCTGTATTTTTTTATATATTCAAACGTTAAAGGTCTAAGCCTTTTAATTCAGTCATGAATAGGATTTTTGTCCAAGTTGCTGTGGAAGTTATCAATTCAATGCCGACATAAATGTGCTGCTGTCGAGTTACAGAAAAATCACTGACTTTAAAAATAATATTGCGGGCGGGCCGCAGTGGCTCAGCAGGCAGAATTCTCGCCTGCCATACTGGATACCCGGGTTCGTTTCCCGGTGCCTGCCCATGCAAAAAAAAAAAAAAAAGTATATATACTTTTACATATATAGCATTTTAAAACTAAAAATAATGAAAAACACGTTTCACGTCTCCACGTATGTGTAATAAACTTTGTGCTTCGAGCCGTTTTGTAGGTAGTGGTATTCCTTAAGATGACTTCAACAGACGAAATTATTTGACGAACAGCAGTAGGCCAAAGAAGTTCATGTAGGGTCTTTCCACCATTACTTTCACCCTCCTCAGTTCAGCTGTTCCTCAGACCTGATCAGCACCTAAGCAGCTTACAACAAATGTGAAAGAATGCCCAACTAATTAATATACTTGTAAAAACTTTAAATAGAATAGAAAAGACTGCTTGATTTTAAGGTATATGGAATATTTAAGGGGAGCCAGCCCATTTGTAGATCTTTGGCTCTTTGTGTTAGTACTGTGAACTAACTTGAATTAATGAACTCAGGCAATTGAACATCGGAAGATTAAAGCTTATAGGGAAGCATCCTAGTTAGGGAGTTAGGAGTTCTGGTTTCTAGTGCCATTAACATTTTGTGGCTTTGAGCTAATCACCTGACTAACCCCTTTGGAAATCAAGCAAATTTTTTATTGTTTTTTTTGCATGGACAGGCACTAGGAATCAAGTTTTGAATCTGTAAAATAAGAAGATTGTATTAACTTAAAATTGCTTCCATGTCTATGCTTTTTTGAATCTTGAAAATCAGATTTCAAAGGATTTCTTTTTGCTACTAAAGCATCCAACAGTGTTTAAATAGCATGCAGATAAGATGTAAGTGGGACAAAACTAGAATGTCTTTCTAAACCATTCTATACACAGTGGTAACATAAATGAAAAGATCATAAAATGAGTTTCATTAGTGAAACCGGGTGAAGTTTTTAGGTAGATTCTCTAGGATTTTTCCAGAGAAATATGTTTTATAGTGAGAAGTCAGAAGATCTGGTATTCCAGAGCTGGCCTTGATATGTCATTTAACCTCATGAAAATGGTTATGAGATTATTTGCCCCTACTGTCTCAAAATCACATAAGAACATAAGTGAAGGTGCTGTACAAATGCAAAATTTTAGTATAAAACATTTAGGTTTAGATCAATTTAGTAAAATTAATTGTAAAACGTGGTTTAAAAGTTTAACTTGTATGCTCACAGTTTATTAATAAAAGTTTCTATTTATTAAAGCATTTAGCATTATATTTTGTATGTAAATATCCTAACTGTGAAAAGCAATGCACTGAATGCTGTGGAGGAAAAACAGGAAGTCACATATTCTTTATTTTTAAGATTGTATACATTTTTCCTTAGAATTCTTATGAAAATGTTCATACATTACAAGAAATCTTAAAGGATTATACAATGGACGCTTGTATACCACTATCTAGATTCTACAATTAACAACTTACTCTGTTTACTTATTTCATACTGATCTATAATTCATCTTTTTATGAATTTCCAGATAAGTTGTAGACATCAGTTACACTTCACTGCTAAATATAACAGCATTCATCTAATTAGAGTTCAGTATTTGTTTACTTTTGGTAGAATTTGCATGCAGTGAAATAGACCAATCCTAAGCTTACTATAGATGAGTTTTCTTTCTTTTTTTTTTTTTTTTTGCATGGGCAGGTACTGGGAATTGAACTCCAGTCTCTGGCATGGCAGGTGAGAATTCTGCCACTGAGCCTCACCACCCATTTGAGTTTTGACATACTCATAAACCTGTAATGCAAACCCTCATCAAGATGAGAATAGTACCATCAACTCTAAAACTTCCCTTATGCCCCTTCTCAAGTCAGTCCCTGACCCTATCCCTACCCCAGCCCCACTACTGTTCTGATTTTTTTCAACATAGGTGCATATTTTAAAGTTTAAGGATTTTCAAAGAGTTTTAAATTTTTGCAATTTTTATTTTTTTCCATGATAAAAATTGGGCTTAGTACTGCTGGAAAGTGTCCTATTTTTCAAAATGAAATGAAATGTAGAGGGTGGTGCACTGGTGGCTCATCAGCAGAGTTCTTGCCTCCTGTGCTGGAGACCTGGGTTTGATTTCCGGAGCCTGCCCATGCCAAAAAAAAAAACGTAGGAAAAATGTTTACAGTTGAGTGTCTAGAATCCCAGTCTAACAGTTACTCCTCAAGCCTTTATTGGATACCTACTAGGTACCGGGCACTTTGGGACACCCAGTAGATTGATTATAAAGCAAGGAACTTAATCTAAGTAGGTATATAAAACATGTAGAAGATACTGAGAATGTAAATAAATGCTTTAGTAGTTCAAAGAGAAACAATTTAACACATGTTAACTGTGTTGGCCTTAGGTGGACAGAACCAAGGGAATTCTAGGCAGAAGATTGTATATATTTGGGGAAAATAGCAAATAAATCATTGCAGGAATACGGGATTTGCACAGGGGTATACTGAGATTATGCAAAAGACGAGAACTAGATTGTGGAAGGCTTTGAATGCCAAATGTGAGGATTAGGTAGTCATTTTTGAGCTGGGGGGAATGAGATTACCAAAGAGGTGCTTCAGGAAGATTCATCACTACTGTCACTGTCTTTGTTCAGACATTATCATTTTTGCCCCTAGTTTTCCAACAGAGCTTTCTGCCTTAAAGTCGCCCCTTTCTCTAATATATCCATAATAATCTGATCTCTATAATTCCGTAATCTTCTAAATAAGACATCTAATTTCAGGTTTAAATGACTGGGTCTATACTACTTACCATGGTATTCAAGACCATTTAAAATTCAATCCCAGAGTGCCTCTTTCTAGCCATCTCTTACCACTTCCCTTATTTTCATACATGCCTCCACACTCCCACCTCCTCCAACATAAGTTTGAACTGTACCATCCAATCAGATAGGCCTACTGGCTTTTCCCTGAACACGTCATTCTCTTTGTCATTTCTGTACTATCTCATTTGTTGCTGCTCTCTGAAATCCTTCCTCCTGACCTTAGCTGAGACCCAGTTCTAATATCATCTGGACAAAATCACATAAATATTTCTTCCCAGAATGTTTAGAGGCCTTGTGTTTGTGTTAGGAATATTCATTCATTTACACATGATTTTTAATTTGTAATTATCTGGTAGTTTAGTACAAACTAAACAGATTCTTTTGTGGCATCAATGATGGTTCCTTTTACAATATACCCATTCCTGTCCCTGGGGGTGCTGAATGATAGGATTCTGGCAGTCGTGTGCAAGGCTGTTTGTGGCTTGGGGGAAGCACAATATGAGCATTGCTGTAAAAATGGGGTTTGAGGAACCTGGTCTGTCTGAAAAAGAGTACCATGCAAATGTGATCTACTTCTGGCACCTTCAGGCAGCTGGTGAGAATAATAATTAGCGAAGTTTCAGAAGTTTTGGAGTACGCTGTGTTGTGTCACCCCTAACCTCACCCCTCATATACTCTAAAAGGCACTCGAAATAATAAAAGGAATTTATTTTAGAATTAACCTTAGAAATAGAGTATAGTATAATTGTAGGGGCAATAGAAAGGTTGTTCCTCCTTACTACTAAATATGGGCACTCCTTCAATACCTGAATTGCCTTCAAAGATGAGATTTTCACCCCATGATTAGAGATAAGACATAAAATGAAAATCTAAGAGACATGTCTGAATAATTCTAAAAAGTCAACCATACATCAGAATTTCTTCTTGTTTTGAGGAGGATAAAAGGTAGGAGAAGCTGGAGGCAATACAGAATTTGGAGAGTCATCTTTTTTTATATTTTTAACTTTTTTTATTCTATACTATGACATACATACAAAGCAAAGAAATAAAAAAGCAATAGTTTTCAAAGCACTCTTCAATAAGTAGTTACAGAACAGATCCCAGGGTTTGTCATGGGCTACGATACAATCCTCTTCAGATTTTTCCTTCAAGCTTCTTCACAATATAGGAGGCTAGAAGGCTTAAATAATTTTTTGTCATCACAATCGACTTTTTGTCCTTTTTTATTTCTCTTGTGAAAAATAACATATATACAAAAAAGCTACAAATTTCAAAGCACAGCACCACAATTAGTTGTAAACCATATTTCAAGGTTTGACATGGGTTACAATTCCACAATTTTAGGTTTTTACTTCTATCTGCTCTAAAATACTGGAGACTAAAAGAGATATCAATTTAATGATTCAGCATTCATAGTCACTTGTTAAATCCTATCTTCTCTGTGTAACTCCACCATCACTTTTGATCTTTCCATCCCTCTCTCTTTAGGGCTGTTTGGGCTATGGCCATTCTAAATTTTTCGTATTAGAGGGGTCTGTCACTAATATAGGGTAGGGAGATGTAACTATCTGAAACCTGTCTGGGCTAAGTTTCAGGACTTATCTGAAAGTTAAGATAGTTAAGGTTAACTATCTGACAGGGACCCATGTGGAGGTTGTAGGATTCTGGAAAGTTACTCTAGTGCCTAGAACCCTTGTGGAATCTCATAAATTGCCTTAAGTGTTCTTTAGGATTGGCTGGAATGTTCCTGGTTTGGGTTTGGCAGGTTATGATAGGTAGCAAGGTATAACTGAAGCTTGCATAAGAGCAACCTCTAGAATAGCCTCTCAACTCTGTTTGAACTCTGCCACAGATATTTTATTAGTTACACTTCTTTTCCCCCTTTTGGTCAGGATGGAATTGTTGATCCCACGGTACCAGGTATGGATTCATCCCTGGGAGTCATCTCCTACATCGCCAGGGAGACTTTCACAACCCTGAATGTCATGTCCCACGTAGGGGGAGGACAATGATTTCACTTGCAGAGTTGGACTTAGAGAGAGTTGGAGAGTCATCTTTACGTATGCTTTGACATTTAGAAATTGATTATGGTTCCAGGTCTGTGTTTCTGTGTTATTTCTGTGGACTTATGTTCAAGGAGTGTAATGTATGTTCAAGGATGCCTTCTGTATATTTTTTGGTGGATTATGAGGGATATGGGAATGCCATTGGGCTAAGCATCAAATAGATATCAGTAATTCTATAATATGATACACTTGAATTAACAGCAGTAGAACACTTGTGCTTGCATACACCTTCATTTGTTCTCAGTCTGTGAGCGCCACTCATGCTTTCTCTAGACCTCTTGGAGTTACCCTAAGGGCTTTGGCACTGTAATGAAGTGGTTTCTCGTTCTTTTCTTTTTCCCTTTCCAATTTTGAAAGAAATCTCTTCCTATATCTTACCTCCTTTTCCCCTTAACTTTAGCTTTTCTGGTGTCTTTTATGTGACATTTTAGAATAGCTCACAGTTCTCCCTGAACCAGTACATTACCAATTAGAGATAGTCATTATATCTTCTAGAATTCAATACTGTCCAGTTGAACGTTCTATGATGGTAGAAATGTTCTATATTGGTGCTGTCTAATGTGGTGGCCACTAGCCACATGTGACTCCAGCACTGGGAATGGGGCTAGTGTCGCTGAGTAACTAAATGTTTAATGTTATTTAATTAGAAATGTTACTAGTGTTTACCTTATTGAAAGCCTAGCTGTAGGTCATATATTGATAATTGTCTAGCACACAGAGAAATTTGATATATTTGGTAATCCTTATTTCTAGGTTCCAGCAATAAGATTGTGAAATCTGTTTATTCATTAGATGGTATACCACATAAATTCCCTTTGCCATATAAGGAACTTAACAATATGTCCAAATTGTTTTATTGGAGGGAAATTTGGCTATAGTTTTGAATGTATAGCTAATGTTCAAACTCAAAACTGGTTAAAGTTCAGAGTAAATAAAAACCTTAGGGACTGTTAAGCTGCATAATCTTTTACTTGGCCTGCCACATAACCTCCTAACTTCTTTTTGCCTGTAGTCTTTTTCCTCTAATCAGTTTTCCACACTTTATCCTGAGCAGTCATCTCAGAACACAAATCTGATAATGTAATCTCACACCAGCCTCAGTTTGCTGGTTCCCCATTACTCTCAGGAAAAAAAGACCTAAATCCTGTAACATAACCTAAAATAGTGGGCCTCATTTTGTATCATGTTTTCTCTTACTCTCTGTGCATAAGCCACATTAACTTTTCAGTCCATTACCAGTCTATTGAAATAGCTCTTGTCAGGGCCACTCATGGTTCCCATCCTAAGTCTAAAAGTCAATTTCTATCCATATCTTTCTTAATGAATTGAATGCATTCCTTCCTCAAAAGCTTTCTTCTGACTTCTGTGACATCACAGTTTTCCTTCTCTACTTTTAGATGCTGGAGTACCTTCCTTATCATTGGCTCCCCTTTGCTCCTTACAGCCTCCCAGAGTCAATCTCTTCTAGTTCCATGGCTTTACGTATCATTTTGTTAATAGAACTCCAGCCCTGATTAATGTCAGACAGGTTTATTCAACTTTCTACTCAACTTTTCTACTCAGACATCTAAAAAGGATCTCAAACTTAACATATCCAAAATAGAACTTAAAAAACAACAACACTTTTTATTATGGAAAATTTCAAATATACACAAAAGGAAAGATAGTACTAGAACTCCCTTGTACCCATCCCCGAACTCTAACAATCAGTTTACAGCTATTCTTGTTTTATCTGTGTACTGCTACCACTCATCCCACCCCAACCAGTTTATTCTGAAGCACATCCCAGACAGTATATCTTTTCTTCTGTAGATATTTTCCGTCTGTATCTCTAAAAGATTATAATTTTTTAACACAATACCAATACTATACCCAAACAACAATAATCCTTAATATCATCAAATATTCTGTATTGCAAACAGTACTCTTGGGCTTCCCACTACTTCTGAATCTTTTCCTTCCCCAGTCTCTCCTCTTCCCACCGATGATTGGCACCATCATCCATTCAGTTACCATCCTGTTTACTTTACTCAACCCCCACTACCAGTTCATCAGCTATACATCAGAATATGCCCTGAATCTAACTTCATCTCCCTAATTTACTGCCACACTTTATCAAACTAATATTAACACTTGCCTGGATCACTATAGTAGTGCCCTAAATGGTCTCCCTATTTCCATTTTCCTCCCTCTATAATCCATTCTCCACACAGCAGCCTGTCATTTAAAAAAAATTAATCAGGGCGGGGCACGGTGGCTCAGCAGGCAAGAATGCTTGCCTGCCATGCCAGAGGACCTGGGTTCGATTCCCGGTGCCTGCCCATGTAAAAAATAATAATAATAATAAAAAAATTAAGAAAATTAATCATATTGCATCATTCCTCTGCCTAAAACCCTGTTGCCTTTAGAACAAATTCAGTCGTTTTCATGGTCTGTATGGTCTTCTGACCTCACCTCTTACCACTCTCTTTTGTTTACTTCAGGACTACTTGCCTTCTTTTAATTCTTCAAACATACAAAGTTTGTTCCTGTTCAGAATTTTTTACTTCCAACTCAAATGTTACTTCTTCCAAGAGATTTTTTTAGTTGTTTTTTTTTCTGTTAGTGCTTTTCGGCATCTGCAATTATCTTGTTTATTGGGGTACTTGTTCCATAAAAGCAAGAACATTTACTAGTTTATTCACTACCTGACACACATAGTAGGCATTAGTAAATTGTTATTATTATTATTATTATTGGAGAATTTGTGGATTTACAGAAAAGTCGTGCATAAAATACAGGGTTCCCATATTTGACACTTTTATTAATACCTTGTATTAGTAAATACTTTTTGAATGAAGAGTGAGATGATAAATGGATGCTCTGTAAAACTCTTAACTGCTGCAAAAATTGAAAAAAGAAAGATTGGTAAGAGTTCTCAAAGCTAAGGAAAGGTTTTTTTCCAAAAGGTAGGTCTTATACTTGGTCTAAGAGGATCAGTTCAATTTAATAGGTTTTTGAAAGAGAAGATTTTGAAGGAGATTTGTTTTAATAACTAAATTGACAAGGTGGGTTCCTGTCTATTGCTTGCCTATTTTTTTGACTCCTTAACTAGTGCATTTCTTTGGAATTTATCATTTACTGATTTTGTATATCCTTCAGTATATATAGCATGTTACTTAGCGTGGTGGCTGCTTAGTGAATATGCTGAGATTCTCTCCTGAGACCTCTAATTTACAGAAAAAGATGATACTGTTAACAAAAAATAGAAAGATACAGGAAGAAGGGTTAAAATAATGAGTTTGATTTTAGACACATTATTTGCCTTCATTTTATTTATTTATTTATGTATTTATTTTTTGCCTTTGTTTTATTGACTCAGAATCATGAGGCTAGCCTTCTACAAGATGTTTTACTTCTAGAATGAAGTGGAGAAAAGACCATTAAATTTGCTAATTAAGAATCAGTGGAATGATAACAGAATCTAGCTGCAAACTTAGACTGAATTGACTAAATGGTTATTATAAATGGAAACAACCAAATGTTCATTAATGGCAAAGTGGCCAAATAAGTTGTGGTTCCTCCAGAAGATAGAATATTTATGCAGCTTTTAAAAATGTCATTAAGACATTTTTAGTACAAAGACAAAATGTTCGTGATATAATTTCATAAAGCAAGATTTTAAAATGTTACATATGAACTTGATAACTACTTATGAGGTTGCATAGGTGCATATCCTTGTTCTTAGGAAATGTACATGGAAGTATTATGTGTTCAAGGACCATGGTGTGTACAACCTACTTTCATATGTTCAGAATACAGATTGATAAGTGGATAAACAGGGAGGTAGGTAGATAGATGGATTGATAATAGATTGATGGTTGGATGATGGAATGAGACAATGAATGTGGCAAAATGTTAAAATTGGTGGATCTGGGTATCTGGCAGGGGATATGTTGGAGTTCTTTGTGTGGGTTTTGTATTATTTTTGCAGCTATTCTGTAAGTTTGAAATTATTTCCAAATAAAAAGTTTAAAAACAAAACTAAACAAAAATGCAAAGTGCTATATAGTATCTCCCAGTTTTGTAGAAATAGTGATAGGTAAGTGTAGAAAAAAAGAATAAAAGGACATGTTAAAATATTGGTAATGGTTAACTATGGATGATTTTTATTTTCATTTTTTTTAAATGAAAGTGATAATTAAATTTATATAACTATTTTAACAAATGGATGGGAAAAGAAATGAAGGAGTTGGTTTAGATCGTAGTTTAAGTTTGACAAGGGAAAGGAGAGGATGGTATGTGGAGAGAGATAAATGATCAAGTAAAGTCATTTTTAATATGCCTTAATGTTCAATATCAACTTGTTGGATCTTTTCAATGATAGGTATATATCCACAGTTATATTCTTCCATTTTCTTGATGATTTCTCATTAATTATGATTTTTTTTATAAAATTAAGAAACAATAAAAAGAACGAGAAGAGAATTCAACTAGAAACCGTTTCAAGAGTTTGTTAGCTGAAGATAGAAAGTAGCTGATGTCTAGCCTTTCTCTGGTGACAAGTAAAAGAAGTGCCATAATCAAAATGTGGGGAGGAAAAAGGAACTGCATTGTAGGTATACTCACCAGAGTCTTTTTTTAAATCTCACCATTGGTATTATTTTTCTTTTGTTGGTTTTTGGTATTTAGAGGCTTTTTGGGAGGGTCTTTTGGGAAATGTGAGGTAGGGCTACTAAGCAAAGGTAAAACTAATTCCTGTTTGATCTATGAATAAGAAAGCCATGAAGATATTAGATGTCTTTTCTAGCAGATGTTTTGTTTTACTAATTATTTTACAAAAATAATATGTGGTCTTGGTGAAAAATTAAAAATTTAAAATAGTGTAAGTTGATTTTTGCAAATTATCCGCTATTAATACTTTCTTGTATATCTTTCTGAACTTTTTCTACTAGTACCACATTTTAGAGTGATAAGAAAAGAGGAAATAGAGCAAGCAATTATGCTACATCGTTTTGGAGAATTTATGGTAGTCAAATACAGTAGAGCCTTTTATTGGCCGTATGCTGAAGTTGAAAAGAGCACCTACTGTTTACTTAAGCACCATACCAGCAAATGGGATTCAAAACTGAGTAAAACAGTCTTTACCATTAAGAGGATCACAGTTGAGTAAAGGAGACAAGTTGGTTTCCATTGTTAGAATTACTATTATGTAACTCATCATTCTTAGAATAAAGATTTCCCTGTGGTTACCACTCTGTTTGACATGGTTCCCCAGTCCTAATTTAAAGGATCGTAAAATAACCTAGGCTTTATTTTTTGTTTAAATGCTTTTTCTCATTTAGCTTTCCACTCAGGTTATTTGTTCTTTTATTTTAAATATATATAGGAATTACTCAAGGTGATGAGGACAATTGATGACAGAATAGTACACGAATTAAACACTACGGTTCCAACAGCTTCCTTTGCAGGGAAAATTGATGCCGGCCAAACCTGTAAACAACTTTATGAGTCTGTAAGTGTATCTTTTGAGTCTTTCTTTCAAGCTTCTTTTATACCTTTCTTTGTAGGTAAAATAAGAAATTGGTTGCCGTATAATTAAACCTCGTGTAAGAATGACATCTTCATACTGCCGTGTCTGCACCTGAGGGTGTATATGTTTTGGTCTGGTATTTTCAGATGAAAGAAAATGCGTGATCTTAAGTACAAATTTGTGAAGAGGCATTTTTAAAGACTGGGAGCAGTTATTTTTTGGCCTCCTCATTTATAGCCTCTAACGTAATTATAGCCTATAACGTAAGCAAACCCAATGCACAGTGGAATGAGGGAGAGAATGAAACAGAGAAATGGAACATTGGAACAGGAGCAAGGACTTTTAATGGATCAGTTCTGTGGAGCCGTCACACCTTCTATATCTTATTTCTTTCCTTATTCATCAGAAAGGGGTACAAAACATTTGGGGATTGGGAGAAAAGGAAAGCCAGATAAGTTGTTCCTTTCTGAGCCTTTGGCTTCTCGAATACAGTGTATATTTTTTCATTGCCACTTAAAGATTCCCTTTATCTCTTTTTAATTTCCAAAACACAAGAAAATAGAGATGTAGCCAAATATTTTTTGTAGTTTATTTTTATCCTTTTATTGAGGGAGAAGCTAAAGTTTAAATGAAACTTGCTGTTTAAGCTCTTCTACAGATTACTATTTGGATTCATTGTATTATAAAGAATGTATTAAAACCTAAAGTTCATTTCTCAATTATGGAAAAAAAAAGTTTTGAATAAGCTTATTTATAGTAATTGAAATTTAAAGCATTAACTGCTAATATTTTTGTTCTACTTTTGTATTGAAGTATGCTATTTTATTGAATGATCAGGTAATTCTTGTGGATTGAGAAGATTATAGGATTGTGGGCTTTAATGACAAAAATCCAGTATTGGAAGTAGGAAGTGTGGGTCAAAGTCCAAATTTACTAGGAAGTTATTTGATGATTCACTTTTTTTTTTTTTTTTTTGCATGGGCCGGCACTGGGAAATGAACCTGGGTCTCAGGCATGGCAGGCAAGAACTCTGCCTACTGAGCCACCGTGGCCTACCCTGATTCACTTAATTTTGAAGGATATCTATGTAAAGAACTAGAAACTTGTGGTCACTTTAATAATCACTCTCTCCAACCCACCCATTACTTATATAATATTTTTTATCTCTAATTGTTTCTATTCACAATCTTGTCATTAACTTAAATGTTTATGGTGATTAGCTACACAGATTCCAGATTTAGGTTCAAATCCCACCTCTGCTACTTCTTTATTTGCAAAATGGTATAATAATAGTACCTAGTTCATAGGCTTGTTGGAGGATTTAATGAGTTAATATAAAATGCTTACTTACACTAAATGTTTTACATTTGTGTTTGCTGCTGCTATTATCATTATTATTATTTCTTATCCCGATAACCTTGCATACTATATTTGGTATCTTTCTTTTTTGAATATCCTTGCATATGTGTTTGGGTTTTTCTCTGTCCGTGTCTGTATCCTGTAAGGATCCAGCAATATGAATGTCATGTAAAGGACTGTTTATCAAGTAGCTTTGTGGCAGGGATTGAGCATGCAGCAGAACACACATACCATTAAGTGCTGCTGGGTTCCCTTAAATATTGTCTCAGTCAAGAAATGAACTCTGATAAATCCAAGTTCCTCATGGTCAGCCTGATTTATCCCCGGACCCTTCCTTTAATAGCTGGATGAAAGAATATTTGTACTCTGTAATGATAACACTTTTTTATAGGAGATTATGAGCAAAGTTATTATTAAGCATTAATTTTAGAAATTCCAATCTTAAAAATATACTTACTAAAAATAATTTCAGTGAGAGTCCCCTTATTAGAGCATACCACCTTCAGTCCATGAAAGTTTTCTAGCTTTACGTTTACTCCCAATATAAACATAAAAATCAATAATGAACAAAAAAAAAATAAAAACAGTGCTTTGCAAATGCAAAGCTATTATTGTTGTCGTACTTATTGATTTAGGGTAATTCTTAAAGGCATCTCTTTAGTAAATGAACTTCTAATGATGGTTAAATCAGAGTCATTTTCAAGATCTAAAACAGGTGATATTTGGGAAACTTAAGTTAATTTAGAATCAGCCTTTGTTGTAGCAAGGAAAACACTGAATAACTATAATCAGAGAAACTGCTGACATTATCTTTCTCTTAAACATAAAAAGAATTATTTGAAAATGATTGAAGGAGTATAGGTAAAAATTTTAGATAAAATAAGTTCTCAATAGTCGTAGCGAAACATAATAAACTTGGGAAGCTCTAGGTAATACTCACTTTAGATTAGTTGTTGAATCATCCTCTTCCTCCACCCCAAAACTCTTCATTTCAAAATTGTTTACCCCAAATTAAAGAAAGTATATGGTGTTCTTATTATTCAGGACTTCTTCCTGTTAACTAGAGGACTTGGATTTTGCTTCACTGAGTTTCTTAGTAAATTTTATTCCAGTTCCTTAGCACTTTATATATCAGAAATTATTCTAATGTGACTAAGTCTTCAACATCTGAATTACTAGTATGCTAAGCCTTGTTTAGTCCTATTATTTTTAATTTAGTATGGTAATGCCACAGTCTTTTATTGGTTATCATACGTCTTTATTTGATGTACGTATATACAAGTCCAAGTGTGATCCTCCTGCATATGCCACTGAATTGTAAATTTTATAGAAATGAAAATCAGATTAACATAATTGATAATACAGAGTAGAAAATAATTTGCCCAGTAATTTCTGTTCATGTGGGAATGTGTTCACAGTGGGGCTACTCTGAAGGAAAGGTAGGCAGGTAAATACAGGAAGGTGATCTGTAGCTAAAAAAGTGTATCCCCAAAAAAGGAGCCAAGTTAGAGAGAGGAATTGTGCAGGACAGCCCAAACAAGAAAGTGAAGAAAACTTTTGGTGAAGGAGACCCAAGGGAATGACAAAATGTTGAGCTTTTCAATAAATGTACAAAATGTTTGATTTTAAAATGCAGATTAAAAAATTAGACTGTTATGATAGGCTTCTAGCTGACAGTAGTACTGTTTTTCCAGTTGCTGTATGTTAGACAAAATTTCAAAATGATTAAATAACATCTGATGTGAACTGTGTATTAAGTTGAATAGCCCCTAAATTTTAGAGTTAGAAAGGATATTAAACATTATTTAATTATAATCCATAATTTTACAAAAGAGGAAGCAGAAGTGTGGAAATACTTAGTCTTACACAGCTACAGAGAGAGTTTCTTAACTTTGAGGATGGCTCTTTTCTTACTCTATTATGGGAAAAGTAGTTTCCTACTCTATTGGCTCCATAATTTCCTCTAATTACACCTGAAGTAATAAACAAGTAATGAAAGCAGTGTATTAGCCAACGAAATATGAGCTGCCCTTGTGAATCCTAAATGTTACAAATGACAATCAGCGTATAAAAGAAATTTACTAAAGGTGCAGTTAATGTTTCTTAGGCAACTTAATTTCTTTCTATTTACTTGGGTATAGTTTATAAGTAATGCATTGTTAGAATTACACTCTGGCAATGCAAAAATTTGTTCTTTACTGGGATATATTAGTCCACCAGTTCTCAACCATAAAGTCCTGATGTGATCATTTGAGAGATTTATATAGAATAATTTATTATGAAAAATAGTTTCAGCTCAAATGTTTACTAAAGACTTACTTTTAAAATATGAATTAGGCCATGTTAAGTTGTTCTTGTTATAGCATCACTAACACTGCCATTGGTATCTGCTTTCTTCAGAGGGAGCAAATTGATTGATGCTTTACTTACATTTAGTATCTTTACTTACATTTGGTCCACTGGCATTATTTATGCACCATTAATTGCATTTAGTATTTTGCTTTGCCCTCTGCCCAGTCCAGTTTTTGGGGTGTCATCAAAATTTGGCCATTTGGAACATGACCATCATACCTCGTATATCAAGGCAGAAAATAGATGAGATCTGTTGTATTAGATTTGTTACATTGAGATGGAGGTGATTAAAGGATTCTGTCAAACGTCTTTACTTTCAATCAACACACACATTGATGGAACCATTAATTGTGCTTTATATGTAAGTTTTCCTTAATAATGTTAAACTTTAAAATCTTGAAAAGGGCTTTGTCTTACCTAGATAAATGTAATATTCTTTATTTTTCTTTATTGTAGTTAAGAAATTTTATATGTTACTTAGTTTATAATTTCTTTCTTTTGGTGACAATGTGATACTGGAAAAAATATGAAAGGATTAAAAAAGATAGGAAGCACAAGAAGTGGCCCAGAAAGTGTCTGACAGTAGTTACAGGTTAGAGGAAAATGTGGGTAGAATAATGGGGAGAGAGTGGGATATAGGATAAAGAAGACTGAAAAGAAAAGCTAAGTGAGGGGAATGGAGAAGAATGGGGGAAAATGCTGGAAGCATATTGAAGAAGAAGACAACCCTTTGACCTTCTATCTTCTACCTTCAGAGATGGGTAGCTCTTTATCTGTTTTTAGGTGATTTAGCTTACTATGCACACTGTTCTCTTCTGATAAATTGATGTGATTTTTCTCTTTTCATTCCTTTGTTCCTTTAGTTGATGGCGGCTCATGCCAGTAGGGACAGAGTCATAAAACATTGTATAGCTCAGACTTCAGCAGTAGTAAAAGATCTCCGAGAAGAGAGAGAAAAAAATTTGGACAATTTAGCATTATTAAAGCAACTTAGAAAAGAACAGACAAAGGTAAGTTGAATAGAATTTACATTTCTGAGGCAAAGTTTTTCCAAATTTAGCCTTCAAAATAAATAAACTTTTTAATGTGAAAAATTTAGAGTAAAATATGATCATTACTTTAAAAAATTACCAGAAGATACTTAGATATCAATTGGTAAATTAATGTGTATTTCACAAATGGATGTAATGTGGTAGCTTTAACTAAAATAAGCATGTAATAATTTATTTCTATTCTTTTATTCCCAGACTGTTAGAGACAAAGGGATCAATATGCAGTAACACCATATCAGAAATTTTTGGGAAGGAAATTACCTCTTAACTTGAAAAGAAACATTTTTTAATATATTTCTCTTTTGAAAATATTTACTTCTGGTTTCATTCTGTAGAAATCTGCTAAAACGTAATACAGGTTATTTGACTTCAGAATATTACCCTCTTTAGCCATAAAAAAATACAATTCTGATTAAATATAATCAGTTACACTATAACCTCATCGTAATTCATTTCTCTATTGTGTAGAAGTTGCTTGGATCTTTGGCTCTTTATTGAATACCCCTTTGTTTCCAGTTTGTCCTGGCATCCCTGCCATGTTTTGTTTTTTTAAAAAAAATGTATATCCACTGAGGGTTGTGTTAGAGGAAGTCTTATTATCCCAAAGTCAACTGTAACATAGATAGGTTATGGCTCTCAGAATAGAGTTGATGCAATAGAACTCTTCTTTATAGCCCTTGTATGTGATATGTCAAGAGAACATTTGAATTGTATGGCATATTTAATATGTAGAATGCGTTGCTGTCTTTTAAAAGGAGGGTTTTGGGGATAACTTTTTATTTTGATAAACTATCAAATACGGAAAAGTTGCAAGAATGGTACAAGAAACACCCATGTGCTCTTTACCTATATTCATCTGTTGTTTACATTTGCCCCACCTACTTTATAAGTAGGTTTTAACCTCTTAACTGCATTAACCTGTCGTTCATGTACTTTTTTCTCCTAATTTTCATTTTCTTGCCCTTCTCTCTCTCTGCACGCGCACACACACATTTATTTTCTTGAACCATTTGAGGATATTTTGGACTCATTTCACCCCTATATCATTAAATGAATTGGTTATTTCCTAAGAACAGTAACTTTTACTTACATGGTCACTGTACACTTACCAAAATCATGTCCGTATTTTAAGGTGGCACAATTGCTCACATACAGATCCTTGTGTCAGATGACTAAAAATCCAGGGTGGATTTTCATAGTGTGCAGTTGTAAGGTTTGCCTTTTGTTTAGTAGATGTGGCCAAACTTCAAAAAGCCTAAGCTATGAGGTACCACCATCTCATCTCTCAGCTCTTTGGCAGGAAAGAGAAAGAAACCCTATAACCTTGTAAACCTTGTAGAAACACACAGGTACATAGGCCAGACTGTTATACTTTGTCAGTCATCCCACTGCTTAAACTATGGCTCAGTGGAAACAGGATGCATTTACTGTCTTTGCTGCTGTATTCATGAGTACAACTTCAGCCCACTATGCCATTATCTGCTTATTCTTCAGGCAGTGGTGGGTTCCTCGGAACTTATGCTATCATGTTTATTGTATCCTACCCTCAGTGTTCATGAAGGCTTATAGTTAATGTACATAAAACTAGTTAAAATCTAAGTAATTTTGGATTTTGTTTTTTAACAGATTCTTGAAGGTGTTGACAAAAGCAACTGCAGGGTAGGGCTGTTAAATGAGAAACTGAAAAAAATCACTGTAAATTAAGTCAAACAGAGGATAGAGTAACTCCTGTTAGTGGAGAGCAAAGTTCAAAAATCTAAACCACTGAGTGAGTGTTTGGGAGTGTTTATGTCAGCCCTCAGGTTCTGCTCCTGTGTTTAAGAGCCCAGAGAGAAACAACAGGATAACTACTAGAAGGAGAGGTTTTAGAAAGTAATTGGTTATATAAGGTTAGCTTTCTAGCCTGATTTGTAGTGGGCTAGTGCGTAACCATAAGCAGTACTTATGTAAAAAAGGAAATGTGAATTTTTTGTTTTGGTTTTCAAGTTTTTTATGAAGATTATAGAGTCAAAAAGAGACAGCTCTTAGAAATATTCTAGCTTTATCTCTTTATTTTCTATGTGAGGAAACTGAGACTCAGAAATACTAGCTGATAGCCCCAAAGTTGCCAGCTAGTAAGTGGTAGAACTGGGACATTAACTCATCTTTTCTGACTCTGGATTCATGTCTTTTTGTTAAGTTGTGATTAATTGTTATATTCTGATTATTTAGTGAGCATGTTTTATTTATCTACAGAGATGCCAGTCCAAAAATCCCCACTCCCTTACGTGAATGCCTTCATCCTTGATTCAGATAAAACACATTCCTTGCTGGAATTATGTAACTGCTATCACCTATTAGTGAACCTTAAGAAGAGGTTCACTATGTTAATGTTTTTGTTTGTTTGTTCTTAATTTTTTTAAATTAATAAATAATAAAAAAAAAAAAGAGATTCACCTCTAAGACTGAAAGCTTTAAAAACAACAATCTCAGAGGTGACAGTTCATTGGTGGAACTGATGAAATTATATTTGTAGTTGGCTGTAATAGCTCCAGTGTTCTAGAATAGGAAGAAAATATGGATTATGAAGGCAGACAGCTCTAAGGAAATAAATCCCATTTCTGCCACTGGGTAGCTTTGTAGCTTGTAAATTTATTACTCCGAAGATTCTGATATTTCGTTCTGTAAAATGGAGTTGATATCTAGTAACTTCTTAGGTTTTTGTGGTGATGATTAAATTTGTTAAGATTAGCATATTTGCTGGTAGACAGTAGCAATTCTTTCTTTCCTTTTTGACTCCTTTTTGCTGCATTAATTCTCTTTACAGTGTGCACGACCAGTGGTTTCCACCTTTTGTTTAGCCATGAAGACTCATTATCTTCTATGACAGTATGCTCTCTTTTTGGACAGTTCTAATTGTTCAAAGATTTTCTTATACACTGCAAAATTCTGCTTCTCTATGTGTACTTATTGTTCTTCCCTCTGGAGCTATATATAGGTTAAGCAGAAGTAGAACCTTTTCTACATGACAGCCTTTTATATACATGTTAGCATTTGTTCTAGTTTGCTAGCTGCCAGAATGCAATATACCAGAAACAGAATGACCTTTAAAAAGGGGAATTTAATAAGTTGCTAGTTTACAGTTCTAAGGCCAAGAAAATGTCCCAATTAAAGCACGTCTATAGAATGTCCAATCTAAGGCATCCATGGAAAGATACCTTGGTTCAAGAAGGCTGATGAAGTTCAGTGTCTTATCTCTCTAGTAAGAAGGCACATGGCGAACACAGTCAGGGTTTCTCTCTCAGCTGGAAGGGCACATGGTGAACATCATCATCTCCTAGCTTTCTCTCCTGGCTTCTTGTTTCATGAAGCTCCCTGGGAGGCGTTTTCCTTCTTCATTTCCAAAGGTCACTGACTCCCTGCTTCATGGTGCTGCAGCATTCTCTGCTTTCTCCGAATCTCCTTCATTCTTCATTTATAGGACTCCAGAAACTTATCAAGACTACCCAAATGGGTGGAGACATGCCATCACCTAATCCAGTTTAACAACCACTCTTGATTAAATCACATCTCCAGGGAGATGATCTAATTACAGATTCAAACATACAGTACTGAATAGGGATTAGAAGAAATGCTGTCTTTAAAAAATGGGATTAGGATTAAAACATGACTTTTCTAGGGTACATACATCATTTCAAATCAGCACAGCATTTATGAAGAATGTCTTAGTGGCATGTTGTTAGTCATTGTTCTTTGTTTGAAATTGTACTCCTCTGACAGTCAGTCCAGGCTTTGATAGAATAGTGGCATGCTCATCACTTTTGGCATTATATAACTGATTAAAATCTAAAACTGAGTTTACTTTGGTATAAGTAGATTGGCTTCTTCAGGTCATTATTATTGTACAGCATGGCACCAGGGTTCAAAAATGGAGTCTATCCTCTTTGTTCACAATTTCAGTCATATCTTTCTACCTGTGCTCTGATACTAGTTCTGAGGTTACAAGGAACCACCAGATCACTACCAAGTTCCATTCTTATCCATGTTACATGGAAATTTCTCAGATCTCTTGTTTGAGCTGTTCTTCTAACTGATCAGGTTCTGTGGCCTGGGTTGCAGACTCCATAATTGCCTAGATCTTCTCTAGATCTGCCACTTTCCTCCCTAATCTCAGCCTGGTTTCTTGACTTTGCCGAGGAAATTATTCTGGTTTTAACCTCTTGGCTGCATTAACCTGTCATTCATATAGTTTTTTCTCCTAAGTTTCCAACGCTCTTCCTGGAACTAGCTAGCTTCTTTCTTTTCAGGTAACTTCTGACCAGATATGACAGGAATATGAAGGACGCTGCCTTCTGTTCTGGGCAGTGGTATCAGCTAGTTTCCTGGTGGAGTGGTTAGGTTGGCAGTTATAAAAAAAAAGATAGAAAGACTTAAGCAGTTTTTAGCTTCAGTTCTCTGGCTGTATGGTCAAGGTGTGGTCAAACTCATGCCTTTTAGATCACTTGGGCTTGTGTATTCTCCTTCCCTCTCTCCCTTTTTCCTTTCCCAATTCTTTTTCCTTAATGTATCCACCCAAATCAAGTTGCCACTTTCTTGCCCTTTTTATTCCTACAACTGGAATTGTTTGCAAATCTGTAGTGTAAGATGAATTTCTAGAACTGGAATTGTTGGATTGAAGTACATGTGACTTTATACTTTTGATACATTGTGTGTGTGTTTATCTTTTCCCACACCCTGACTAATATTAGGTATTATCAGACTTTTCCATGTTTGTCATATTATAACTTAATTTGCATTTCCTTTACATTATTAAGATTGAGCATATTTTTTGTATATTTACTAGCCATTTGTATATTTTCTTCTGTGAACTGCCTGGTCATTAGGGTTTGAGTTTTTGTTTGTTTTTCGAGGTTTTTGTTTAAGTTCTCAAGGTGATTATGATATGCAGAAAAGTTTGAGAACCACTACTGTATGAAATTTAGTGATTGGTTAGGTAGATACAGGGAGAGATGGCTATGTCAAAGAAGGATCCAAAACGTAGGTTGAGTGGTTCCATTAACAGACAAGGAATGCAGGTGTAGCAGTTGTTTTTTTGGGAAAACTAAAAGTGTTTGGTTTTAGTTCTTTGATTTAAATTTTCATAATAGTTTACTTTGTTCCTTTTCTTGCAGTTGAAATGGATGCAGTCAGAACTGAATGTTGAAGAAGTCGTCAATGACAGGAGCTGGAAGGTACAGTATAATGTTGGTTCTTGGTGAGAAGTTAGAACCAAGCTGTATTAGCAAAAAGAGACCATGGGTAAAGGAACCGTGAATGCCTTGAGGCTCTGAGGAGAATAGCGATCACATATTTATTAGTAAATGAGTATTTTAACTTTCTTTTTTTTTGGATGAGCATCTTTATAGAGCCATCTTACAAAAAGTAGCCTTACAGTCATTCAGCAGAACTGTATAACCTGTCAAGTTAAAAGGATTGGAGAACATTCCATATGTCTCATTATATTAATTGTAAGTACATTTGATATTCAAAGTCATTAATTAATTCTTCAGATCCAAGGAGAGTATTAATTAAAATTGGTCATTCTGACCCCAGGTACTCTCCATAAATTTGCATATCATTTAGCTGCCCTTTGGCAGTACTTGTCTTCTAATATATTTGATCATGGTACCTTTCTTTAAATGCATAATGTCATTATGTAACTGACAAAAAGAAATTTTTAATGCTGATACAGGTACATGCTCCTTATTACCACCTGCAGCGCTCTATTTCGGAACTAGGTTGGGAAACCAGATCTCAGAATTTAACATATAGTTAAAAATCACAAAATTCTGATATTGGTTTTCTGAAAAGATACATCCATGTACCCTTCTCTAAAACTTTGAAGATTTCCAGAAAAACAAAATTTGTTAAATCTGAATGAACAAACTTAAAATTCTGCATTTTATCCTTTGAACTTAATAGAATGAGGTTAACTAAATAGCAAGCTAGAATATACCAACTTGCTAAGCCATGAATAAATTGCAAAATACAAATTGCTTTACTTTATCACATTTTTTTGCCAAGATTTTTGGTTAAGATTTCCAATTCTTGCTCTTCACACCAACGTGATAAGGTGTCTCTTACTTAGATGAAATATTTTGACAGTATTTGTCCATTTATAGTCTCTGGAGATAAAATATTTACTCTTGGGCTGAGATTAGTTATGAGAGTATATAATGCACTTTTGGCTTGAAAAACCCAGTGCAGAGGCTTATAATACATGTTAAATATATTGTAGTGGCAAGACTGAAGCATTTTGGATTAAAATTTTTTAAGAGAAAATATCCTCTATCCATCCCACAGAAACTAAGGCCCTTACTAGTTTTAAAAAGAAGAAATTGTAACTATGGTGTAATAGGCCAGCAAAAGTAGATTAGGGAGAAGTTTAGCCAAGTTTATATGTCATAGCAGCCATTATATAAAGACGACTCATTTGAAGCCTCCTCCAATCTGAGCTTTAGGAATTCCAGAGTGATATCAGTGTCAGGAACTGGAGTTAGTTAAATTATCTGAGGAAAGGACCAGAAGGTGTCATAATTTCTGCATGCTTTCTTTTCATTATAAAATATACATACAAAGAGTATATATAATATGTAGAATTTAAAAATTTTTAATAAAATCAACATTCATGGATCTATGACCCAACTTAAGAAATTGAACAGTGCCAGTCCCTTAGAAGCCCTTTCTGTAGATTTTTCTTCTGTTTTTATAATAGTCCATAGCAGCTGACAAAAGAAATTTTTTTTTATTAATTAAAGAAAAAAAAGAAATTAACACAACATTTAGAAATCATTCCATTCTATATATGCAATCAGTAATTCTTAACATCATCACATAGATGCATGATCATCATTTCTTAGTACATTTGCATTGATTTAGGAAAACAACAGAAAAAGATATACAATGTTAATATAGAGAAAAAAATAAAAATAATAATAATAAAAAAAGACACAAACAAACAAAAAAAAAAACTATAGCTCAGATGCAGCTTCATTCAGTGTTTTAACATAATTACATTACAATTAGGTATTATTGTGCTGTCCATTTTTGAGTTTTTGTATCTAGTCCTGTTGCACAGTCTGTATCCCTTCAGCTCCAATTACCCATTATCTTACCCTATTTCTAACTACTGATTGTCTCTGTTACCAATGACATATTCCAAGTTTATTCTCGAATGTCGGTTCACATCAGTGGGACCATACAGTATCTGTCCTTTAGTTTTTGGCTAGACTCACTCAGCATAATGTTCTCTAGGTCCATCCATGTTATTACATGCTTCATAAGTTTATTCTGTCTTAAAGCTGCATAATATTCCATCGTATGTATATACCACAGTTTGTTTAGCCGCTCGTCTGTTGATGGACATTTTGGCTGTTTCCATCTCTTTGCAGTTGTAAATAATGCTGCTATAAACATTGGTGTGCAAATGTCCATTTGTGTCTTTGCCCTTAAGTCCTTTGAGTAGATACCTAGCAATGCTATTGCTGGGTCGTATGGCAATTCTATATTCAGCTTTTTGAGGAACCGCCAAACTGCCTTCCACAGTGGTTGCACCATTTGACATTCCCACCAACAGTGGATAAGTGTGCCTCTTTCTCCGCATCCTCTCCAGCACTTGTCATTTTCTGTTTTGTTGATAATGACCATTCTGGTGAGTGTGAGATGATATCTCATTGTGGTTTTGATTTGCATTTCTCTAATGGCCAGGGACATTGAGCATCTCTTCATGTGCCTTTTGGCCATTTGTATTTCCTCTTCTGAGAGGTGTCTGTTCAAGTCTTTTTCCCATTTTGTAATTGGGTTGGCTGTCTTTTTGTTGTTGAGTTGAACAATCTCTTTATAAATTCTGGATACTAGACCTTTATCTGATATGTCGTTTCCAAATATTCTCTCCCATTGTGTAGGCTGTCTTTCTACTTTCTTGATGAAGTTCTTTGATGCACAAAAGTGTTTAATTTTGAGGAGCTCCCATTTATTTCTTTCTTTCTTCAGTGCTCTTGCTTTAGGTTTAAGGTCCATAAAACCGCCTCCAATTGTAAGTTTCATAAGATATCTCCCTACATTTTCCTCTAACTGTTTTATGGTTTTAGACCTAATGTTTAGATCTTTGATGCATTTTTGAGTTAACTTTTGTATAGGGTGTGAGATACGGGTCCTCTTTCATTCTTTTGCATATGGATATCCAGTTCTCTAGGCACCATTTATTGAAGAGACTGTTCTGTCCCAGGTGAGTTGGCTTGACTGCCTTATCAAAGATCAAATGTCCATGGATGAGAGGGTCTATATCTGAGCACTCTATTCGATTCCATTGGTTGATATATCTATCTTTATGCAGTACCATGCTGTTTTGACCACTGTGGCTTCATAATATGCCTTAAAGTCCGGCAGCGTGAGACCTCCAGCTTCGTTTTTTTTCTTCAAGATACTTTTAGCAATTCGGGGCACCCTGCCCTTCAGATAAATTTGCTTATTGGTTTTTCTATTTCTGAAAAATAAGTTGTTGGGATTTTGATTGGTATTGAATTGAATCTGTAAATCAATTTAGGTAGGATTGACATCTTAACTATATTTAGTCTTCCAATCCATGAACACGGTATGCCCTTCCATCTATTTAGGTCTTCTGTGATTTCTTTTAACAGTTTTTTGTAGTTTTCTTTGTATAGGTTTTTTGTCTCTTTAGTTAAATTTATTCCTAGGTATTTTATTCTTTTAGTTGCAATTATAAATGGAATTCATTTCTTAATTTCCCCCTCAGCTTGTTCATTGCTAGTGTATAGAAATGCTACAGATTTTTGAATGTTGATCTTGTAACCTGCTACTTTGCTGTACTCATTTATTAGCTCTAGTAGTTTTGTTGTGGATTTTTCCGGGTTTTCGACATATAGTATCATATCGTCTGCAAACAGTGATAGTTTTACTTCTTCCTTTCCAATTTTGATGCCTTGTATTTCTTTTTCTTGTTTAATTGCTCTGGCTAGAACCTCCAACACGATGTTGAATAATAGTGGTGATAGTGGACATCCTTGTCTTGTTCCTGATCTTAGGGGGAAAGTTTTCAATTTTTCCCCATTGAGGATGATATTAGCTGTGGGTTTTTCATATATTCCCTCTATCATTTTAAGGAAGTTCCCTTGTATTCCTATCTTTTGAAGTGTTTTCAACAGGAAAGGATGTTGAATCTTGTCAAATGCCTTCTCTGCATCAATTGAGATGATCATGTGATTTTTCTGCTTTGATTTGTTGATATGGTGTATTACATTAATTGATTTTCTTATGTTGAACCATCCTTGCATACCTGGGATGAATCCTACTTGGTCATGATGTATAATTCTTTTAATGTGTTGTTGGATTCGATTTGCTAGAATTTTGTTGAGAATTTTTGCATCTATATTCATTAGAGAGATTGGTCTGTAGTTTTCTTTTTTTGTAATATCTTTGCCTGGTTTTGGTGTGAGGGTGATGTTAGCTTCATAGAATGAATTAGGTAGCTTTCCCTCCACTTCAATTTTTTTGAAGCGTTTGAGGAGAGTTGGTACTAATTCTTTCTGGAATGTTTGGTAGAATTCACATGTGAAGCTGTCTGGTCCTGGACTTTTCTTTTTAGGAAGCTTTTGAATGACTGATTCAATTTCTTTACTTGTGATTGGTTTGTTGAGGTCATCTATTTCTTCTTGAGTCAAAGTTGATTGTTCATGTCTTTCCAGGAACCCGTCCATTTCATCTAAATTGTTGTATTTATTAGCGTAAAGTTGTTCATAGTATCCTGTTATTACCTCCTTTATTTCTGTGAGGTCAGTGGTTATGTCTCCTCTTCCATTTCTGATCTTATTTATTTGCATCCTCTCTCTTCTTCTTTTTGTCAATCTTGCTAAGGGCCCATCAATCTTATTGATTTTCTCTATTGTTTTCATGTTTTCAATTTCATTTATTTCTGCTCTAATCCTTTTGCTTGCTTTGGGGTTAGTTTGCTGTTCTTTCTCCAGTTCTTCCAAGTGGACAGTTAATTCCTGAATTTTTGCCTTTTCTTCTTTTCTGATATAGGCATTTAGGGCAATAAATTTCCCTCTTAGCACTGCCTTTGCTGCGTCCCATAGGTTTTGATATGTTGTGTTTTCGTTTTCATTCGCCTCGAGATATTTACTAATTTCTCTTGCAATTTCTTCCTTGACCCACTCGTTGTTTAAGAGTGTGTTGTTGAGCCTCCACGTATTTGTGAATTTTCTGGCACTCTGCCTATTATTGATTTCCAACTTCATTCCTTTATGATCCGAGAAAGTGTTGTGTATGATTTCAATCTTTTTAAATTTGTTAAGACTTGCTTTGTAACCCAGCATATGGTCTATCTTTGAGAATGATCCATGAGCACTTGAGAAAAAGGTGTATCCTGCTGATGTGGGATGTAATGTCGTATAAATGTCTGTTAAGTCTAGCTCATTTATAGTAATATTCAGATTCTCGATTTCTTTATTGATCCTCTGTCTAGATGTTCTGTCCATTGATGAGAGTGGTGAATTGAAGTCTCCAACTATTATGGTATATGTGTCTATTTCCCTTTTCAGTGTTTGCAGTGTATTCCTCACTTATTTTGGGGCATTCTGGTTCGGTGCATAAATATTTATGATTGTTATGTCTTCTTGTTTAATTGTTCCTTTTATTAGTAGATAGTGTCCTTCTTTGTCTCTTTTAACTGTTTTACATTTGAAGTCTAATTTGTTGGATATTAGTATAGCCACTCCTGCTCTTTTCTGGTTGTTATTGCATGAAATATCTTTTCCCAACCTTTCACTTTCAACCTATGTTTATCTTTGGGTCTAAGATGTGTTTCCTGTAGACAGCATATAGAAGGATCCTGCTTTTTAATCCATTCTTCCAGTCTATGCCTTTTGATTGGGGAGTTCAGTCCATTAACATTTACTGTTATTACTGTTTGGATAATATTTTCCTCTACCATTTTGCCTTCTGTATTATATATATCATATCTGACTTTCCTTCTTTCTACACTCTTCTCCATACCTCTCTCTTCTGTCTTTTCATATCTGACTCTAGTGCTCCCTTTAGTATTTCTTGCAGAGCTGGTCTCTTGGTCACAAATTCTCTCAGTGACTTTTTGTCTGAAAATGTTTTAATTTCTCCCTCATTTTTGAAGGACAGTTTTGCTGGATATAGAAATCTTGGTTAGCAGTTTTTCTCTTTTAGTAATTTAAATATATCATCCCACTGTCTTCTAGCTTCCATGGTTTCTGCTGAGAAATCTACACATAGTCTTATTGGGTTTCCCTTGTATGTGATGGATTGTTTTTCTCTTGCTGCTTTCAAGATCTTCTTTTTCTCTTTGACCTCTGACATTCTAACTAATAAGTGTCTTGGAGAACGCCTATTTGGGTCTATTCTCTTTGGGGTGCGCTGCACTTCTTGGATCTGTAAATTTAGGTCTTTCATAAGAGTTGGTAAATTTTCAGTGATAATTTCTTCCATTAGTTTTTCTCCTCCTTTTCCCTTCTCTTCTCCTTCTGGGACATCCACAACACGTATATTTGTGCGCTTCATATTGTCATTCAGTTCCATGATCCCCTGTGCAAATTTTTCCATTCTTTTCCCTATAGTTTCTGTTTCTTTTTGGAATTCAGATGTTCCATCCTCCAATTCACTAAATCTAGCTTCTGTCTCTTTAAATCTACCATTGTAGGTATCCATTGTTTTTTCCATCTTTTCTACTTTGTCCTTCACTCCCATAAGTTCTGTGATTTGTTTTTTCAGTTTTTCTATTTCTTCTTTTCGTTCAGCCCATGTCTTCTTCATGTCCTCCCTCAATTTATTGATTTTCTTTTTGAAGAGGTTTTCCATTTCTGTTTGTATATTTAGCATTAATTGTCTCAGCTCCTGTATCTCATTTCAACTATTGGTTTGTTCCTTTGAGTGGGCCATATCTTCACTTTTCTGAGCGTGATCCGTTATCTTCTGCTGGTGTCTGGGCATTTAATCAGATTTCCCTGGGTGTGGGACCCAGGTTGAAAGATTTTTCTGTGAAATCTCTGGGCTCTGTTTTTCTTATCCTTCCCAGTAGGTGGCGCTCGTGGCACTCGTCTTTCTGCGGGTCCCACCAGTAAAAGATACTGTGGGTCCTTTAAGTTTGGAAAACTCTCGCTGTAGGGGAGGGTCGCCAGCCAAAGCGGCTTGGGGAAGTGCCATTCCGAATCTCCCAGCTGGCCCGGGAATCCGTGCGTGGGGAGGGTTGCTGGCCTCCGCCGCTTGGGGGAGCGCCTGTCCAAATTTCCCAGCCGGCCCAGGGCGCCAAGCCTGGTGGGGGGGCGCCAGCCTCTGCGGCTTGGGGGAACGCCTGTCCAAATTTCCCAGCCGGCCCGGGGCGCCAAGTGTGGCAGGGGTGCGCCGGCTGCTGCAGCTTGGGGGAGTGCCTATGCACCGTTCCCAGCCGGACCGGGAAGCCACGTGTTTGGAAAGGACCCCGGTCGCTGGTCTCCGCGGCTTGGGGGATCTCCGATCCAATTCTCCCAGCTGGTCTGGGGGGCCGCGCGTGGCGGGGGGGGCACCAGCCACCGCGGCTTGAGGGGAATGCCTTTCCAATTCTCCCAGCCGGCCCGGGAAGGAGGGACGGAGGGACTCTGGCCACCTGCCGCCCCGGCCCGGGGAAGCTCGTGCCCCTCGGTGATCTCACCACAGCGGACTCTCCCAGCCAGTCAGCCGTTCCAGAATGGGGTACGCTGTCTTCTTGGTCTCTGTCGTGGCTCCAGGACCTGTTCTGTACCGTTTCTACTTCCCTAGTAGCTGTTCTGGAGGAGGAACTAAGACCTGCGCGTCTTACTAAGCTGTCATCTTCTCAGGGAGCTTAGTTTTGAAGGAAAACAGCCCTTTTTGAACTGCTTAGAAAGGATTGTTGCCATCAACAAATGTCACCAAAAATGTGATTTTCTCAGTTTGTAAGATCCTTCATTCTGTTTGAGGTCACCAGATGCTGTGTGAAACACCTCTGTAGAAACCAAGCTGTTTTTTTTTTTTTAACCTTGAAAATAATTTGTTCTGTACATCAGTGAAGTATGGGGGATAAATCCTGGTAAGAATTTCATTTAGATTTTTAAAAATTAAAAAAAAAAAGTATTCTTATATTAAAGGATATGCAGTAAAATTTCTGCCTTTCCTCCCTTTCCTTCAGCTGTCCACTTTCTCTTCCTTCTGGGAGGATATATATTTTCAGATATTTTATGCCTGTTATAATTTTATAAATACATTTATGCTTTCCTTTGTTATATGAATGAAAGTTCTTTTTTACCTTAATATATCCCAGAAGTCTTTTCAAATCAGAACATAAAGAATTTCTGTATTGGTTTTTAAGTTTGCATTGTATTCCTTTGAATGACTGGGCCAAAAATGTTATTTAACCAGTCCATATTGACATTTAGTTAGTGTTGTTTTAACATTTATGTTATATTACTTTGTTAAGATTTTTAAGAAGCAAGGTAAATAGAACAGAAAGTTGTATAAATTCACACAATTCAGCTATTATGAATTGCTGGTCTACTTGTCAATTATACCAACGTGTGAGAAGCATATGGCACCATTCAGAAAGGCAGATTAACAAATATCTAAATAACAATTTATTTTAAAATAATAGAAGAAAGAGTGATCTTAAACTTAATTTAGTTATTCTTGTCTAAAAAAGAATATTAGACATTTCAGATGTGTTCAGAATATGGAAGTAAAATGTCATTTACTGAATGAGTTGGTACTTGATGGTTTTTACTTGAATAAATGTATTAAAATATTAAAATTGTCTTATAGACAAGGTCTTTTGTGCACTCATCACCTTGTAAGTTGGTTTGAACTAGTGAGAAAACCCATTTCCTAAATCTGTTGACCTGTGACAAAAGTGGTAATATCCTCCTGGACCATGCTAAATGTCATTTAATTCTAGGTTTGATTTATATGGCGTGACAAAATGGTTTTTATTTCTGTTTTAATATCTTAGGTGTTTAATGAACGCTGCCGAATTCACTTTAAGCCTCCAAAGAATGAATAAATGAAGAGAGATACTTTTTTTAAAGGGCCTGGTCATCTCAGAAGAGCTAAGCATGGCAAACACTCAAGAGGATGGGCTTCCTAGGATGATTTCTGAGCCAACAGTCCAAGACCTTTTGTTGATTTCAGCCCCACTTAGCCAAGACCTCACATATAAATAATTCTAATAATTATGGAGAAATCAACTGCTATTTTATACTGATTCTGTAAAAAGAAAAAACAAAGTTTTTTAACTATTAAAATAATTTTCTGATTCAGTGTAAATATTTATTTATTTTCCAAGTTATAGCAGTAAGATCTTGTAAGAGAATTTGAACACAATTTCAGTATCTGATTTGATTCATATTAAACTTCCTGATTTTTACAAATTTATTTGCATGAATGTGGACCTTTTTTGGTCACTGGTGAGTTTATCCCATTGTTTGTCTTTTTGGGTTTACCACTTTTTTTGTTTTTAACTTTTTTTGTTGTAGTATAGTATAACATTGATACAAAGCAAAGAAATAAAAAAACAATAGTTTTCAAAGCCCTCTTCAAAAAGTGGTTACAGGATAGATCCCAGAGTTTGTCATGGGCTACCATATGATCCTGTCATATTTCTCCTAGCTGCTCCAGAATATAGGAGGCTAGAGAGCTTAAATACTTTTTAATCATCACAATCTACTTTTTTTTCCTTCTTTTTTTGTGAACAATAACATATTTACAAAAAAGCTATAAATTTCCAAGCACAGCTCCATAATTAGTTGTGGAACATATTTCAGACTTTGACATGGGTTACAATTTCACAGTTTTAGGTTTTTACTTCTGGCTGCTCTAAAATACTGGAGACTAAAAGAGATATTTAATGATTCAGCATTCATATTCATTTGTTAAGTCCTATCTTCTATGAATAATTCTACCATCACCTTTGATCTTTCCATACCTTTCACTGGGGTTACTTGGGCTATGACAATTCTAAATTTTTGCTTTTGGAAGGGTCTGTCACTAATACAGCTTAGGGAGATGAAACTATCTGATATTCTGGAGATGCTGGTTTAAGTTTCATGACTTCTGGACCAGGGACCCATCTGGAGGTTGTAAGTTTCTGGCAAGTTATTCTAGTGCGTGGAATCTTATAAATTGCCCTAGGTGTTCTTTAGGATTGGCTGGAATGGTCTGGTTGGGGGTTGGCAGGTTACGATAGGTAGCAAGGTTTACCTGAAGCTTGTGTAAAAACAACCTCCAGAGTAGCCTCTCCACTCTATTTGATCTCTCTCTGCCACTGATACTTTATTAATTATACTTCTTTTCCCCCATTTGGTCAGGATGTAATTGTTGATCCCACGGTGCCAGGTGTGGATTCATCCCTGGTAGTCATCTCCCACTTCACCAGGGAGATTTTCATCCCTGAATGTCATGTCTGTGGGTTTACCACATTTAAGGTAAAGGGATTTATAAGCTGGATACTATCCAAACAAGCATTCTCTTGGTATTGACTTAATCTTTCTTGTTTTCAGAAGTAAAAACTAGATTTGTGGGAATTTTTCCCTGGGAAATATTTCCATGGATAATGAAAAAGTAAAATTCAAAAGAACTGCAGAATTCTGAATTCCTGCTGGAATTGCAGTATTTGGTCATTGCAAAAAAGCACTTTCTAGTACATGATAATTGTATTAGTTTTCTGTTGCTACTTAACAAATTGCCACAAACTAGTTCTGTTTATTATTTCACAAAATCAGTAGATCTGTTTGGGCTGTCTGAATGGGATTCTCTGCTTAGGCCTCACCAAGCTGAAATCAAGATATCAGCCCAGCTGGACTCTAATCTATTAGAGTCTCTGGTAGAAAAAGTCTGCTTCCAAACTCATTCTGTTGGTTGGCAGAACTTCCTTGTGGTTATATGACTATAGGATCCCCATTTCCTTACTGGCAGTCAGGGTCTGCTCTTAGCTCTCTCTTCCTACATTCCTAGACATATGGCTCTTCAAGTCAGCAACAGTGCATTGAATCCTTCTCATACACCCTTGGACTCTCCTGACTTTGACTTCTCCTGCAAGCCAGACAAAACTTTTTAAGGGCTCATGTGATTTAGTTCGGCCTAGCAGAATAATCCTGCCTTTGAGTAACTCGAGGTCAGCTGATTATAACCTTAATTAATCTGAAAAATCCTTTTTACCATGTAACATAACAATCATAGGGATAATATGTCATATTCAGTCTTTAGGATTAGGGTAAGAAATGGCTGTTTTACAATTTTGCCTGACAATGATCTAATACAAGTCACCTGACTGGGACAGTTTGAACCACCAACTAGGTCATTGGTAGACCTGTGTCTTCAGTACAGCCCTCATCAGATCATACTCTTGCAAGTGAACAATAAAATTATAAAGTGCTCATAGTTAACAGGAAAAGTTTCCTAGTGAAAGGAATTTTCTGTGTATAATAAATGGTGCCTGACAAGTAGTTGATTTTTAATAATTATGGAAGGGATAAGTGGATTGAGGGATGAATGCAAGAACATAACACAGATCCCAAGGCTATTGCTCAGGAGGACATTCACATCCTTGGAAGGAATTCATAACAGGCTTGCCAGGATTCCATTTAGTTCTAAAATACTGTGTATTGCTACTCCAATTATTTTAATAGGATCCCTGAATCATTCCACTACAACAGATAAGAAAAATGTGCAAGAATGCATTGTTGAGTGAGTATTAGTATAAACTGGCATATTTAGGTTGTGATGAATGGCATTTAAACTCTCATAAAAAGATGTATATCACTCTGAAACTGTCTTATAGTTGTTGATTTGATTTTGTTGCTTAAATAAGAATAGAGAGGTAAGTAAGGTAGATTGAATTATGTACCCCAGAGAGGAAAATAAAAACAATCCCATTCCTGTGGATGACACATTGTAAATAAGATCTTTTGAAGAAGTTATGGTGTGGCCAACTCAATCAGGATGGGTTTTAATCCAATTATTAAAGGGCCTCTAGAGTAAAAGCCACAGGCAGGAATGGTAAGCCAGAATTTTCTCTTCAACGGAGCCTAGAAGAGAAAGAGGACATAACCATGTGATGGGAAAACCAAGAAACCCAAGGATTTGGGGCCACCCAGAATGCTTGACCCTGTAAGGCAGCAAACCTGAAATAGCCAAAAAATTCCTGTTGGTCTAGCCAACCAATTCTGTGGTAAAGCAGCCTGAGAGAATAAGGTAGTAGTACTCAGCAAAAAAAAAAAATAAAAGAAAAGAAAGAAAGAAACAATGCACAAAAGATGAGGAATGAGTTTGGCCTTCCATTGGCAGGATGGAAGACAGTCATATCAGGTAACTGATGAAATGCACTTGCAATTTTTTTCAACAAATATTTCTTGAGTGCTGTCTTAGTTTATTAAGGCTGCTGTGGCAAACACTACACAGCAGGTTGGCTTAATCAACAAGAATTTATTGGCTCACAGTTTGGACACTAGAAGTCCAGAATCAAGATGTCCGGGGTTAGTAGTGTTCTGGTAATGGCAGTCCTCTGTCCCATGGCTTACTCTCTGTCTGCTCTGGCTTCTGACTACTGGCGTCTTGTGATGAACTGCATCTGAATCTCCTCTTTATATGACCTTCAGTGTTATAGATAGTACCCACCCTGATTCATCTGACCACACCTTAGCTAATAATAACATCTTCAAAGGGTCTATTTACAAATGGGTTCACAATCACAAGAACACGGATTAATGGCTCATGTGGGGTATATATGATTCAGACTCAACAAGTATTTTATATATTCTAGGCACTATTAACCAAAAACATGAAGATATCTATCCTCAGAATTTTAGTGAAGGGAGATAGATTATAGGAAACAGTTAAACTGTATAGGATGCTGAGGTAATAAAATTCTATGGAGAAAAAAAAGCAAGGAATCAGGAATGTGGATGGACAGCAGGTTGCAAATGACTATTTTCAGCTGATTGGAGAAAAGCTGATATAGCTAGAGATTAAAATGGTATCAAATAAGTAAAATAGTAAAAGGAGTCATTTTCTGATTAGTCATTCTCTCTCTCTATTTTATAGAAATTAATATTTATTTCCCAGCGAGACTATTTCTGTTTTCTGTTTAAGAGCCCGGGGAATTCCCCCCATGGTTGCACCTAGCCCTGGCACCAAGGGATCAATAATGCCTTCTGGACTAAAATGGGGAAAAGAAATGTAACAAAATAAGATATCAGTGGCTAAGAAATGGAGTCAAGAACCTATTCTGGAGGCTATTCATAGGCAAGCTTCATTTAGATATTGCTAATTGCCAAGATTTGCCATAATAAACATCATTCCTGTTAATTAATGCTAAAGAACACCTAGGTCTCTAACAGACTCTACAAAAGTTTCATGTACTAAGTTTACTTTCCTGATACCTATAGCCCCAGAGGGTTCCTAGGCCAGATAAGTCCTGAAACCCAGAGGGACCAGCCTCTCCAAGAATATCAACGAATTCCACCCTCCCTATCCTATATTGTTGATATCCCTTTTCGGCATGGAAAAATTAGAATGGGCATAGCCCAAAAACCCTTAAAATTGGGTGTAGGATCAAAGAAGAAAGAGGTGTGTAACAGAGAAGATAGGATTTAATAAGTATGGCTGCTGAATCATTATATTGATATTTATTTTAGCTTCCAGGATTTTGGAGCAGCTAGAAGGAAAATCCTGAAAATGTAGAACTGCAAGCCATACCAAACTTTGAAATCTGTTCTGTAATTACATGTTAAAATGTACTTTGAAAATTTTTAAAATATAAATCTTATATTTCACAATAAAAAAAAATTAAAAGAAAAACAGAAGAGCTGGGGAAAAACAGCTTAAGCCCACTCAGTGCTTGTTCCCATCCCTTCGGTGGCCAGAGCAGTGGGAGCCACAGACCACTCTTCAACTGCAGGCCAAGCACTCCAGTCTTCAAAAGTCCTTCTGTTTTATAAATTGTGTCTATAAAAGTTTGAGAAACGGAACAATAATGTACCGAGTGCTACTACAGTATTCTTTGCTAATATGCCACACTACTTAAGACCATCCAGGAATAACCTGTAAACTAGGAGATAAGCCAATTGTGTGGTCCTATTTTAAATAAAGAAAAATGAATATTTTGCCTAGAGTAGGTGATCTAATCGATGTTTGGAGATCACTTAGATTACTCATCATGGCCTCTCTGTGTACTTAGCCTTGTAGAAGACTTGACTCACCTTTTTACAAAAATTCTTACAGAATTGAGCATTGTGTTAGTCAGAGTTCTCTAGATAAACAGAACCAACAGAAGAGACCTGTAAATATGAGATTTATAAAAATGTCTCATGCAAACATGGAAATGGAAAACTCCAAAATCTGTAGGACAGGCTGTGAAGCTGGCGGCTCCGATGAAGGGTCTGGATGAATTCCACCAGAGAGGCTCATTGGCAGAAGAAGAAAAGAGTTTATCTTCTTCCATAAAAGCCTTCAATTGGTTGGATTATCTCATTGTGAGAAACAAGCCTTAGAAGACCACAGATGTAATGAGCACATCAATGATTTAATCAAACAACCACAAAATATCCTTGCAGCAAAGGTCAGGCCAGTGCTTGCCTTACCAGACAAGCATAATCACTTGGCCAAGTTGACACCAAAACCTAACCATCACAAGCATGAACATTGAAAATAAATAAGGCCATCATTCTTGACAAGGACAGCCTCTCCAAACAAAGCCTAATTTTATTCCCAGAGCATATGTTGTAGGTGAAACCCAAAGTGTTAATAAGCGGTTAAAGCAAAGATAGCTCCCAGCTCAGGGCACCCCTGTCAAAGCGGAGGGAACTTGGCCAAGGTGAATTTATGGATCCCCTGGTGAATGAAGAAAGGCAATTAATACTCTGGCACTTAAAGATAATTGCCATAGATTGATTTTTCCACTGCAGTTTTTTTTTTTATTATTAAAAAAAATTAACTAACACAACATTTAGAAATCATTCCATTCTACATATGCAATCAGTGATTCTTAATATCATCACATAGATGTATGATCATCATTTCTTGGTACATTTTCATCGATTTAGAAAAAGAAATAGCAAGACAACAGAAAAAGAAATAAAATGATAATATAGAGAAAAAATAAAAATAAAAAATAAAAAAATATATAAAAAAACAAAAAACAAAAACAAACAAACAAACAAAAACTATAGCTCAGATGCAGCTTCATTCAGTGTTTTAACATAATTACATTACAATTAGGTAGTATTGTGCTGTCCATTTTTGAGTTTTTGTATTCAGTCCTGTTGCACAGTCTGTATCCCTTCAGCTCCAATTACCCATTATCTTACCCTATTTCTAACTCCTGATGGTCTCTGTTACCAATGACATATTCCAAGTTTATTCTCTAATGTCGGTTCACATCAGTGGGACCATACAGTACTTGTCCTTTAGTTTTGGGCTAGTCTCACTCAGCATAATGTTCTCTAGGTCCATCCATGTTATTACATGCTTCATAAGTTTATTCTGTCTTAAAGCTGCATAATATTCCATCGTATGTATATACCACAGTTTGTTTAGCCGCTCGTCTGTTGATGGACATTTTGGCTGTTTCCATCTCTTTGCAGTTGTAAATAATGCTGCTATAAACATTGGTGTGCAAATGTCCATTTGTGTCTTTGCCCTTAAGTCCTTTGAGTAGATACCTAGCAATGCTATTGCTGGGTCGTATGGCAATTCTATATTCAGCTTTTTGAGGAGCCGCCAAACTGCCTTCCACAGTGGTTGCACCCTTTGACATTCCCACCAACAGTGGATAAGTGTGCCTCTTTCTCCGCATCCTCTCCAGCACTTGTCATTTTCTGTTTTGTTGATAATGGCCATTCTGGTGAGTGTGAGATGATATCTCATTGTGGTTTTGATTTGCATTTCTCTAATGGCCAGGGACACTGAGCATCTCTTCATGTGCCTTTTGGCCATTTGTATTTCCTCTTCTGAGAGGTGTCTGTTCAAGTCTTTTTCCCATTTTGTAATTGGGTTGGCTGTCTTTTTGTTGTTGAGTTGAACAATCTCTTTATAAATTCTGGATACTATACCTTTATCTGATATGTCGTTTCCAAATATTGTCTCCCATTGTGTAGGCTGTCTTTCTACTTTCTTGATGAAGTTCTTTGATGCACAAAAGTGTTTAATTTTGAGGAGCTCCCACTTATTTCTTTCTTTCTTCAGTGCTCTTGCTTTAGGTTTAAGGTCCATAAAACCGCCTCTAATTGTAAGTTTCATAAGATATCTCCCTACATTTTCCTCTAACTGTTTTATGGTCTTAGACCTAATGTTTAGATCTTTGATGCATTTTTGAGTTAACTTTTGTATAGGGTGTGAGATACGGGTCCTCTTTCATTCTTTTGCATATGGATATCCAGTTCTCTAGGCACCATTTATTGAAGAGACTGTTCTGTCCCAGGTGAGTTGGCTTGACTGCCTTATCATAGATCAAATGTCCATGGATGAGAGGGTCTATATCTGAGCACTCTATTTGATTCCATTGGTCGATATGTCTATCTTTATGCAGTACCATGCTGTTTTGACCACTGTGGCTTCATAATATGCCTTAAAGTCCGGCAGCGTGAGACCTCCAGCTTCGTTTTTTTTCCTCAAGATACTTTTAGCAATTCGGGGCACCCTGCCCTTCCAGATAAATTTGCTTATTGGTTTTTCTATTTCTGAAAAATAAGTTGTTGGGATTTTGATTGGTATTGCATTGAATCTGTAAATCAATTTAGGTAGAATTGACATATTAACTATATTTAGTCTTCCAATCCATGAACACAGTATGTCCTTCCATCTATTTAGGTTTCTGTGATTTCTTTTAACAGTTTTTTGTAGTTTTCTTTGTATAGGTTTTTTGTCTCTTTAGTTAAATTTATTCCTAGGTATTTTATTCTTTTAGTTGCAATTGTAAATGGAATTCGTTTCTTGATTTCCCCCTCAGATTGTTCATTGCTAGTGTATAGAAACACTACAGATTTTTGGATGTTGATCTTGTAACCTGCTACTTTGCTGTACTCATTTATTAGCTCTAGTAGTTTTGTTGTGGATTTTTCCGGGTTTTCGACATATAGTATCATATCATCTGCAAACAGTGATAGTTTTACTTCTTTCCACTCCAGTTTTAAACACTAACAAGCAAAATCTGTTTTCTACTTAAATTCCTGCGGTAGCTTGTCATTGCCTTAAAAGTAAGTACAAATTCCTTAAACTGGTTTGTGGAATTCTTCATGCTCTAGCCTTTACTTTCCTCCAACCTCACTGCTCTCTAAAGTATATACACAATTCTCCAACAATACCAAAAAACTCTGTTCACAGAAAAGACTCAATCTCACCTCTGAGCATTTGCGCACGCTCTCTTCCCTGACCAACTACTTCCTGTGCTTCACGTCTCAGCTCTCACCTCTGCCAGCAGCGCTTTCCTGACCTCACAGATATAAATTAGGTGTCCTATTTATGTGCTCGCATGATAGTTCCTCTATCATGATACTTATCAGACCATTGAATTGCTGGTTTAGTCCTTTCCCCACTGATTCTCGAAGGCTAGTTCTCAGTGTTTGGGATAGAGAGGCTGTGAGACACTACTACTTTCCTACAGAATCCTAAACCAACAGAACCCTGATTTTGTTTAGAGGGGCAGTGTGCCCAGCCTCTCTTTCAGCACCAAGTAGCAATGAGACAGTACTGGTTAATGAGATATAAGCAGAGGTCTGCTGGGGAATTTCTGAAAAGCTTTTACTTTTACTTTCCTGATGAAAGCACTGTCCTTTCCTTTTTATTGCCCTCTCCTCCTTTTTACCTGAGATGTGAATTAAGGTGGCTGGACGTGACAAGGATACAGACTATGTATTTGCTTCTGAGGTGATAAAGATAAATGCCATATGTTTATCATGGCCAAACAGAAGGAAAGAAGTGGGCTGGATTCCTGATGGCATCGTGGAGCTGCCATTTTAGTCCTGGCTACTTGTCTCCCAACAGGCAATGTGGGGGGAGGGATTTTTATCCATTCACTCAGAGGTGAAACAGTAGTGGTTAACCTATTTGGTTAATCCTCTATAGTTGGCATTCTCTTACATGTAGCTGATTACAACCTAAATAATATGCTGTTCAAATATTTTTTCAATGAATGGATGATATAATAACAATGATAATTCATTTGCTGAGTGCTTACTATGACTTAGGTACCGTTCTAAGTACTTTATGTGATTGTTCCATTTGGGAGAAGAACCTTGGAAGACTAAAATAAGGAAAAAATGGGGAAGACTAAGCCAGGCATTACTGTAGAAGGATTTAGGGCAAAATCATCACCTTTACCAAAAATGAATGAATTGGCAATTAGTAGCTAACCCAACCAGGACCTATCCATTACTTAGTTCCTAAGGATTCAGTTCAGACGTCATTAAAATATTGTGACAAGTGAATGCAGTTCTCTCCTTGCTTAATTGTTCAAGCCACACTAAATCTCTCTCTCACCCTAACAGATCCCCCTTATTTCTCTAAGGAGAAAGTATTTCTATTAGGAGCTATCATACCTTTTCTCCAACAAGCTGGATAACCCTGCATGGAAAAGACATTCTTCCTGCTCCGCTATATATGTCTCAGACATCTGCCACTCCCACAGCCCTTTATAGGGAAGACTTTTCAATGGACAGCTCTTCCCAAAAGAGCACCCATTTTGTACTAAATTGATTGGACCAGGGCTGGGCAAATAGCCTTAGTATTGCCAAATCTTAGATTGGCCAGTTTCCTACGACATGGCCTGGTACAAATAGATTATCTGGACAAGCAAATTCTTCATAGCTTTGAACTAAGAAATATTTAGAGGATGCGGTAGTTAGAAGTGGGAGATGAAGCTTTGAGGACAGAGGTGATGAGGTGCAATAGGTACCATGACAGACAACCTTTTGAGTAAGCAGGAGTTGTAGCAATAGACACTACTAAGCAAAGAAAAGTTATAAAGAGTAGAAAGTGAGAACCCCACTTGGAGCTGGGGACAGGGGCTGGAGAAGGGGACAGAGAGAGAGGGATGCAAATAGCTTGGGGAATAGCTGAGACCCCTTAATGGTGGAGCCATATAGTAAAAGCCACTGCCACAGCTCCTCAAGTTCTCGGAGCTGCTGTAGATTCTAGTTCTTATCAGAAGACCCTGTGGGTCCCTCTTCTTCCTGCAGCTGCATTGTTTGGCACTTCCCGGATTCCTAAGCAGACGCTTCTTTATGATAAATCCCTGAGTTACCTATAATAACTTAAGTGCTCTTGAATCCAAGGAGCCAATCACATTTCCAATGAGTTAGATGGCCAAGCAGTATCTCCCTCTATGAATGATCCATTGACACTATGATATTTTTTCCTTTTCCAATACATTCCCATATTTTCTTTTAGAGCATCGGGGAAGCATCAGAATAGCTCCTTGTGAGAAACTCCCCACTGTGTCTATAAAGGAGGCCCAGGATGAATCTTTGGCCTCTCCCAAATGAGAATGCAGGCAGAAAATTATCACTTTATTCCTTTAGCCAGCCAATTTGTTCCTGAGAGAACAAAGTAGGCATTGCCTACAACTTTTGGCAGATGCATAACCCTCTGAATCTTCACTTGACCCAAATTCAGTCATTTAAAAACATGGTCTTTGGCAAAGAATTCTGGGAGTGCCTGATAGGAAACCAGGGTTGAGTCCCTTTACATTCTTTCAGTCTCTTTTTGGATTTGGGCAAAGTAATTTTTTATCACAGAGTCCAAATTTTGCTCTCAGATTCCACTTCACATTTGGGGGGAGAAATGTTTCAGAAATGCGACTTTTTATTTAGTTGCAGTATGGTACTATAATTGGTGCCCGGCTGGCATTGGTGCCAGCTGAATCCTGATCCAGGTTCAATAGCCTCAAAACTAAAAGAATTTGAAGATGAGAAGGTCAGTAGGAATGAGTAGTAAAGTTTATTAAAAAGATAAGTTGTGGGCCACGGTGGCTCACTGGCAGCGTTCTCACCTGCCATGCCGGAGACCCAGGTTCAATTCCCAGTGCCCGCCCATGTGGAAAAAGACAAAAAAAAGAGATTGTTTTTAGGGCAGGCCACGGTGGCTCAGCAGGCAAGAATGCTCACCTGCCATGCCAGAGGACCTGGGTTCGATTCCCGGTGCCTGCCCATGTAAAAAAATAGTAATAATAATAAAAAATTAAAAAAAAACAAGAGTTTAGGGCAGTGCAACAGTGGCTCAGTGGCAGAATTGTTGCCTGCCATGCCAGAGACCAGGGTTCGATTCCTGGAGCCTGCCCACGCCAAATAAATAAATAAATAAATAAATAAAGAATGAACACACATTAAAGATGTTGATGTAGATGTGCCCAAGGGAGGGACACACACTGATTGGAGTGGGCTAGCTTGTTTTATTGGAAAGTTTTGTTGGGAGTTGGTTTCCATAGTAACCTTTCACTATTAAGTGTTTTCTTCTCTCTAGGAGTAAATAGCTAGCAGAATTCATGGTTTGTTGTCACATACCTAAAATTTGTCTGTGGGCAAATGTTTAACAATCTTTGTGAACTTTGCTTCCTATCATTAGCTAAGAGTTTGCTTTGGGGCCAGAATTTTATAAGCTTTTATATTTTGGGGAGGTTTCAGTGGTTTTTGGAGAATTCCAGGCTTTAAGGGAAATTTTTGTCCCTGGAAGTTGACAGGTGAAGTTTGCAATTACGTTAGTTTCTTTGAGCTAGATAAGAAACAAGGAACTTTTAGTTGTCTGATAACTCATTCAGAGTTAAATAGGAAACCAGGGACTTACACTTGTCCTATTTTGTCCTGTTTCAGTATCACTAAAAAGGACCAGCTATTTATTTATTTATTTATTTATTTATTTATTTATTTATTTATTTATTTATTTATTTATCGTGTTGTGTTACTATCACTGCCATCCATTATCAAAACTTTTTCATCATCCCAAATAGAACCTCTGAACATTTTAAGCCTTAGCTCCCTATTCCCCACCCCTACCCTGTCCCCTGGTAATTTGTATTCTAGATTCTGACTCTCTGAGTTTGCTTATTCTAATTATTTCTTATCAGTGAGATCATATAATATTTATCATTTCATGTCTCATTTCTTTCTCTCAATATGCTATCTTTTACTTTTTTGGGGGGGCCAAGGAGGGCGCATGGTCTTTATTTTGATAAGCCCTGATAGTCAACCAACTTCAAATGCCCTTTCCTCAACAGTATATCCAGTTGTAGGTCTACTTTCTTTTCATTACCCTGAGAATCACAAACAACTTTTGGAGAATAAACTGAATTGCTCAAAGATCACTGCCTTAAGGAGTATAAGATGATTTATTGACCACTGTTGTGGTTAGGTCCTGGTGTGGACTTGGCCAAGGGATTATACCCATTTGTCTGCTCAGGCAAGCACTGGCCTGATCTTTGCAGCAGGATATTTTGTGTCTGTTTAATTGAATCATGAGTGTGCTGATTGCATCTGTAGCTGATTACATCTACAATCATCTAAGACTTGTCTCCCACAATGAGATAATCCAATCAGTTGAAGACATTTAAGGGAGAAGAGAGATTTTCATTTCTCCTTCAGCCAATGAGTCTCTCCTGTGGAGTTCATCCAGACCCTTCATCGGAGCTGCCAGCTTCATAACCTCCCCTATGGATTTTGGAGTTTTCCATTTCCATGTTTGCATGAGACACCTTTATAAATCTCATATTTGCAGATCTCTCCTGTTGGTTCTGTTTCTCTAGAGAACCCTGACTATCATAGCTTGGTACCAGGAGTGGTACTTGAGAAACAGAATCTTAAAAATGGGTTTTTACAATTGGTTTTCTACCCTGACTAGACTCACTGGCAATAATGACTCTGTTTCTGATAATCAAGTTGGCACTGACAGTCCATGGGATAAATTGTAAAAAGATATACTCAAAATATCACCATTAGATTCTGCTAATTGTATGTTTCTATGAGGCAAGACTATGGGTGAGAGTGCTTTTGATACCTTTATGTAGTTTTGTGGAATTGAGAGATTTAATGATGTTGGCTGGTTGTTGTTAGTTATGCTGGATATAGTGATGACTGAAGGCTTCAAATTTGCACCTTAAATGCTGTGTAAATGATGTAAAAGTTTCCATGTGTACCCTGAAAGAAAATCTTATTTTCCATGTGTCAGGCATAGGGTCATAAAGGATTCCACATGAGACAGCGAGTTAAAGATTTATTAGAGAGAAAATGGGGAAAAAGAAGAAGAAGAAGGGAGCCACCAACACAGAGGTCTGCAGAAAGTAGCTCAGACCTCCCACCCCCCCACCCCCCACCCAGGGAGCCATCCTTTAAAAGAAAAATTTGCACCTGAAAGACTGCACTAACAAAGAGGCTTATTGACTTAGTCTAAGATACATTGTTGAGGTGCTGGCCCACTATGCAGAGTGAGGCACTGACAGGGGAGGGCATTATCAACAGAAACAGATTATGACCATATTTCTAGCTGTCTGGGATGTCTTCATTTGTCTGGAGAATACAACACCAACCAGTATAGCAATTGGTTCATATCTGGATCCTCGGACCTTCCAAGAATGTTGAGAAGGGGGGCTGAAGGGCTCTGCATCAGAAGCTCCTTTTGCTAGACCTAACACTGTGGTCACAGACTTGAAATCTTTGAAAACCAGATGCAAAGCCTCATTGTGTGAGTAGCAGATTTACAACATAAGCTAAAATCTCAACCTTGCAGTGTGTCTGCTGTTACAGTAGGGGTTTTGATTGAGAAAGAATAGGATCCTGAAATGTGGCATGGTGATATATGGCTCAATAATGATGGCAATGGGGAGAAGAGATCCCTGGAATCTGCTGAGCCTTTGCTAGATAGAGACATGTACTGCACTGAGCTCAGGAAAGACCTTCCTGACCTCCAGCCTGTCTTGAGGAAATAGATTCCCAGCCTCCAGTCTCTACAGAGGAGTCTGCCATTCAACTTCTACTTAATGAGATTAACACTTCTAACCCTGTAACCACCTCCCCTGGGGAAACAGCCCTAACTCCTCTGTCTGGAAAGACTAATTCCGTTTCACCTGATTAAATACAATGGAATATCCTGAGGTAATTGACTTGAAAGACACATATTACTTTTCATGACCCTCCCTCACCACCCCTCTTTTCTTCAAGACCTATAACTAGAGTAAAGTCCCAAGAGGCCCTGAAGGGTGAGGTACAAAGTGTCACCCATGAGAAAGTACGCTGTATGCCAAAAGAACTGCATGAGTTTTCCAATTTATACAGACCGAGAACACGGGAATATGTGTGGGGATGGATATTATGGGTGTGAGATAATGGTATAAAGAATATAAAGTTGGATCAAACTGAATTTATTGATATGGGCCCATTAAGCAGTGATTTTGCATTCAGTATTGTAGCTTGAAGGGTTAGAAAGGGCATTAACAGTTTGTTTGGATGGTTGCCTGAAAAATGATCTTATGGTGGCCAACATTACCTGAGGTCAAAATGCCAGAACTGCCCAGTACAATGTAGATGAGGGGATCCAGAAGCTTAGAGAGACTGGATTATTAGAGTGGTCTTATCATGGAAGACCTGCTCACATACCTTAGGAATGTCCAGAGGACACACCTTTCACCAGAACCTTGAGAAATAAATTCATAAGACTACCTCCATTATCCCTGAAGAGCTCTGTAGTTGTCCTTCTCTGTAGGTCAGATATTATTGTGAGAACTGCTATCACTGAGCTGGAAAACTTAAACACAATGGGGATGATCAGATCAAGAGTTGGCAGAAGCCATGTCAGGTGACAGTTATTCACCATAGACAAGATGGGCATGGCCACCATAAAGGACAGCAGACTTAGAGCAGCAGTCAAGATAATTTGACTCACAGAGACTTGTGGCATTGGCTAGTATATCATGGGTATACCTAGAAGTAAAATTGATGGGCAATGCACTTCTCCGAAAAAACAAACAAACAAACAAACAAACAAATGAAAAGCCAAACAAAAACAAAAATTCAACAAATGGTGTTGCAATTAAGGGGATACTCACATTGTAGCAGGCAGGCCTTCCCCTCTTTCTAGTTCAGCTGTGCTCTCTGTGGAAAATCCCCAAACCCCCTCTCCTTGCAGGCAAGTGAGATAAGGCACATTTCCTTGTATAGAAACCCCGTCCCCTAGCCTTCAGGAACTGGTGAAGATGCACGTAGGCAAAAGAAGACATTCTTGGGGTGGGAGCCCCTCAATGGTTCAGCTCTGGGCCATTCTCAACTTAAATCAGCCAATTGTTTACCTTGTCTTTAACATGTCAAAGAGTCTATAAAAGCTAAGGTTGCCTTTTGTTCGGGGCTCAGACTTTCAGAGGCTACTCTCTGAGCCCTATGGCCATAGCAAATAAAACCTGCTTCCCAAAACTACGGATCCTTAGTCTCAGCCTGTTCTAACTTCGCGGAACGTTCCTGGAGGCCTGCGGCCTCGTTCCTGGTTTTCACGCTACAACATGGAAAAAGAATGAAATGTGACCCTTGCCATACAGTATACAAAGAAAAAAAATAGATGGGTAGTCTACTAAATTCTTGTTTGAGCTGTACAAGCAGAAGAATTCTTGGTCAAGTGAACAGAAGTCTAACTTGAATTTCAAAAACAGACAGTCATGGCCTCTTAATCAATTCTCAGACTTCAGACAGTTTATAGACCCAGAGCCCCTAGAATGAAGAAAAGGCTGGGTACCCTTGGGGAAGAACTGTTTCTAATATATTTTTTTTTAACTTTTTTTCACTGCACAATACAACATATATACAAAGCAAAGAAAGAAAAAAGCAGTAGCCTTCAAAGCACTCTTCAACAAGCAGCCACAGGACAGATCCTAGAATCCATCACCGGTTACAACACCATCATCTCAGATTCCTCCCTCTAGTTGCTCTAGAACTTTGGCAGCTAGAAGGGACAAGTATTCTTCTATCATCACAATTGACCTACCCCTCCTCCCCTGTGAAAAACAACATACACACACAAAAGCAGCAAATTTCAAAGCACAGTGCAACAAACTATTAGAGAACAAATTCCAGAGTTTGGCATGAGCCACAATTCCACAATTTCAGGCCTATGTCTCTAGCTGCTCCAAGACACTGGAGACCAAAAGAAACATCAACACAATGACCCAGCAATCACACTCGCCTGCCAAACCCCACCCTCTCCACACAATTCCACCATCACCCCTGATCCTTCTCCCAGTCCTTAGGGATATTTGGGCCATTCCCATTCCAACTTTCTCATGTTGGAATTGGCCATCAATAATATGGGGAAGGGAGATGGAATCAGCCGATGCTCTGGAGAGGCTGGCCCCTCCAGGTCTCAGGATCCATCTGGTCCAGGGATCCATCTGGAGGCCTCAGGTCCCCAGAAAGCCACCCTAGTGCATGGAATCCCCACAGAATCCTATATCTATATATTGGCCTAGGTGTCCCTTACAATTGGCTGGAATGGTTTTGGTTGGGGTCTGGCAAGCTGTGATAAGTAGCAATGTCCAACCGAAGCCTGTGCAAGAGTGACCTCTGGAGCATCCTCTCAACTCTACCCAAACTCTCTCAGCCACTGACACCCCACCTGTTACACTTTTCCCCCTTTTGGTCAGGATGGCATTGTTGATCTCATGGCCAGGGCCAAACTCATCCCTGGGAATCATCTCCCATAAAGCCAAGGAGACTCCCAGCCCTGGATGCCATGCTCTAATTGGGGGGGGGAGGGCAATGATTTCACTTGCAGAGTTGGACTTAGAGAGAATGAGACCACATCTGAGCAACAGGTGTCCTCCAGAAGTAACTCTCAGGCATACCTATAGGTAGGCTAAGCTTCTCCGCTACATACATAAGCTTCACAAGAGCAAGCCTCAAGATCAAGGGCTTGGCCTATTGATTTGGGTGTCCCTAATGTTTGACACAGTATCAGGGGATTCCCTGCTAATAAAGTTTAATAGTTCCATATTATTTATCCCATCCCACAAAAGACTTTGCCAATACTTTTTAAAATTTATTTATTTATTAATTTAAAAAATTAAGAACAAACAAACATTAACATATTCCGTTCTACATATATAATCAGTAATTCTCAATATCATCACATAGTTGCATATTCATAACTTCTTAGAACATTTGCATCAATTCAGAAAAAGAAATAGAGACAACAGAAAAAGAAATAAAATGATAACAGAGAAAAAAAAGATTATATATACCATACCCTTTACCCCTCGCTTTCATTTATCACTAGCATTTCAAGCTAAATTTATTTTAACATTGGTTCCCCCTATTATTTATTTTTATTCCATATGTTCTGCTCGTCTGTTGACACGGTAGATAAAAGGAGCATCAGACACAAGGTTTTCACAATCACACAGTCACATTGTGAATGCTATATCATTATTCAGTCATCATCAAGAAATATGGCTACTGGAACACAGCTCTACATTTTCAGGCAGTTCCCTCCAGCTTCTCCACTACATCTTGAATAACAAGGTGATATCTACTTAATGCGTAAGAGTAACCTCCAGGATATAGCTCTTGACTCTGTTTGGAGTCTCTCAGCCATTGACACTTTGTCTCATTTCACTCTTCCCGTTTTTGGTCGAGAAGGTTTTCTCAATCCCTTGATGCTGAGTCTCAGCTCATTCTAGGGTTTTTCTCAATCCCTTGATGCTGAGTCTCAGCTCATTCCAGGATTTCTGACCCACGTTGCCAGGAAGGTCCACACCCCTGGGAGTCATGTCCCACGTAGACGGGGAGGGTGGTGAGTCTGTTTGTTGTGTTGGCTGGAGAGAGAGGCCACATCTGAGCAACAGAAGAGGCTCTCTTGGGGGTGACTCTTAAGCCTAAATTTTAAGTAGACTTGACCTATCCTTTGTGGGGTTAAGTTTCATATGGACAAACACCAAGACTGGGGGCTCATCTTTGGCTGTCCACACTGTTTGTGAGAATATCAAGAATTCAACTTGGGGAAGTTGAATTTCTCCCCGTTCTCACCATTCCCTGAAGGGGGCTTTGCAAATACTTTTCCACTCACTGATCGAATCACTCTGGGATTCATCAGGGCATCACTCTGGACAAACCAACAAAATCTCAGGTCCTACCTGAGATTCCAAGTACTTATGGTGTTCAATCAAACTATCTACAGATGTTATATTAGGAAATGCATAGTCAAAATATAAATTTTCCTTCTCTCTTTTTTATCCTTTATGTTACCCCTACTGGTGCTCTTAAATTCTCTGCCCTCCTCCACACTGCCCTCTCCTGCCTTTTATTTTTCAGCCAACAGGACTCCCTTATAGTATTTCTTATAGGGCAGTTCTCTTGTTGACAAATTCTTTCAGGTTTGTTTCTCTGTGAAAAATTTAAACTCTCCCTTACTTTTTTTTTGGGGGGGGGCAGTGCATGGTCCAAGAATCGAACCCAGGTCTCCCACATGGAAGGCAAGCATTCTACCTCTGAACCACCTCTCCTTCACTTTTGAAAGACATCCTTACTGGATAAAGAATTTTTTACTGAAGTCTTTCTCTTTCAGGATCTTAAATATATCACACCAGTTTTTTCTCACCTCCATGGGGTCTCTTGAATAGTCTGAATCCAGCCTTATGTAGTTTCCTTTGTATGTGGGGAATTGCTTTCCTCTTGCTGCTTTCAGCACTTTCTGCTTTTCTTCAATATTTGACAGTCTGATTAGTATGTGTCTTGGAGTAGGCCTATTTGGATTTATTCTATTTGGGGTTCACTGGGATTCCTTATTTGCATATTTATGTCTTTTATAAGGGTTGGGAAGTTTTTCCCCATTATCACCAACTAATCTTCCCAGCCCTTTACTTTTCTTTTCTCCTTCTAGGACTCCAGTGATTTTTATATTTGGGTGCTTTGTGTTTTCCATCATTTCCCTGAGACCCAATTCCAATTTTTTCATCTTTTTTGCCTTTTATTCTTTTATGCATTTGGATTCAATTGTACTGTCCTTTAGTTTGGTTTTTCTTTCTTCTGGCTCTTCAAATCTGATGTTATGTATCTCCAGTACATTTTTATTTTGGTCTACAATATCTTTCGTCTCTATGAAATCTGCTATTTTTCTACTTATTCTTTAAAATTCTTCTCTATGGGAAGATGATGGAGTAGGGTAGGCTGGATTCACCCATGCTCCATAAACAAGATAGGGGATAGGAAAAAATGACCAGGACCGCAGTCCTGGGGGGTGAGTGATCAAAAAGGGTCTTCAATATTTATAGGGAGGAAAGAAGTAGGGAGATAGGGATGGGGAGAGCAGGATTAATTTGATCAGCTGTGACAGCTATCTGGGGCAAGCAGTGGCAATTGGGGAAGTGCAGATCTGAGGAAATTGACTGTCCCTCTGCTCCAGCTTGACCAAGCTGCTGGCTAGGGGAACCTCCTCATACAGCCTTGCAGCTAAAGTGCCTGTGGGGAGCCCAAAGACATTGCTTAATCATCCCCACGAAAAGCCACATCCCTGGGTGCTGGGAGCTATCATCCAGCTAGGTGCTGAAAACAGCCCTCTTGTCAGGTGCAGTGATGGTGGATCTAATTAGTGCCAGGTGCTGTGATCAGCTGCTCACCCAGGCACTGCAATTGGCTCCTCCACCCTGTGCACTGGTACCAAACATGACCCAACACACACCAGGAGCAACTCCACACCATGCACTCTGTCTTCCCAGCCAGTTGCCAGGAAGATGCAAATATTCTTAACAAACTACTGGAAAATTGAATCCAGTGATGCATTAAAAGAATTACACATTATGACCAAGTTGGGTTTATACCAGGAATGCAAAGGTGGTCCAACACAAGAAAATCAATCAATATAATACAGCACATTATCAAATCAAAACAGAAATATCACATGTTCATATCAACTGATGCTGAAAAGGGATTCTACAAAATTCATCATCCTTTTCTGATAAAAACACATCAAAAGGTAAGAATCAAAGGAAACTCCCTCAATATCATAAGCGGCATATATGAAAAACCCTTAACCAGCATCAAACTTAATGGTGAGAGACCAAAAGCATTCCCCCTAAGGTCAGGACTGAGACAAGGATGCCTATCTTCACTACTATTATTGAACACTGTACTCAAAGTTCTAGCCAGAGCAGTCAGGCAGGAGAAAGGAATAAAAGGCACCCAACTTGAAAAGGAAGAATTAAAACTTTCATTATTTTCAATAAGGAATTTTGCAATTTGCATGATGTTATACTTGGAAAACCCTGAGAAATCTGACAAACTTCTTGAACTAACAAACAAATTCGGGAAAGTAGCGGGATACAAGATTAATGTACAAAAATCAGTAAAGGGCGGTGCACCAGTGGCTCAGTGGCAGAATTCTTGCCCTCTATTCTGGAGACCCAGATTCAATTCTGAGAGCCTGCCCATGCCAAAAAAAATCGGTAAAGTTTCTAAACACATCGTAATGAACTACATGAGGACACAATTAAGGGAAAAAATCCATCCAAAAGAGCAAGCAAAAGAATCAAGCATCTAGGAATAAGCCTAACCAGGGATGTCAAGGCTTTGTAGAAAACTATAAAACATTGCTAATAGAAATAAAAAATGACCAAAATAGTTGGAAAGGCTTTCCATGCTTGTCATGGTCAGGTTCATGTGTCAACTTGGCCAAGTGGTGGTTGGGCAAGTGCTGGCTTGTCTGTTGTGATGAGGACATTTGATAGAATTAAATCATGATCATGTCAGCTGCATCCACAACTGATTCCATTTGTAATCAGCCAAAGGGAAGTGTCTTCTGCAATGAGTGATGCTTAATCTAATCACTGAAAGTCTTATAAGGAGGATTCAGAAGAGACAGGCTCTTTCTGTTTCAGCTGGTGAGCCTCTCCTGGAGTTCATCCAGACCTTCTATTGGAATCATCAGCTTCACAGCCTACTCTGCAGATTTTGGACTCTGCATTCCCATGGTCACGTGAGACACCTTTATACATTTTATATTTGCGAGTGTTCGTTGTTGATTCTGTTTCTCTAGAGAACCCTAACTAATACAATGCTCATGGATAGGAAAGTTGAATGTAGTTAAGATGTTAATTCTACCCAAATTGACCTACATATTCAAAGCAATACTAATCAAAATTCCAACAACCTACATTGAAGACTTGGAAAAGCTAGTTATCAAATTTATTTGGAAGGAAAAAAGACCCAAATTGCTAAAGATATCCTAAAAAAAAGAGGAGCAAAGTGGGAGGGCTAACCCTTCCTGACTTTAAAGCTTACTGTACAGCCACAGTGGTCAAAATAACATGGTAGTGGTACAAAGATAGAAGTATCAACCAACACAATTGAATCAAGAGTACAGAGATAGAACACCAAATCTATGGACAATTGATCTTTGATAAGAGTTCCAAATCTACTGGACTGGGACAGAATAATGTTTTTTTTTAAATTTTTTTATTAATCAAAAAAAAGAAAAGAAATTAACACAACATTTAGAAATCATTCCATTCTACAAATGCACTCAGTAATTCTTAGTATCATCACATAGATGTATGATCATCATTTCTTAGTACATTTGCATCAATTTAGGAAAAGAACTAGCAAAACAGCAGAAAAAAATATAGAATGTTAATATAGAGAAGAGAATTAAAATAATAATACTAATAATATATATATATATAAAGGAAAAAGAAAAAAAACAAAAACAAAAGATACAAACACACAAACAAACAAAAAACCATATTTCAGGTGCAGCTTCATTCAGTGTTCCAACATAGTTACATTACACTTAGGTATTATTGTGCTGTCCATTTTTGAGTTTTTGTATCTAGTCCTGTTGCACAGTCTGTATCCCTTCAGCTCCAATTACCCATTATCTTACCCTGTTTCTAACTCCTGCTGGTCTCTGTTACCAATGATATATTCCAAGCTGATTCTCGAATGTCGGTTCACATCAGTGGGACCATACAGTATTTGTCCTTTAGTTCCCGGCTAGACTCACTCAGCATAATGTTCTCTAGGTCCATCCATGTTATTACTTGCTTCATAAGTTTAGTCTGTCTTAAAGCTGCATAATATTCCATCGTAGGTATACGCCACAGTTTGTTTAGCCACTCGTCTGTTGATGAACATTTTGGCTGTTTCCATCTCTTTGCAATTGTAGATAATGCTGCTATAAACACTGGTGTGCAAATGTCCGTCTGTGTCTTTGCCCTTAAGTCCCTTGAGTAGATACCTAGCAGTGGTATTGCTGGGTCGTAATCCATTCTGCCATTCTATGTCTTTTGATTGGGAAATTCAGTCCATTAACTTTTAGTATTATTACTGTTTGGATAATATTTTCCTCTACCATTTTGGCTTTTGTATTATATATATCATATCTGATTTTCCTTCTTTCTACACTTTACTCCATACCTCTCTCTTCTGTCTTTTCATATCTGACTCTAGTGCTCCCTTTAGTATTTCTTGCAGAGCTGGTCTCTTGGTCACAAATTCTCTCAGTGACTTTTTGTCTATAAATGTTTTAATTTCTCCTTCATTTTTGAAGGACAATTTTGCTGGATATAGGAGTCTTGGTTGGCAGTTTTTCTCTTTTAGTAATTTAAATATATCATCCCACTGTCTTCTAGCTTCCATGGTTTCTGCTGAGAAATCTACACATAGTCTTATTGGGTTTCCCTTGTATGTGACAGATTGTTTTTCTCTTGCTGCTTTCAAGATCCTCTCTTTCTCTTTGACCTCTGACATTCTAACTAGTAAGTGTCTTGGAGAACGCCTATTTGGGTCTATTCTCTTTGGGGTGCGCTGCACTTCTTGGATCTGTAAATTTAGGTCTTTCATAAGAGTTGGGAAATTTTCAGTGATAATTTCTTCCATGAGTTTTTCTCCTCCTTTTCCCTTCTCTTCTCCTTCTGGGACACCCACAACACGTATATTTGTGCGCTTCATATTGTCATTCAGTTCCCTGATCCCCTGCTCAAGTTTTTCCATTCTTTTCCCTATAGTTTCTGTTTCTTTTTGGAATTCAGATGTTCCATCCTCCAGTTCACTAATTGTAGCTTCTGTCTCTTTAGATCTACCATTGTAGGTATCCATTGTTTTTTCCATTTTTTCTTCTTTGTCCTTCACTCCCATAAGTTCTGTGATTTGTTTTTTCAGATTTTCTATTTCTTCTTTTTGTTCAGCCCATGTCTTCTTCATGTCCTCCCTCAATTTATTGATTTGGTTTTTGAAGAATTTTTCCATTTCTGTTCGTATATTCAGCATTAGTTGTCTCAGATCCTGTATCTCATTTGAACTATTGGTTTGTTCCTTTGACTGGGCCATATCTTCAATTTTCCGAGCGTCATCCATTATTTTCTGCTGGTGTCTGGGCATTTGATCAGATTTCCCTGGGTGTGGGACCCAGCTGGTTGAAAGGTTTTTCTGTGAAATCTCTGGGCTCTGTTTTTCTTTTCCTGCCCAGTAGGTGGCGCTCGTGGCGCTCGTCTGTCTGCACGGCAGTCGGCCCGGGAAACCGCGCGTGGAGGTGGGGGTCGCTGGCCGCCGCGGCTTGGGAGAGTGCCGGTCCTAATTGCCCAGCTGGCCCGAAACGCCAAGCGTGACGGGAGGGCCCCGCTATCCAACGTTCCCAGTCAGACCGGGGAGCCACATGCGTGGAGGGGACCCCAGTCGCCAGCCGACCCGGCCGGGAAAACGCGCGCCCCTCGGGTAGCTCACCGCAGCAGATTCTCCCTGCCCATTCAGCTGTTCCAGAATGGGGTACGCTGTCTTTTTGGTCTCTGTCGTGACTCCGGGAGCTGTTTCGTATTGTTTCTGTTTCTTTAGTTGCTTTTCTGGAGGAGGAACTAAGACCCGTGCATCTTACTAAGCCGCCATCTTCTCCGGAAGTCCAGAATAATGTTTTTAATAAATGAGCATGCGAGAATTGGATATAAATAGCCAAAAGAATAAAAGAAGACCCCTACCTTACCCCCATACAAAAAATGAATTCAAAATGGATTAAAGACCTAAATGTACATGTCAGTACCATAAGACTTAAATCTACATGTCGATACTATAAAACCTCTAAAAGAAAATGTAGGAAAACATCTTCAACATCTAGTAATAGGAGGTAGCTCCTTTTTTTAAAAAAGTTTTTTATTGTATAATATAACATATATACAAAGTAAAGTAAGATAAAAGCAATCATTTTCAAAGCACTCTTTAACACGTACTTACAGGACAGACACAGAGTTTGTCATAGCCTACCATACCATCCTCTCAAATTCTTCCTTCTAGCTGCTCCAGAGTATAGGAATATAGGAGGCTAGAAGAAATAAGTATATATTTTTTTCTTTGCATGGGGAGACACCGGGAATTGATCCTGGGTCTTCCTCATGGCAGGCAAGAACTCTGCCTGCTGAGCCACTGTGGCTTGCCTAGTAATATATATTTTTATAATCACAATTGACTTTTTTTCCTCTTTTTTGTGAAAAAATAACAAAAATACAAAAAAAGCAATAAATTTCAAAGCACAATGCCACAATCAGTTGTAGAACAGATTTCAGAGTTTTGTGTGGGTTACAATTTCACAATTTTAGGTTTTTATTTCTAGCTACTCTAAGATACTGAAGACTAAAAGAAATATCAATTTAATGATTCTGCAGTCATATTCATTTGTTAAACCCTGCCTCCTCTGTATAACTCCACTATCACCTTTGATCTTTCTGTCCCTCTCTTTAGGGGAATTTGGGTTATGCCACTTCTGACTTTTTCATGTTCGCAGGGGCTGTCAGTAGTATGGGGTAGGGAGATGAAACTATCCGATGTTCTAGAGAGGCTGGGTCCTCTAGGTTTCAGGACTTATCTGGTCCAAGGACCCTTCCGGAGGTTGTAGGTTTCTGAAAAGTTACCCTAATGCACAGAAACTTTGTAGAATCATGTATATTACCCTTGGTGTTCTTTAGGATTGGTTGGAATGGTTTTGGTTGGAGTTTAGCAAGTTATGCTAGGTAGCAATGTCTAACTGAAGCTTGCATAAGAGTGACCTCCACAGTAGCCTCTTGACTCTATTTGAACTCTCTCAGCCACTGATACTTAATTAGGAGATAACTTAAACTTTACACCTAAAGCACGAGCACTGAAGTGAAAAATAGTTAAATGGGATCTTCTTAACATCAAGAGTTTCTGTGCCTCAAAAGACTTTATCAAAAAAAGTGAAGAGGAAGTCAACTCAGTGGGGGGAAGATAATTGAAACCACATATCAGATAAAGGCTTGATATCTTGTGTACATAAAGGAATTATACAGCTCACCAGCAGAAGAACAAACAACCCAATTACAAATTGGAATAAAGATAAGACTAAACATTTTTCCAAAGAGCAAATGCAAATATCTAAAAAGCACATTGAGAGATACTCATTTTTGTTAGTTATAAAGGAAATGCAAATCAAGAGGACAATGAGATATCACCTCGCACTTATAAAAATGGCTGCCCTTAAAGAAATAGGAAACTCAAATGTTGGAGAGGATGTAGAGAAATTGGAATAATATTCACTGTTGATTGGAATGTATTATGATGCAGCCACTGTGGAAAACAGTTTAGCCAGTCCTCGGAAAACTAAATATTGAGTTACCCTATGACCTGGCAATACCAATACTTAGCATTTACCCAGAAGAACTGAAAACAGTGACACTAACAGAAATTTGCAAATCGAAGTTCATAGTGGCACTATTCACAATTGCCAAAAGATGAAAACTATCCAAGTGCCTATCAACAGATGGTCCAATAAACAAAATGTAGTATATATATATGTTGGGATATCATGCAGCAGTAGGGTGAAATGAGGTTCCAGAGCAATGACAATGTGGTTGAAGCTTAAAGACATAATGCTGAGGGAAATAAGCCAGCCATGAAAGGACACATACTGTCTGATTTCACTATTATGACTCTGGTAAATGTACTCTCAGATAGTTGCAGTGTAGAATATAGCAGCCTTAGAGTTACACAGAAGCTAAAGGTGGGGGAAAGGCTACCCAATGAGACTGAACTCAATGCAAGGGAATGGAGTGAAGTAATGATAACTAATAAGTCAGAGTTATAAGTAACATTGCCATATTGAAGGTGAATATGATTGATAGTACCATGTGTCCCACTGGTTAAATCTATAATTATAAACAAGTTCTTGTATGAACTATTGCAATGGTTTGATATCAGACAAAATGTCAATACTAGATGAGTATGAGGGAAAACTAAAATTGCATGCTAAGGCCAATAGTTAAAAGGTAGACTTCAACAGTACCACAGCACTACCAGGGGCAATTAATTGGAAGGGGAGCAAGTGTTAAGGGGTAGTTTTGATTTGATATTTCATGAGGCTGTTTGTTGGTTCTTTGTATCTATGGACCAATGAAAATTTTCTAAAATTGAGAGTGCTGCTGATTGTACAACAAAGTAAAGATACTGTAAGACATGGTTTGTTTATTTTGTACTTTATCCATGATGCTTAACATGTGGAGGGAGCCAAAAGGTTCAATAACTGAGAAACAGATTGATGAACGTGATGCATTTATTTGATGGAATACAGTGCAACTACAGAAAGGAAGGACATCCAGAGGCATGCAAATAGAGATAAAAACTAAGCCAATCTGGCTAGAACTAAGGTAAATGAGAATACAGTGAAAGATGATAGTATATGTACTCTAGACTTTTGCCTACTCTATGAGAGCAAAGGCTGTGAGATTTATTATGCCTAGACCCTAAATTTTCTGTAACACACAATCTAAATCAACCTGCCTGTATAGCTCATTTAAACAACCCAAGCTCCTGGAGCCCAGAACAGAAACAAGACCTTGTAATTCTGTGTAGTTTGTTGTAATCCAATACTTCTCAGACTATGGTGGGCTGATAATTAAAATGTGTTTGTAGAGTCACTTGAAGGGCCAAAGGGAAAAAAAAAGGAACTATTAAACTTTCCCATCTGGGAAGCCCCAGGTACCCTCTTAACCAGTGGAGACTCCCAAGAAAATAGGCCAAGCCCTTGATTTTGACGCTTGTCCTTATAAAACTTATTTCTGTAGTAGAGAAGCTAACACTACCTATAACAAGGCCTAAAAATTACTTCCTGGAATCCACTTTTGTTGCTTAGGAATGGCCTCTCTGTGTCTAAGGCCAACTCTTTGAGGAAATCATTAGCCTCCCCACTACATGGGACATAACATTCAAGAATGAAGGTCTCTTTGAACTTAGGGTGTGATTCCTGGGGATGAGTCTGGCCCTGACACTGTGGGATTGACAATATCTTCCCAACCAAAAGAGGGAAAAGGCATCAGTGGCTATGAGAGATCAAATGGAGTCAACAGTCTATTCTGGAGGCTACTTTTGTGTAACCTTCAGTTAGATAGTGCTAATTGCCATGATTTGCTAAACGTCAACCAACATCACTCCTGTTAATGCTTAAGAACATGTAGGGCTACAAATGAGACACTTTTGAAGTGTCATGCACTAAATTTACTTTCCGGAAACCTATAATTTCCAGAGGGTTTCTAAGCCAGATAAATCCTGAAACCCAGGGGAACCAGCCTCTCCAAGATTATCAACTAACTACATAACCCCATCCCTCAGTGTTGACACTCCTCAGTATGAAAAAAAGGCCGAATATTAATTGCCTAAAGATCACCATAATTTGGGAGAAGAATCAAAGGAGAAGAAGGAGTTGTAACAGAGAAAATAAGTTTAAAAAATGAGGATGATTACTGAATCATTTTTCTGAAATCTCTTCTGTAACTACTTGTTGAAATGTATTTTTTAAATTATTGTTTTTCAAGCAAGCAAACAAACAAAAATTCAACAAATGGTGCGGCAATAACGAGGTACTCACATGGAAAAATAATGAAATGTGACCCACCCCCACCATACAGCATATATATATATATATATTTGGACTACAGTTAATATTATATAATTATAATAATATTGTCTCATCAGTTGTAATAAAGGTACCACCCTAATGCAGAGTGTTAATAAGAGGGAAATCTGCATATGAGTGAGGGTATATGGAAACCGTACTTTCTGCATGATTTTTCTGTAAACTTATAGCTTCTCTTTTTAAAAAAAAATGCTGTGGAATATTTGATATGTTGTGATTTCATTTATTCTCATTCACCTCAAGATCATTCCTAATTATTTTTTTTTTACATGGGCGGGCACCGGGAATCGAGCCCGGGTCCTCTGGCATGGCAGGCAGGCGTTCTTGCCTGCTGAGCCACCGTGGCCCACCCTAGATCATTCCTAATTTACCTTGCGATTTATTCTTTAACCCATTGATTGTTTCAGAGTATGTTAACTTCTACATATTTGTGAATTTTCAATTTATCCATCTGTTATTGATTTCCAGCTTTATTCTGTTGTGGTTGGAGAAGATATATTATATGATTTCAATATTTTTCATCTTATGGAGATTTGTTTTGTGACCTAACATATGATCTATACTGGAGAATAATCCATGTGCACTCGAGAAAAATCCATTCTTTTGTTGATTCATGAAGTGTTCTATATGTGTTGGTTATATCTAGTTGATTTACAGTGTTATTCAAGTATTGTATTTCCTTACTGATCTTCTACTGGATGGCCTATACGTTATTGAAAGTGGTATATTAAAGTTTCCTACTGTTAATGTAAAAAAAAATATTGTTTTTCTTTATTTTATTTGTATATATGTTATATTTCACAATGAAAATATTTTAAAAATTCTTCTTTATGTTCTTCTAGTGTCTTCATGATATCCCTTAGTCATTAGCCAACCCACTTATTTAGGAGATTTGTATGAATATCTTTGAATCATGCTCCAAATTCTGTGTCTCCTCTGGTGTTTTAATTTGGTCATTTGGTTGGGACATATCTGCCTGCATCTTCATATTCTTTGTGATTTTCTATTGGATTGAAGCATTTGATTATTTTGATAAAGTTATTTTGAAAGCTGATTTCCCTCACTCATCTGAGGTTTTGTGTTTACTTGTGTTTTCATTGAAGGTCTCCTTTTGCACCTTTTGGTTTTTAATTCATTCCCCATGAAACCAAGGCATGTACCTCAAGCATAGGTTGCAACTCTACTTGAGGATCTGTTTAAAACTAAACAAGCAGGTTGTCAGACTGCACTTTCCATTTCTTCCCTGCAGATGGCGCTCTTGGGCCTCCTCTTTTCCTCAGGCCAGCCTCTCCACACTGCACATCTGGCTGAGCTGGATGGGGACCCAGTGTAATTCAAACCAGGTCTGCTGGTCCTGGTGCATGATGAAAGCTACCAGCCCCAGGGTGGGGAGTGGTTAATGTGTACCTCAATGGAGATTCCACTTGTAGGCCTGATGGTCTGGTAGCTAACATGCTTTTGCCTGGAAGAACTTTGGGCCATGGGATTGGGTATTTCAACTGCCTCTGCCCACAGTCAACTCTAAAATGCCTGCCAGTTTGGTGGGACACAGGGTGCAGGGCACATAGAATGGGGTGTGCCTCAGGGTACAGGGTGCAGGGCACAGCACAGAACATGGCTTACTTCCTGCCTCTCTGTGCATTCCTAAGGGCTTTGGGCCTCCCTAAATAAATGGAAGCAGTAGGCATTGTGCAGTAGCTGGATGGTCTCTATGAGAAGGGAAAGCTTGTTTCTGGGTTCCCTGTGAGAGTTCCTAGCTGCAGAACCACAGGGACAGATCTCCCAAGCTAGTGCAGAAGCTCCCTATTCCTTTGGGACCTGAGCTTTCCCCTGCACTGGCTCTTGTCCCCAGTAGAGTCATGACCAAGCACACTCGCCCTGTTCTCTCCATCCCAATTCCTCTGCTTTTTCATCCAGGACCTTCCTACATATTGTAGAAGATGCTCTCTCATTGCATCCTGGAACTTCTGTCCCATTCCTTTTTCTGTCACTTCCTCATTCCACAGAGCAGAGGTGAATCAGCCTATCCCATTTAGCCATCCTCCCCTTCATTACCTCTTGTTTTGTTTTGTTTTTATTTTTAATGCAATTTTGTTGACATATATTCACATATAATCATCCAAAGTATAAATCAGTGGCTCACAGTATCATCATACAGTTGTGCATTCATCACCACAACCCATTTTTGAACATTTCATTACTCCAAAAAATACATATAAGAATAAAAATTTAAAAGAACACCCCAAACATCCCATACCCCTTATCCCTCCATTATTACTTAAAATTTTTTTATTGTGAAAAATAACGTATACAGAAAAAAGTAATAAATTTCAAAGCACACCACAGGAATTAGTTGTAGGACAGATTTCAGAGCTTGATCTGGGTTACAATTCCACAATTTTAGATTTTTACTTCTAGCTGCTTCAAGATACTGGAGACTAAAAGAAATATCAATATAATGAGTCAGTAGTCATACTCATTTGTTAAACCCTGCCTTCTCTGTATAACTCCACCATCTCCTTTGATCTCCTTTGATCAATCTTTAGGGTTATTTGGGCTATGCCTGTTTTAACTTTTTCATTTTGGGAAGCACTGTCAGTAATATGGGGTAGGGGGATGGAACTAGTTGATGTTCTTGGAGAGGCTGGGCCCTCTGCATTGCAGGACTTATCTGGCCTAGGAAACTGTCTGGAGGTTGTAGGCTTCTGGAAAGTAATCTTAGTGCAGGTGTGCTGGTTTGAATCTGTTGTGGACCCCAGAAAAGCCATATCTTTAATTCTCATTCAGTATTGCTGGGTGGTATCTTTTTTTTATTGTTTCCATGGAGATGTGATCTACCCAATTATGGGTGGTAACTTTTGATTAAATGGTTTCCATAGAGATGTGTCTCTACCCATTCAAGGTGGGGTGGCTAACTTTAAGAGGGACCCATTTTAGAGCCACAAGAGCCATCAGAACTGACAGAACCAACAGAAAGGACAGAGCCCCAGGGAAGCCTTTGAAGAGAAAGCAGATTTTGCCATATGGCTTGCCAGCTGAGAGAGAAACCCTGAACATCATCGGCTTTCTTGAACCAAGGTATCTTTTCCTGGATGTCTTAATTTGAATATTTCCATACCCTTGCCTTAATTTGGACATTTTCACAGCCTCAGAACAGTAAACTTGCAATTTAATTAATTCCCCCTTGTAGGAGCCATTCCATTTCAGGTATATCACATTCCAGAAGCTTGCAAACTAGAACAGAATTTGGTACTGGAGAAGTGGGGTGCTGCAGTTTGCAAATACCAAGCATGTTGGAATGGCTTTTTTAAATGGTTAAGGAGAAGATTCTGGAAGAGTTGTAAGGGGCTTGATAGAGAAGGCTGAGAATGCTTTGAAGAGAATGTTGGTAGAAATGTGGACACTAAAGATACCTCTGATGAGGCTTTAGACAGAAATGATGAACAGGTTGTTCCAAACTGGAAAGAAGGCATTCTTTGTAGATGGAAGGCAGAATTTGAGAGTGATGAACTTGGATATAGCAGAAGAAATTTCCAAACTAAATGTGGAGAATGTAGCCTGGCTGCTCCTTGAGACTTATAGTAAAATACAAGAGGAAAGAGAGAAATTGAGAAGTGAACTCTTGGGTAGAAAGAAACCAGATATTCAATGGTTTCCATGGGATACCATATTCTGGGAGCTTGCAAACTAGAACAGCAGGGAAACTTTGTAGAATCTCAGATAAATCCCTAGGTATTCTTTAGGTTTGGCAGGAATAATTTTGGTTTGGGTTTGGCAAACTGTGATAGGTAGTAATGTGTAGCTGAAGCTTGCATAAGAGTGACCTCCAGAGTAGCCTCTCAACTCTGTTTGAACTCTCTTAGCCACCGATACCTTATTTGTTGCACTTCTTTTCCCCCTTTTGGTCAGGATGGCATTGTCAATTCCATGGTACCAGAGCCAGGCTCATCCCTGGGAGTCATATACCATGTTGCAAGGGAAACTTTCACTTCTGGATGTCATGTCCCATTTAGTGGGGAGGGTAATGACTTCATTTGCAGAGTTGGGATTAGAGAGAAAGAGGCTACATCTGAGCAACAAAAGAGGTCTGCTGGAAGTAATTCTTAGGCATGCCTATAGGTAGGCTAAGCTTCTCCACTGCATAAACATTTCACAAGAGAAAGCCTCAATATCAAGGGCCTTGCCCTAGGGACTTAAGAGTCCCTAATGTTTGAGAGAGTATCTGGGATTTCCCTGGTGGTAAAGTTTAATTGTTCCATATTTTTTCTCTCATCCTTCAAGGGACTTTGCCAATAGTTTTTTATTATCTGCTTAACATACTCTGGGATGTATCCGGGTTTACAGGATTAAACTATACAGGGTTACAGGCTTTCATTCCCATTCTGGCCTCTCTGTGTTTGGGTTGTTTAAATTATCTATCCACATAGGTTGAGTTTGATTATATGCTACAGAAAATTTAGGTTCTGGACAAAATAGACCTTTCTTCGTTTGGTCTCATAGAGTAGGTGCAGTTCTAAAATACAGACAATGTCTTCCTTACCCTTGTCTTCTGAATTACTTTAATCCTGACCTGATCAGCTTCAGTCTTATCTCTAATTGAAGACTGATCTCTTTTTCAACTTCTTTAACAGTTGTTGTATGTGGCAATGCTGACCTTCAGAACTGCAGAATTCCCGCCTGAGTCTTAAGAATCACATGGATGCCAGAGATCCAGGGAAATACCAGGTGATACATTTATAGCCCAATCTCACAAAATCTAGAAATAACAATTGCCACTTCAGATTAAATGTGACTCCTATAAGAGCATACAATCTAGGCCCCAATTTTTATATGTAAATATACAATTTTATATTTATATAAATATATATAATTTATATATTTTAATACACTTATATATATATATAAATTAGACCATGCAATATTTGCTCTTTTGTTTCTGGCTTATTTTGCATCACAAAATGTCCCACAGTTTCATTCACAATGTTGTATGCCTCATAACTTCATTCCTTTCTGCAGCAGCACAATATTTGATCTTATGTATACATCACAGTTCACCATTCTCCTTCAGCCACCTCAACCATTGCCCAATGGTTGGGCATCATGTACAAGGTCTGAAGTCAACAGTCCACCAATACTCTCAATTTTAGACAATTTCATTCCTTCTAAGAGAAAAATAACCTATAGACATACTCTCACCAAATAGAAAATCCAAACCTCCCCTTAACTCTTATCCCTCCCCCACCCATTATTTACCCCTGATATTGCTATGGACCTGTTGCTGTTTTCCCATTAAACATAGCCCATAGCCTGCTGTCATGGTTAGGGACAGGTGTCAACTTGGCCAAGTTGTGGTACCTGTTCATATGATTGGGCAAGCGCTGGCCTGTCTGTTGCAATGAGGACATTTCATAGGATTAGGTCATGATCACGTCAGCTACATCCACAGCTGATTCCATTTGTAATCAGCCAAAGGGGAGTGTCTCCTGCAATTAGTGATGCTAAATCCAATCATGGGAAGCCTTTTAAGGAGGACTCAGAGGAGACAGGTTCCATTCCTTCTTTGGCTGGTGAGCCTCTCCTGTGGAGTTCATCCAGGCCATCCATTGGAGTCATCGGCTTTGCAGCCTGCCCTGTGGATTTTGGACTCTGCGTTCCTACGGTCACGTGAGACACTTTCATAAATTTTATATTTGCAAGTGTTCCCTGTTGGTTCTGTTTCTCTAGAGAACCCTAACTAATACATCTTGGTACCGGGAGTGGTTCTTAAGGAACAGAATCTTAAAAATGGGTTTTTATGAATGGTTTTCTACTCTGACTGGGCTCAGAGACACTAAGGACTCTGATTCCCGTAATCAGAATGACACTCCCAATCCATGGACTGAGTTGGCAAAGGAGATAGTCAAAATATCATCTTTCGATTCTCCTAATGCTTCACTTGTACGAAGCCAGACTCTGGGGGATAATGTTTTTGACACCTTTACAGAATTTTGTAGAAATAAGAGTTATAGAGATGTTGGTTGGTTGTTGTTAGATACACTGTCTACATTAAAGGGTGAAAGGGATGGGCTTAAGGCTTCAAACAAGAAGCTTAAGTGCCGTCTGAAAGATGTAGAGGTTTCTATGAGTATCCTGAAGGAAAATTTTATTTCCTGTAGCCGTAGACTTGAGATCTCTGAAAATCAGACTCAGAATCTTATTGTTAGAGTAGCAACTTTACAACGTAAACTGAAATCTCAGTCTTGCATGGTGTCTGCTGTTAAAGTGAGGGCATTGATTGGAAAGGAGTGGGACCCTGAAAAATGGGATGGTGACATATGGATTGATAATGATGTTGGGGGTGAGGTTGAAACCCTACACCATGCTGAGCCTTCTTTAGATAACCCTGTAATGGTCTGCCCTGAGGACATAGCCGCCCCACCTCCAGCCTGCCTTGAGGAATTGGCCACCCAACCTCCTCCTGAAGGGATTAGCCCTAGAGTTATTAATCCTGTTTCACCAGATGAAACTGCAAATGAAAGCCCTGAAGCAAATGGCTTGGAAGATATTTCTAATTCTTTTCATGACCCACCCCCACCACCCCTCATTTCTTCTAGACCTATAACTAGACTAAAGTCCCAACAGGCCCCTAAAGGTGAGGTACAAAGTATCACACATGAGGAGGTACGTTATACTCCAAAAGAACTGTGTGAGTTTTCCAATTTATATAGACAGAAATCAGGGGAATATGTGTGGCAATGGATTTTAAGAGTGTGGGATAATGGTGGGAGGAATATAAGGCTGGATCAGGCTGAATTTATTGATATGGGCCCACTAAGCAGAGATTCTGCATTCAATGTTATAGCTAGAGCAGTTAGAAAAGGTGTTAACAGCTTGTTTGGGTGGTTGGTTGAAACATGGATCAAAAGGTGGCCAACATTACCTGAGGTTGAAATGCCAGAACTGCCCTGGTATAATGTAGATGAGGGGATCCAGAGGCTTAGAGAGATTGGGATGTTAGAGTGGATTTATCATGCAAAGCCTGCTCTTACACCCCAGGAATGTCCAGAGGATACACCTTTTACCAGAACAGTGAGAAATAAATTTGTGAGACTAGCACCATCATCCCTCAAGAGCTCTGTGGTTGCACTTCTCTGTAGGCCAGATATTACTGTAGGAACTGCTGTCACTGAGCTGGAATCCTTAAACACAATGGGGATGACAGGATCCCGAGTTGGCAGAAGCCAGGTGGCAGCACTTAATCACCAAAGACAGGGTAGACGTGGGTATTATAATAGACAACAAACTCAAAGGAGGCATCAAAATTATATGACACGCAGAGATTTGTGGCATTGGCTAGTAAATCATGGGGTGCCTAGAAATACAATAGAAGGGCAGCCTACTAAATTCTTGTTGGAGCTGTATAAACAAAAGAGTTCTAGGTCAAGGGAACGGAAGTCTAACCTGAATTACAAAAACACAGAGTCAAGGCCCCTTAACCAATTTCCAGACTTGAAACAGTTTACAGACCCTGAGCCCCTTGAATGAAGGGGAGGCCAGGTCCCTATGGGGAAGAAACCTGTTACACTGCCACAAATTTATACTGTTAACCTTCCTCTAAGTCTTCCCCAAGGAGACCGACGGCCTTTTACCAGGGTAACTGTGCATTGGGGAAAAGGAAATGATCAGATATTTCGGGGATTATTAGACACTGGTTCAGAAGTGACATTAATTCCAGGGGACCCAAAACGTCACTCTGGACCACCAGTCAGAGTGGGGGCTTATGGAGGCCAGGTGATCAATGGAGTTTTAGCTCAGGTCCGTCTCACAGTGGGTCCAGTGGGCCCCCGGACCCATCCTGTAGTTATTTCCCCAGTTCCGGAATGTATAATTGGCATAGACATACTGAGCAACTGGCAGAATCCCCACGTTGGTTCTCTAACTCGTGCAGTGAGGGCTATTATGGTGGGAAAGGCCAAATGGAAGCCACTAGAACTGCCCCTACCAAGCAAAATAGTAAATCAAAAGCAATACCGTATTCCTGGAGGGATTGCAGAGATTACTGCCACTCTTAAGGACTTGAAAGATGCAGGGGTGGTGATTCCCACCACATCCCCATTCAACTCTCCTATTTGGCCTGTGCAGAAAACAGATGGGTCTTGGAGAATGACAGTGGATTATCGTAAACTCAATCAGGTGGTAACTCCAATTGCAGCTGCTGTTCCAGATGTAGTATCATTGCTTGAGCAAATCAATACATCCCCTGGTACCTGGTATGCAGCTATTGATCTGGCAAATGCTTTTTTCTCAATAGCTATTAGTAAGGACCACCAGAAACAGTTTGCTTTCAGCTGGCAAGGTCAGCAATATACTTTCACTGTCCTACCTCAGGGGTATATCAACTCTCCAGCCCTATGTCATAATCTTGTTCGCAGAGACCTTGATCGTTTCTCCCTCCCACAAGACATCACACTGGTCCATTATATTGATGATATCATGTTGATTGGACCTAGTGAGCAAGAAGTAGCAACTACTCTAGATTTACTGGTAAGGCATTTGCGTGTCAGAGGATGGGAGATAAATCCAACAAAAATACAGGGGCCTTCCACCTCAGTAAAATTTCTAGGTGTCCAGTGGTGTGGGGCATGTCGAGATATCCCTTCTAAGGTGAAGGATAAATTGCTGCATCTGGCCCCTCCCACAACCAAAAAAGAGGCACAACGCCTAGTGGGTCTTTTTGGATTTTGGCGACAACATATTCCTCATTTGGGTGTGCTACTCCGGCCCATTTATCGAGTGACCAGAAAAGCTGCTAATTTTGAGTGGGGACCTGAACAAGAGGAGGCTCTGCGACAGGTCCAGGCTGCTGTGCAAGCTGCTCTGCCACTTGGGCCATATGATCCAGCAGATCCAATGGTGCTGGAAGTGTCAGTGGCAAATAGAGATGCTGTCTGGAGCCTTTGGCAGGCCCCTATAGGAGAATCACAATGCAGACCCTTAGGATTTTGGAGCAAAGCCTTACCATCTGCTGCAGATAACTACTCTCCTTTTGAGAAACAGCTTTTGGCCTGCTACTGGGCCTTAGTCGAGACTGAACGCTTAACCATGGGCCACCAAGTTACCATGAGACCTGAGTTGCCTATCATGAGTTGGGTGTTGTCTGACCCACCAAGCCATAAAGTTGGGCGTGCACAGCAGCACTCTATTGTAAAGTGGAAATGGTATATACGAGATAGAGCCAGAGCAGGTCCTGAAGGCACAAGTAAGTTACATGAAGAAGTGGCACAAATGCCCATGGTTTCCACTCCTGCTGCCACATTACCTTCTCTTTCCCAGACCAGAGCTATGGCCTCTTGGGGAGTTCCTTACAGTGAATTGACTGAGGAAGAGAAAACTCGGGCCTGGTTTACAGATGGTTCAGCACGATATGCAGGTACCACCCGAAAGTGGACAGCTGCAGCATTACAACCCCTTTCTGGGATGTCCTTGAAGGACAGTGGTGAGGGGAAATCCTCCCAGTGGGCAGAACTTCGAGCAGTGCACCTGGTTGTTCATTTTGCTTGGAAGGAAAACTGGCCAGAGGTGCGTTTGTATACTGACTCATGGGCTGTTGCTAATGGTTTGGCTGGATGGTCAGGGACTTGGAAAGACCATAATTGGAAAATTGGTGACAAAGAGGTCTGGGGAAGAAGTATGTGGATAGACCTTTCTGAGTGGGCTAAAAACATGAAGATATTTGTGTCCCATGTGAATGCACACCAGAGGGTGACTTCAGCAGAGGAAGATTTTAATAATCAAGTGGATAAGATGACCCGTTCTATGGATACCAGTCAGCCTGTTTCCCCAGCAACTCCTGTTGTTGCCCAATGGGCTCATGAACAAAGTGGTCATGGTGGTAGGGATGGAGGTTATGCATGGGCTCAGCAACATGGACTTCCACTCACCAAGGCTGACCTGGCTACAGCCACTGCTGAGTGCCCAATCTGCCAGCAGCAGAGACCCACACTCAGCCCCCGATATGGCACCATTCCCCGAGGTGACCAGCCAGCTACATGGTGGCAGGTTGATTACATTGGACCACTCCCTTCATGGAAGGGGCAGCGATTTGTTCTAACTGGAATAGACACATACTCTGGATATGGGTTTGCTTTCCCTGCACGCAATGCTTCTGCCAAAACTACTATTCGTGGGCTTACAGAATGCCTTATCCATCGTCATGGTATTCCACATAGCATTGCTTCGGATCAAGGAACACACTTCACAGCAAATGAAGTGCGGGAATGGGCACATGCTCATGGAATTCTCTGGTCTTACCATGTTCCCCATCATCCAGAAGCTGCTGGATTGATAGAATGGTGGAATGGCCTTTTGAAAACTCAATTACGGTGCCAACTAGGTGGCAAAAACTTGAAAGGCTGGGGTAATGTTCTCCAGGAAGCTGTGTATGCTCTGAATCAGCGTCCACTGTATGGTGCTGTTTCTCCCATAGCCAGGATCCATGGGTCCAGGAACCAAGGGGTGGAAATGGGTGTGGTGCCACTCACTATTACTCCTAGTGATCCACTAGGAAAATTTTTGCTTCCTGTCCCTGCTACCCTGAGTTCTGCTGGTCTACAGGTTTTAGTTCCAAAACGGGGTGTGCTTTCTCCAGGAGAAACAACAGTGATACCACTGAACTGGAAGTTAAGATTGCCACCTGGCCACTTTGGGCTACTTATGCCTCTGGATCAACACACCAAGAAGGGGATTACATTATTGTCTGGGGTAATTGACCCTGACTATCAGAAGGAAGTAGGACTGCAGCTACATAATGGAAGTAAAGAAGAGTTTTCTTGGAATATAGGAGATCCCCTGGGGCGTCTATTAGTACTACCATGCCCTGTGATTAAAATCAATGGAAAACTGCAACAACACAATCCAGGCAGGACCACTAATGGCTCTGAGACTTCAGGAATGAAGGTTTGGGTCACCCCACCAGGCAAAGAACCACGGCCAGCTGAAGTGCTTGCTGAGGGGAAAGGGAACATGGAATGGGTAGTGGAAGAAGGTAGTGATAAATATGAACTTCGACCACGTGATCAGTTATAGAAACGAGGACTGTAATGCTGTTTTGTTTTTGTTATACTATTTAAGTTGTAAGATATCAAGTTTAAGGATGAATGTTGCCCAAGGATTTGCAAGCTATTCTGGAGAGATTTAATGTGTTTCCAGTTATATGCAGGACAGTTGAGTATTGTCAGGTAAAAGAAAAAATGTGTGCTTATTTGTTTTCATTTGGAAATTAAGTATGGTCTAAGGTGATATATATACATATATATATGTGCCAAGTTGACAAGGGGTGGACTGTCATGGTTAGGGACAGGTGTCAACTTGGCCAAGTTGTGGTACCTGTTCATATGATTGGGCAAGTGCTGGCCTGTCTGTTGCAATGAGGACATTTCATAGGATTAGGTCATGATCACGTCAGCTACATCCACAGCTGATTCCATTTGTAATCAGCCAAAGGGGAGTGTCTCCTGCAATTAGTGATGCTAAATCCAATCATGGGAAGCCTTTTAAGGAGGACTCAGAGGAGACAGGTTCCATTTCTGCTTTGGCTGGTGAGCCTCTCCTGTGGAGTTCATCCAGGCCATCCATTGGAGTCATCGGCTTCGCAGCCTGCCCTGTGGATTTTGGACTCTGCGTTCCTACGGTCATGTGAGGCACTTTCATAAATTTTATATTTGCAAGTGTTCCCTGTTGGTTCTGTTTCTCTAGAGAACCCTAACTAATACACCTGCAATAACAGATTTCCCCTTATACCCTGATATTATACACTTTTGTACAAGATTCATACCTTTGCAGTAGTTCATGCAAGAATTAATTTGTATTTGTAGCATTAATTGGTGGGATACATAGCTGTATACAACCCCTTTCAGTAATGCTCACCTTCAATAAGGGCAACATTACTTATAGAACCACAAATAAACTGCCTTCACTTCTATCCAATACCTTACATTTAGGTTCAACCTCATTAGCTAATGTTTCACCCTGCCTAGCTTCTGTGTATCTCTAAGCCCCTTATATTTTGTATAAGCCTCTGAGTTTATCTTTAGCATTGTCATAAAAGCAAAATCATACAGTATCTATCCTCTTGTGTCTGGCTTATTTCACTCAGCATTATTTTCCAAGGTTCATCCATCTTGTCATATGCTATAGGATGTCATTTCATCTTACTGCTGCATAATATTCCATTGTATGCATACACCACATTTTGTTAATCCATTTGTCTGTTGATGGGCAGTTGGATTGTTTCCATCTTTTGTCGATTGTGAATAATGCTGCTATGAACATCAGTGTGAAGATATCTGTCTGTCTTTTTTTTTTTCAGCTGAAGGAACTTCTTTTAGTATTTCTTGTAGGGCAGGTCTCTTATTGACAAATTCTTTCAGCCTTTGTTTGTCTGTGAAAATTTTGGTCTCTCCCTCACTTTTGAAGGACAATTTGGCTGGGTACAGAATTCTTGGTTGGAAGTCTTTCTCTTTCAGGATCTTAAATATATCATACCACTGCCTTCTTGCCTCCATACTGCCAGTTGAGTAGTTCAAACTCAGTCTTATTTGGTTTCCCTTGTATGTAGTAGATCGTTTTTCTCTTGCCACTTTCTGGATTTTATGCTTCTCTTCAATATTTGACAGACTGATTAGTATGTGTCTTGGAGTAGGCTTATTTGGATTTGTTCTATTTGGGATCCATTGGGCTTCTTTGATTTGCATATTTATGTCTTTTATAAGGGTTGGGAAGTTTTTCCCCATTATCTCTTCAACTAACCTTCTAAGCCCTTTACTCTTCTCTTCTCCTTCTGGGACACTGATGGTCCTTATATTTATGTGCTTTGTTTTGTCCATCATTTCCCTGAGATCCAATTCAAAGTTTTCCATCTTTTTCATCATTTACTCTTTTATGTGTTCAAAATCAATTGTTCTGTCCTCTAGTTCACTTATTCTTTCTTCTGCCTGTTCAAATCTGCTGTTGTGTGCCTCTATTATATTTTTTATTTGGTCTACAGCATCTTTAATCTCTGGGAGATCTGCTATTTTTCTATTTATTCTTTCCAATTCTTCTTTATGTTCTTCTAGTGTCTTCTTTATGTCATTAGTCAATCTATTGATTTTATTTAGTGGAGTTGTATGAACACCTTTGATTAGTTGTTCCAAATGCTGTGTCTCCTCTGGTGTTTAATTAATCATTAGGTTGGGCTATATCTGTCTGCATCCTCATATGCTTTGTGATTTTCTGTTGCCTTTGAAGCATGTAATCATCTTTATAGAGTTACTTTGGAAGTTGATTTCCTTCAGTATTCTGAACTTTTCTATGGGTATGGGGCAGGATGCCGGGTGTGGGGCAGGACACAGCAGTGCAGTGACTACTTGTGGTATAGGGATAGGTGTGTGTTTGTGACCCTACGCTGGGGCCTGGGAGCATGGGGAATGGGGTGCAGGGTTGTGCGGGGGTGATGCAGGGGCTGTGGCGGCAAGATGCAGCTCAGGCATGTCTTGGAGTGCAGGAACAGGGCATGGCATAGAGGATACAGAGGCAGGGTGCAGCGAGAGGTGGATCCGGGGACTGTGATGGTGCCCATGAGCAGGTGCATGGGCACATGTGCAGGCATGTTGCGGGTGGATGTGTGGATCACGGGGTTTGTGGGTGTCAGGGTGTGAGGTTTGGGACACAGAGGTCAGGGCACAATGGGGGCAGGGCATGGGTGCCTGCTTGTTGGCAGGAGGGGTGTCCAGGGGGACCTGGATGAGAGGCAGACGTGTGCAGGGCAAGGGCACAACTCGCGGAGGTTGTGGGGCATGGGTCAGGGGGCGGAGTGCATATGCGCTAGTCATGGGGTGGGCGGGGTCCTGCCACGGGTACGCAGGTGTGGGGGTGTGGGGCACCGTTCTGCACGTGTGTGGGACGCGTGGGGGGACCGGACAGGGATATGTGCATTCTGGGGGCTATGTGGTAGGGATGCACACGCGAGCACCTGCCAGGCTTGGACAGGGCACAGGTGCTGAGGGTTGGGGTGAGGGTGTGAGTCTTTGTGGATCTGGGCGGCTGCAGGGGAGCTAGTTTGAAGGGGCTTCTTCCTGTCAAATCTGGGACAATTTGAAGGATAAAATTAAGATAGTTATAGATTATAACCCACTGAAAAATAGGAATTCATGAGATTATAATGATAGGAAGAAAAAATTTTTAATTTGGAATGGAATATTTACATAGTTTTAAAGTACCTTCCAATGAAATACTTTTACAAAAGGGGAGAAGAAACTTTTACAGTGGCCAAGGCTGGCAGACCCACTATACCTGGTTCTCAAAGTTGACATCACCAGCAATAGGACAAACGGGAATCATGAAGTCTATGGAGCATGGCACCAGTTCTGTGATATTCTAATCTAATCATAAGGAAACATTGAAGAAGCCCAAACTGAGTGATATTCTCCAAGATATCTAGCCCATTATGTTTAAAATTGTCAAGGTCATCAAAGTCAAGAAAAGACTGAGGGACTCTTCTGGGTTTAAAAGTGCTCAAAGAGACTTGGCAACTAAATGGAACACACGGCTTTGAACACTGGGATATTTTTGTAATAAAGGACATTATTGGGACAGCCGGGGAATCTTGAATGGGGTTAGGATTAGATGGTACAATGTATTATATTAATTTCCTGATTCTGGTGGTTGTTTGTATTGTAGTTATATATGAGAATGTCTTCATTTGTAGGAAATGCACATCAAAGGATTTTTTGGCAAAGGAACATTCTTGTAGGTAACTTACTTTCAAATGTCCAGAGGGAAAAAAGATTTTTTTTTGTAACTTTGAGGTTGTTTCAAAATAAAAACCTATTTTTTAGAAACCCAGTTTAATTTTAAATGTGAGGGTGGAGAAGGAATGTTGGGTTTTCGGGAGCCACAGGGAACGAGGAGGTGGGTTCACGGGCAGCCCATGGTCTAGCCTGACTGTGGTGGGAGAGGGAGTGGTGCTACAAGGTCAGCTGCTGTTGTAGATCCTTTGGCTGCTCAAACAAATACCGTGCAGTGGGTTGGCTTAAACAGTGGGAATTTATTCACTCATGTTTTTGAAGCTAAAAGAAAATCCAAATCAAGGTGTCATCCAGGCAATGTTTTCTCCCTGAAGACTGGTGTTTTGGGGTTGGCTGCCAGCAATCCTTGATCCTTAGCTCATTACATGGCAAGGCACCTGGCAGCCTTTCCTGGCCTGTTCCTTCTCTTCCAGGTTCTGCTGATTTTGTTCAGCTTCTGGCTGCTCCCTCTGTGGCTTTCTCTTTGTCTGTCTGAATTTCATTTCATTTATAAAGGACTCCAGTAATACAATTGAGACCCATCCTCATTAAAACCTACACTTCAACTGAAGTCACCTCATCACAACATCCTATTTACAATGGGTTCACACCCCCAGGAATGGATGAAGTTCAAGAACATGTTTTTTGGGGTACACATGTCTCCAAACCATCACAGTTGCATTAGACCTTGCTAATATTTATAAAATTTCCAAATGACATCAATTTGTATGGAATTTCTACTTTAAACCAATAGCATTGATTTTGAGAAAGAAAGGGAAATTCCTCTTTAATAAAATAAAAGAACAATAGTTGGAGAAATACATTTATTTGAAAGGCGATGTTTATTTTCTGCTAGTTATATTTATTAACAAGGACCCTGAATCCATAGCCGGTAAAAGGAATCAGACTACTTTTGGAAATGCTGCTAAAAGGCCGACAGTTCATCATCTTTGCTTTTGCCAGTCTGGTAACCGACAAGTGTCAAAGGCTCATTTTGTACAGGAAGACTTTGGAATACTTTCAAGTGAACATAACCATGATCAGATATTCGTACCTGAAAGGTTAAAGAAAAATAGAGAGAGAGTGAGGAAGACAGAAAAATTCATCCACATGGATCTACATCAAGTAAAAACTCTCCAGGCCTATAAAGAGGACAATAAGCTCTTCTTGGTTTTTTGAATACTGTTCTTGGACAAGCATTATTAAATCTTTGACAGATTTCAAAGTACACTTTAACATGTAGTTATAGAACAAACTTCAAAATACGGTATGGGCTACAGCTCCACAATTTCAGGTATTTCCTTCTAGGTGCTCTAATACATTTGAGACTACAAAAAAAATCAATATAATGATTCAGTAGTCATACTCATTTGTTAAATCCTATCTTCTTTGCTACAACTCCTCCCTCTCATTTGACCCTTCTCCTGATCTTTAGGAATATGTGGGCATAACTTCTTTATGTTGAGAAGGGGTGTTGACATGGGGTAGGGTGATGCAATTGGTTGATGTACTTGGAAATAGTAGCACCTCTGGGTTTCAGGGCTTATCTGGCCTAGGAACAATCTGGAGGTTCTAGGTTCCTGAAAATTAACTGAGTGAAACTATTAGAGTCTCAGAGAGAGTCCAGGGTATTCTTTAGGATTTTCAGGACTATTGTGGTTAGCGTTCGGCATACCATGGCAATTTGCAATATCTAGCTGAAGCTTGCATAAGAGTAACCTCCAGAATAGCCTCCTTACTCTATTTGAAATCTCTTAGCCACTGATACTATATTTTGTTACATTTCTTTCCCCTCTTTTTGTCTGGAAGGCACTGTCAATCCTATGATGCCAGGACTAGGCACATTCCTGGAAGTCATGACCCATGTTGCCAGGGAGAATTACACCCCTGGAATCATGTCCCACATGGTGGGGAGGGTAATGAGTTAACTTGCAGAGTTGGGCTTAGAGAGAGAGGGGCTACATATGAGCAACAAAAGACGTTCTCTGGGGGTGACCCACAGACATAACTATAGGTAGGCCTAGCTTCTCATTACAGAAGATTGAGGATTTGGTTTATTAATTGGGGAGTCCCTAATGCTTGTGAGGGTATCAGGAATTTCCTAGGTGAGAATTTTAATAGTCACATATTTATTTTCTCCAGTTCTAAAGGGATTTTGAAAATACCTTTTTAACTATCTGCCCAACATACTCTGGAGTATATCAAGACATCACATTAAGCTATAGAGAATTATGAGTTCTCATTCCTTATTCTAGGCTCCATGTGTTTTATGTTGTTTAAACGAACTGGCCAGACAGGTAAAGTTAGATTGTGTGCTACAGAAAATTTAAGTTTTGAACAAAATAAACATCTCACACAGAAGGTGAGGTTTCAGAATACAGACAGTATCATCCTTTATCCCGTATTATGATTTATCTTAGTTCCAACCAGATCAGCTTCGTTTGTAACTCTAATTGAAGTCTGATTTCTTTTTCAGCTTCTCTAACAGTTGCTGTATGAAGTACTGTTAACTTTCAGAGCTGCTACACTCTAACTCTTGAGTCTTAGTTGTCACACAGTTACCCAAAGTTCCAGAGAAATACCAGTTTATAGACAGTGTAACCTTTTAAATTTTATTTTGGCATGGGCAGGCTCCGGGAATGGAACCTGGGTCTCCAGCATGGCAGGTGAGAATTCTGCCACTGAGCCACTGTTGTACCACCCAAGACAGTGCAACCTTTTAAAAGCATTTATTTTGTGTTCAGAACAGGGCATCAGCCTTTGCACACATAATTACCAGCAGTGCAGCCAGTGGTTAAGCATCAGACTATCTGGGTTCGAATCCTAACTCTGCTCTTATAGTTGAACTTTGTTGGTTATTTCACCTCCCGAGGGTTCAGATTTCTTATGAGTAACACAAGGGAAATGATAATATCGATCTCCTAAATTTGTCATGAGGTGTGCAGGAGGTGATACACGCACAGCACTCGGAACAGTGCATGGTACATTGTAAGTGCTTAGTACACCTCTAGCTCATTTAATTCCGATTACTCCCACTGTGTGAGCTCAGAGAAGAGGAGGAGCTGCAGTCACACAGGTTTTGTAATAGAATCATTAGAACAAGAATTCAAACCCACGATTGCCTGACACCAAAGCCTACAATTCTTTCCTTCTACTACCTGCCTCTTGACAGATACTGGAGGAGAAAAGAAAATGTCACATCACTGGCAAGACCTTAATTTTAGGGAGTTGTCCAGAACACAGGATCAGCTGCCAGACTGCCAGGAAGTAAGGAGGAAGAATTGGGATCACATGTTATAATCCAGTAGGAAAAAATTAATAGCAGAAGGGAAGTGAGGGGTGGAAAACTGGGGAATGGGGAGATGAGACTGTGGTTAAGAGAGGGCATGAGGCCAAGGGAAGAAAATTTCAAGATAGTTTTCTGATGAGCTTTTAAAGAAATGAATGAGAGTTGATATGTGAAACATCCTTATGTCTTGGACTAATCACAAAATTATTAAAACAACAATCCCAATTTTGTGATGGAATTTTGACAGACTATTTCTTTGAACAAAGCCATTAAATTTTTTTTTTTAATTAGAGAAATTGTAGGTTTACAAAAGATCAAAGTCATTTTTAATGGAGAACTTTCTTTTCTGGATATGAAAAGAGTAGGTCAAGAGAAGGGGGAAATGGTGCCTTAGTTTTCTGAGGATACAACAGGATCTTTCATATGTCTTCCAGGGCCTGGCATACACTAGGAGCTCGAATTAGACAGAACTGGGCTGACCCATTTGCATAACCCAATATTGTAACTTTTTATGCTGAGCTGGCTAGCTCTACTTTTGTTTTGCTGAAAATTAAAAAAAATCTATATAATTATAGTTAATTGCTAAAAAGAAATGTCAGACCTGGTCAAATGATTAAGTAAAGGTTGGGTGTCTGTTATGATTTTTAAAATCAGAATTCTCAGCTTCTCAATATAAAAGGATGAAAATATCCCTGGCTGATTTGCTGAGTTGGTTCCTTCTCAATGACTTCATAAATATTCACTTCAATTAATACTGGATAAATGCATCATTTATATTTTTGGTATTGCTATAAAGTTACTTTTAAAAGTATTTTAAATACTCCACTACTTTAAAATATACAGAGTGCCACAAATTGAATCTACTTGAGTTACAAAAATAATTTCTTAAATTCTATGAATCAAAATGCTAATTCAAAAGGCAAAAGAGGTATAAATTTTCTTTCCAGCTAATGATATAGTCGTTCCTCAAATCCATTTAATTTAGACATATAGAAACACAGAGCTTTGAGGTGGAACCAACTTCAAATTATCATCTAGTCTAGCTCCATGCTTTCAGGTAGCTCAGGAAATAGTAATTTCCTGCCTTACACATGAGGCAGTCGTGGTCATAAACCAAACCATTATACCCTAAAATGTTAGGAAATCTTTTTTCTAGACAATTTCTCGAATATATGAGAAAGCTTTCTAGTTTCATAAGGAAAGGATGGTATAAGTATACCATAGTCTGCCAGAATTGAGACTCTACCACTCGGGAGACATCAACTAGACATTCTGATTTAGTACAACCAGAAGGAACAAACTACACAGCAGTGGAAACAGAGAACAGTGCTTAAAATGAGAAATATAAAATCTTTTCAGTGTCAAAGTAGATGTTGAGCTCTAACCTTAATGTAGAAAATTGTCCCAGCGACCACTTGACTTTTATACACTTCAGCTTTAAATTCTTTATAAGTCTCATTCGTTTTTGCTTCAAGCTGTGGCTTTATCTTAGGAAAAGAAAAAACAAGTCATCAAAGCTCTATTGGACTCTGTTGATGTGATTCACAAATGTGGAAACTTCATATTCCTAAACATCTTCAAATATGATAATGAGAATTGTGGAGATATGTTCAGTGTTTCAACAGAAAAGAAATCCCCATTTGGGATCCTGCATTGCATTTAGTTTTCAGGTCTTCTTAGACTCCTCCAATCTGGATCAACCCTTCGGTCTTTCCTTTTCGTTTACGACCTTGACACTTTTGACGAGTATGGCTAGTTAACTTATATGGTGTCCCTCAATTTGTTTTTGTCCAATCGTTTCTAATGATTAGATTGAAGTAGTACATTTTTGGTTAAAAATACCACAAAAATGAGGTTGAATTCTTAGTGCAACCTTCAGGGGCTACATGTTTCTTTGCTGGTTATGCTAATGTGGTGTTTGCTGGGTCTCTCCATTGTAAAGTTACTTTTTTTTTTCTCTTTATAATTAATAAGTATTTTGTGAGACAATGCAACTATCTTTTCTCACCATTCTTTTATCTACTAATTTTAACATGCATTGATGATTCTTGCCTACAAGAGTTATTACAGTGGTTTATTACCAAATGGTGATTTTCTGTTTCTATCATTCATATTAATTGAGATTCTACTGTAATGAAGAGCTGTCCTTGCCCCATTTATTAATTAATTAATTATTTCAATTATTTGTTGATAATAGATAAACTCATGGATATTTCTTTTTATTCTATGGGTTATGATCCACTGCTATTTATTTCATTGCTCAAATTATCCTAGATTTGGCAATGTGGAGCTCCTTCAAGTGGCTTTTGTGTCATTTTATCAAGCCTCCATCACTCTATGAGCATTTTTAAATTGTCACATAACTCTTCTTGAATTTTCCCTGCCTGAGCCCTGGAATCACCCATTTCTCCAAGGAACCTTGGTTCCTTTTGTTGGGGAATTATATTGTGATCCCAAGATTTTGGAGCCGAAATGCTCACTGTTACTGAGTGTCATTGCTTCTAGGCCCTTTCAGTGGAAAGAACTACAAAATATATGTAAGGAAATTAAACACTCACACAAACACACGCACACACACATCTCCCCCACTTCTTCCCCTTCCTTATTCATAACTTCTTTCACCAACAGGGAGAAGCCTGGTTGTCATAATTCACAATATATTTATTTATTAACTTAGTCCTAATAAACACATAAAATCACTTCAGAATTGCTAAACCATCCTTACATGAAAAATAAATTTCTTAACCAAAGTACATTATTTGGTATAGTTCTTTTGCCTTTAATGCTGTGTATTGTAGTCAAGATTTGTTAGGTTAACTTTCTTTGTCACCTCTTTTAGTGTGGTAATTTTATTGATTTGTACTACATTTCATTTGTTGTGGTTCATTTGTTACAGTTGGTACTCCATTTTGGCTTCCCCCACATTCTGGTTGATTTAATCATTTATTTATTTATTGGGTGTATGAAGCATATCTGCTTCTAAGAGTCAGAACTACACAAAGGTATATTCAGAGGAGTGTCATGCCCCCTTCATCCTTCTACCCTGTTTCCATCCATCCCTTGTAGGTAACCAATTTCACTGATTTCTGATTTAGCTTTTCTAAGTTTCTACTCACACAAATAAGCAGATAATGCATATTTTCTTATCTCCTTTCTGATACAAACGGTAGTATGCCATAGATACTCTTTTATACTTTGCTTTTTTCACTTAACAATATATATACTGGAAATTAGTCCACATCAGTTCGTAAGATCTTTTTCATGCTTTTGTACAGCTGTATAGTACTCTATTTTGTGGCTGTACCACAGCTTATTCAATCACTATTCTATATATGGACATTGAGGTTGTTTCTTTAATGAAAGGAAGAGTCAATCAATGTGGCAAACTTTTTTGTTGTTTTATTTTAAGAAATTGCCACAGCCACCCCAAACTTCAGCAACAACCACCCAGCTGGTTTAGCTGTTTTCCAATTCCAAAACTTTGTTCACATCTTTGAGATGGTGTTTGCTTAGTTCATGCTCTCTTTATGTTTGTGAGTTTGTGCCTTTTTTTCAATCCTCTGTTTTCATTTAGAGGGAGAAGGAAATAAATTGCTTTCCTGTCTTTTCACTAAAGCATTTTATGTGCAAATACGGCTTTTAAAAGTTATTTTTTTATTGTAATATCTTCACACCTACAGTCCATACATCGTGTACAATCAATGGCTCACAATGTCATCACATAGTTGTGTATTCATAACCATGAGAATTTTTAGAACATTTGCATCACTCCAGAAAAAGAAATAAAAAGGAAAAAGAAAAAACTCATACATCCCATACCCCTTGCCCCTCCCTCTCACTGACCACTAGTATTTCAGTCTATCCAGTGCAAATACAGCTTTAATTGGGCCTTCAGTGCATCTTTGGTTCTCCGGTGGCCAGTGGATAGATGCTATGAATCGTTTTCCTAGAGATGCTCAGTTTAGGTACCAGAACTGCTCCCAAAAGAGTCAGACATTTGCAAATTCTTTGACTTCCCAGACTCCTTTTGAAGCATCAAAATACTCTGTTTCTTCTGTAAACTTCAGAATTTATGAGAAGAATGTGACTGCTTTCTTGAGATGGAAAGTAAAGCTTCAAAGTAGAGAAAGGAAGAAGCAAAAGACTGAGAGAGAACAGAGAGGTGGAGAGGTGGGGGGCAAGAGAGAGAGAGGAGAAAACAAGTGTTCAGAGAGAAACTACACAAAGAAGGGGATTGCTGTCTCGTTGTTCCTCCATCCTAATTCTTTTGAGTTCCCAAAGGAGGGGTAGCCAACAGTAGGTACCAGGCAGGTTAGGAGCCAGATTGAAAAAGGTTAATCTCTAACCCAAAAATGATCTATTTAAACCTCATTTTATAAATGAGGAATCTGAAGTTGTGAGGAGAACATGACTGCTTAAGGTTGAAAAATTATTAATATCGTTATCTTAAATTTCCTATCTGATGTCTTGTATCTGATTTGTCTGTTGCAATTCTCTGTGAAAACCCTTTTCTGGTTTTCAGTCTTTTAGTGACTATTTTTTTTAGCATGTATCATAAGTTTCCAGTTCTATCTGTTCCAGAGATAGATCCAAATCTATTTGGAGCCTTTCCACTGTATCCATGCAGCTCGCAAGTCCAGAATTTTCCATGAGAGGGTTGGTTTTAAAGGCCCATAGTTTGTTTTCTTAAGTGCATAGGCCCTTGTCAGATTGTGTGCTATGATTTCTGGTTCCTGTACTTATAATCTGTAGTCTTACTCTCTATTTCTAGTAAAACCGTTTTTGTATTTTTCTAATGTCATATGCTACAGATCTAGGGTGCTGAGATTTATGCCGAGGAATAGAAAAAAGAAGAGTTGGAAAGAGCTTGCCAGTAACACCTGGAGTTTTCAAAGGTAGCTTAGTGCTGAAAGACCCTCCAGGATTTCTAACAGGATGAGAAAGGGTAACAACAAAGAATGAAGGACAGCTGGGAATGGGCAGCAGCCTGTTGGTGCACAGAGAGGCCTCACACTGAGCCCAGCTGGCGTTCAACTTCCTCAGCCTATGGTGCATTTTGGTGGCTGTGATGCTGGAGGCTCCAGTATGGTTTGTTGCTCAGTCCCCAACCAGGGAAAGGAGAAGACCAGGAAGGAGTACCTTGTAAAATACATTTATCCAGGGTTGCTTGGGCTCTCCACACAGCTGCAGAGCATGAGTCTGGGGGAGTTGTTAGTTTTCTGGGACCAGAGAATTCGAGCCATGCTGCAGCCAACACCCAGGTGTTTCTCCTAATCTATAATCTTTCTGCAGAAACATTAGGGCTATATGTAATTTAGGAGATAATCGTGGTAACAAGAAGAGGCCGTATTTTGGGAACTTTCCAGAGTGATGAAGGAAAGTTTGGGTCGTAACGTGAAAGGACAGCTGGGCTGGTGAGAGGTGATCTGTGGATATGCGTTGTCTCAGTTTGTAGTGAGAGAAGGGATAGTTTGGGGCAAGGACTCAGAAGGTGGGAAATGATGGCACTTGGCATGTGGGAGGAAGGGCTGGCTGAAGAAAGGAGGATAGATGTCTAAAACTGCAGGGAAGAAGGAGATCAAGCAGAAGATAAGGTAAACTAAGAACTCTTAGTTTAAAGAACTCTTAGTTTAAAAGTCAGAAGACTTTTAAGAAAAGCAGGAACTGAGACATCCTTCTGAAGGGGCCACTGAAGAGGGGATTAAAAAACTGAGGAGAGAGATGGTACTGTGGGGTTTCTAGAAAAGCACCAATGGGACATGACCGAAAGGATTTTCTGGTCACTCTGGTGTCTTGTTGCAGTTGTTTGGCATGAATTCCTAGAATTGTGATGGGCAAGTTTTCTGTTGTCCTGCGTCTCCCTTGAGCAAAGCCCTCTGACTCAGTGGAGGAGGAAGCAGTGATGGTGGGAGTGACCTCTAATTGAGGACTGGATCACCAGCAGCTCACTGGGTCGTGAAAATCAGGGGTGGAGAAGTATAAAACCACACACCATGGGGCCAGGCTGGATGTTGATCAAGTGGGCTTTGGCATGTTCTAATGAAGATAAGAGGGTGAGTGCCTGGAAGATTTCTGGTGTGGCTGAATGGCAGGTTCTTTGGGTGTGGAGAGGTGATTGATAGGGAGGCTGTGTTGAGAGGGCACCAGGGAGTGCCCATGAGTTTAGGCAGATGAGGTTTTATGTGACGTCCTGGCAGACAAAAAATCCTGGTTTGTGGGTATTGCCGGGAATGCTACTGGGCAGTCTGGTTTATGACTTAGGTATGCGTGGGTGTGGGTGTGTGTGTGTGTGGATGTAGATATATGTGTGTGTAATATGAGCCTTTATTTCTGAAAGTAATTATTAAAATAGTATTTCCTTCTGACACACAAACATACTCAGAATTCTCATCCAATGGTTATTTAAATAAAATTTAGGATAATAATTACCAATAATGATCCAGAGAATTTTGCTTTTAGGTGCTTTCATTTGGCTCTTATTTACATGTATTATGGGTTTTTCATGGATAGGGCCTTGTATCTCTCTTTATTTCTTTGTATGTCATCCATCTAAACTATTTTGTAAATTTCCCAGAAAGCAGGGAGCATCTTTATGTCTCCTCTTTTACCTTGCCCTAGAGTAATTCACAATTCACATAGTACTGGGTACATAATCAGTGCTTTTTGAATGAAAAGACCATGGTGGTTTTCCTTCATGACGACTTGTCTCCCAAATAGGAAAAAGTACAGGAGAAGGGTATAGCAATGGCCCTTAACTAATACACTGAATGTTGGAAAGTTTTTTTCCCAAGTGTACTCTGGACACAAGTACCTTTATCTTCCTTTAATACATGATACCGCAACTACCCATTTGATCTCTATTATCTTCAGAAGGGGGAAACATTCAAAAATGTTTGTCTTCCCAAACCCAAGCCTTTATTTGACTTTCTGCTCTTTCTGACCTCATCCATCATCCCCCCTTCATTTTGATGACTTCGAACATGAAAGCATCACTTTTCTTTGATACTTTCTCTATGCTGTGGGATGACTGTTTTCTTCCTTCTGACCCTCCCTCCCTCGCTGGGTTCTTTCAGCTGACATTCTATTAAGAAGCACGCTGATAGGGACAGAGAAATTAAATGAAGAACTTTTATGTCAGCACTGTGATTTTGGAAAACCCCGTCTCCCATAGGTAGCCCTCTAAGGGTGTCATGTATCAGGTCTTCGTAAAGGCTCAGGAGGTCAGTGGACGGCAGCCGCATCTTGGCCTGCTAGGAATGCACCTCCCAGACCCCACCCCAGACTGCACTGAAGCAGAATCTGCATTTTCACAGGACCCAGGTGATTCATGTGCACGCTCAAGTTTGTGAACATTGACTGATACGAGGAGTCAAATGAAGGTATTAATGGCAATATTAACCTCTCCAAGAGAATAAAAGCTCCATATATATATATATACACACACACATATATATATATATACACACACACATATATATATATATATTTAAAGGGAAATATTTAGCCCCAAAGAATGAGTAGTGCAATTCCAAGCATCTAGCCCCATGGAGCTTTCCAGTGTTCCTTAGCTCAGAGGATCCCAGCTCTTCCACTCACACAGCATGTTGATTTTGTTGCCAAACAGTGTTATGGAGTGAAGTTTCAGCAAAAAACAAGAAATAATGATAAAAGCAAATAAGGTAAAAAAATTATATACTTAAAACAGTGATTGGTATGTGTTTTCCTGTCACATAGTAGCCAATACAATAATTTCTATTATGTAGGTGGTAGCTAATCAAATAATCTTTCAAAAAAGTATCAACTCACTAAAAACATTGAGTTCTTGTATTCCAGTAGTCTTGAGTCTTGAAGATGATTGTATAAGTATATAGCTTTTACAATGTGACCATGAGATTGTGAAAACTTCGTGGTGATGCTCCCTTTATCCAAGCTATGGACAGATTAGTAAAAAAATAAGGACAAAAATATATACATAAATACTAGGGGAGCGGGGAATAAGGGGTAAAAAAAATTGGGTAGATTGCAATACTAGTGGTCAATGAGCAGGAGAGGTAAGGAGTATGGGATGTTGGGTTTTTTCTTTTATCTCTCTATTCTTTTTCTGGAGTGATAAAGATAGGCTTAAAATGATCATGATGATACCACTCTCTCCCTGTCTACGTGGGACATGACTCCCAGGGGTGTGGACCTTCCTGGCAACGTGGGACAGAAATCCTAGAATGAGTTGAGACTCAGCATCAAGGGATTGAGAAAAACCCTAGAATGAGCTGAGACTCAGCATCAAGGGATTGAGAAAACCTTCTCGGCCAAAAGGAGGAAGAGTGAAATGAGACTAAGTGTCAACAGCTGAGAGATTCCATATAGAGTTGAGAGGTTGTCCTGGAGGTTATTCTTATGCATCAAGTAGATATCATCTTGTTATTCAAGATGTAATGGAGAGGCTGGAGGGAACTGCCTGAAAATGTAGAGCTGTGTTCCAGTAGCCATGTTTCTCAAGGATGACTGAATAATGATATAGCTGTCACAATGTGACTGTGTGATTGTGAAAACCTTGTCTCTGATGCTCCTTTTATCTACCTTGTCAAGAAACAAGTAGAACATATGGAATAAAAATAAATAATAGAGGGAACAAATGTTAAAATAAATTTAGCTTGAAATGCTAGTGGTAAATGAAAGTGAGGGGTAAGGGGTATGGTATGTATAATCTTTTTTTTTTCTATTATTGTTTTATTTCTTTTTGAGAATTGATGCAAATGTTCTAAGAAATGATGAATATGCAACTATGTGATGACATTGAGAATTACTGAATTTATATGTAGAACAGAATTACATATTAATGTTTTTGTTTGTCTGTTCTTTATTTTTTTTAATTAATAAATAAATTTAAAAAAAAAAAAGAGAGAGGTCAATGTAGCACAGCCCAAGCAGCTCAGTATACCTCATCTCAGCACTTGCAGCTCAGCCCAAGCCCTTGGAGATGCAGAAAGAAATCACCCCAGGAAAAGTTGTTGGAACCCAGAGGCCTGGAGAGAAGGTCAGCAGAGATCACCCTGTGCCTTCCCGCGTAAGAAAGAACCTCAGTTGAAAGTTAGTTGCCCTTCCTCTGAAGAACTATACATTTTTAACTAAATAAATCCCCTTTTATTAAAGGCCAAAAAAAAAATGATCATGGTGATAAATACACAGCTATGTAATGATATCGTGTGCCACTGATTGCATACTTTAAGATGGACTGTATGGTGAGTGAAGTTATCTCAATAATATATATATATATATATATATATATATATATATATATATATATATATATATGTATATATAAAACAAACAAACAAACAAAAACTTTGAGTCTAATTTTTACCAAAATTAACTTTGGAATCACCAAATCACCACAGACTATGCCACTTCTTTTCTCTACTTAGATTAAAACACTGTCTATCAAAAGTTTTAAGTTGGTCACCTTTACAATATTGTTCTTCATTCAAACCATTTTTAAAAGTTTCCATCCAGTGCACTTGAATTCTAGTTCATCAAATATTTAACAACCTTAGATTTTAATTACATGTTAGCTCTACTTAGGAGATTACAAAAGTTTCATCGAAAACTGAATTAGTAATCCTAGAACCACACACTGTGAGAGCTGGAAGAATTTTAGAGATGATTTAATACAAATTTCTCTTTTATAAATAGGGAAGCTGAGGTTCACAGAAGGGATGTGACTTGCTGAGTCCCCCTGACGGTGTTGAGATTTCACATAAAAAGTGAGGTTTCACATAAAAAACATTTTTAGCTGTAAGGGAGCCTGCACACCACCACCCGTTTGCCAGGGTTCTGGTTTTCATGCTCACTTACACTCTTACCTCAAGTCCATCCCAGGAAACCAAGATTTTGGATCAAACCTTCTCATGTGACACATCAACTTACCTCATTAGCAATCTCCTGGATTTCTGGAGTGGCAGGTCTAGCTTCGGTTAAGCCTCCAGGCATCATTTTGGCTAATTGTCTCTTTGCACAGCAGGATGCTGGAACCAAATGATCAGGTAAGCAAGGAGACTCTGGTTTTTAAAGAGGGTGTTTGTTCATAAGCTCCGCCTATGGGATGATTTCGTCTCCACAGAGAACAGAAAGGCACAGTAAAAACCAGTATGTCTTGAAGCAATTCTTCCTGATTCCCCAACAAAACGTGGTAATATGAATTTAAGGAACTGGGGTTGGTGATGAACAAATTAGTGTGTACACACAGTCCTGCTATAAGGAGACTCGAACATCCTGCCTTTTCTTTGACAATGGTTCCGTCTTGTTGCATCCTGAAGCTACAACCAGAATTTCCAAATGTGTTAAAGCCTCCAACACAACACTGTATTTTTTTTTTAAGGAATACTTAATAGCATCAAGGCTGATGGTTAGAATTTACCTCACTTTATACAGACAGTGAAAGGGTTTATCTGGAAACCTTGGCTGGATATTTGTACTTTATTTTTATCTACGTTTCTAGAAACATTCAAAATACACACAAATGCAAAGAATAAAATAACAAACACTTATACTCCCACCATCTAGAATGAAAATTTTTGACATTTTGTCCTATTTGCTTCCCATCTTGTTTGGTAGTTTTTTTTCTGAAGAAAAAACATATTACTGCTATAGTTGACTTATGGGGGAAGCATCTCTAACAAGGAGGTACAGAAAAGCAAAGCACAACAATTAATATCTTGATGTTAATTATCTAATTAATCAAATATGCAATTAATTAATATAGATTTTTTTTAAATGCCTATAAGATTCCTCTGCTGTCTGTCATTCCTTGAGTTGGAATTATTCAGGATGTCTTTACAGTACTCAACATCCTCATAAATTGCGTAAGTCTTGTCTGTGAGCTCATCTGCCACAGGAATTATCTTTACGGCAGTCTCTTCTGTGAGGCTGGGTTGCGATCCTGTAGTACACAGGCCCCAAACCAGTTCTGTTTTGGCTTAGAGTTCTTGAACCATGAAGACACTGGAAATTGGGCTTGTCTCCAGCTTTTGCTGTAGGTCTGGAGTTATGGGCTTCCCGAGGTAGCTGCGCTTGCACCCATGGCCAGGGATGGATGCTTGTGGTCCAGGGCACGCCGGAAGATACATCATGACCTCTGGGTCAGGAAAGGGCAATGAATTCCCCCTCTGGCCTTAGGCAGAAACCCCAGGTCCCTATATTTAGCCTTTACTTTACCTCCCAATCCCACAAGGATACTGAAAGTCCAGTCCCTATGATGTGAAGCTGGACCTACCTCACTTTAGCTTTTAAAGTGACTACCACGGATTTCCTCCCAGTTTCTCATTTTCAAAGTCGATTATTTAAATTGCTAATTTAAAATATATTTTTTTCAACATTCTTATGTTTTTTGAGTAGGGAGGGAGGGAGGGTTTCATAATGTTACCGGACAAAGGCTGTGGATTCTTCTGCCTGGCGAGCTCAATAATCAATTACCGAAACACCGGGGTTTGAAAGAGAGAGAGCATTTATTATTACACAGGTAGCAGGAGAGCAGACAGCCTAAGGGCCCCAAATCTGTCTCCCAGAACAAAGGGGATTCGAGGGTTTTAAGGATTCTAACAAGGGCGATGAGGTCACTTCAGATAGTAAATTCAAAGCAGAAAAAAATAATAGTGTTAACAGGAAGTTCAAAGCAGAAAAGAAAACATTGTTAACATAAATTGACAGGAGCTATCTTATCCTTCAATGGCAGGGCCTAGCAGAGCTGAAAAGTACACACTGTTAGCATAAGTTAACATAAGAAGGCAGAGCTATCTATTTTTCAATAGCAGAGCCCATTGGATATAATTTACAAACGTAAGGTGCTGAGGCTGGTTAATGGTCATTTTCCTTAGCACTGAGGCCTCTAAGAGACTAACCAGATAGTGGGGTTCCAGTTCTCATAGCCACTCAGGCAACAGGTAAAAGATAAGAGCTTTTATCATCCCTCTGGATGTCCCAAACAGCTTAATTATAGTTCAGGGCTTCTGGGTGCTTTCCTTTGTCTACTCCAAAATCCCAAAAGCAAAAGGAACATTTATGTAATGATTCAGTAATTAAAATATCCCTCAAATTCTAATTTCTCAGTTACAAAAATGTGCACAAAAAACCACCTTAATCCAGAAGTATGTTTAATACTTACAGAGTTCCAGAGGAAGTAAATGTTCTCCAGTCGGGGACTCTGTCTGCCCCAACTTTGCTGACCAGGTGTAAGCACCTGGCACCTAGGAAGAATTCACCCATTGTTTGTTGTTGATGCTAATGAGCTTTTATTGCTTGTGAGGAGCTTTAAAAAGCTATCATTAGGTTTTAATGTTCTTTTTCTAAAAAAAAAAAAAAAAAATTCAGCCTTTTCTTTGTATTTTATGTACTGTTTTTATTTTGGCGATTTTAACTTTAAAATAGGTCATAGGGAACAGAAGATGTTAAAACCCCTGTAATTAAAATTATCGACCATTTATTGAATACCTATTGTAATTCAGATGTTGTGCAAAGCGCTTTATATACTTCTTCTCATTTAATCTTTAGTTAATCCTGTTCCTTCCCTCTGAGCTTTTGGAATTGTTCCATGAGGGTGAGATGGTTGTAGCTGCTGCAAGTTATCTTGTGACTATGCAGGGATATTTGTTTATATCCTGAGCATGGCAGCAGAAATATGGAAAGAGGGTCTTGAGGATGTTGAGAGAAATAAGACAAAATAGAGTTGCTATGGCTAAGAGTTTTTAAATGGAGGTGCGAGGTCATTCTGGAGGTTACTCTTAGGAAATCTCAGCCAGATTTCACAAACTGCCACAGTGTGCAAAGCCTCAAGCAACGGCATTCCTCAGAACCCCAAGGATATCCAGGCACCATAGAACCACAAGATAAAGAACTCAGTGAACTTTCTAACCTGAAGGACAATTGGATATCCACCAATCACAAACAATGTATGTAATCTTTCTTTTTAAAAACCCTTGCCTGGAAATACCAAGATGAGACACTATTTGGGTTGCTACCCAAATTTGTGTTTCCTGAATTGCAATTCTAAGGTCCCAAATATATATGCAGTTTGTTGCCTTGCAGCTTAGTTTATTGATTGGTTGACAAGGATATTATTGGGTCTTTGTACTGCGGCTGTCTAGTCCAGGCTTCTTGTTAAGTAAGATAATAAATGTCCTTATTGTTTAAGCCACAAGTTCTATTACTTGCCCCCCAAAGTATTCTAATTGATACACTTAAAGTGTAAGAATTCGAGAGTTTTGCCACGCAAAGGAGGACTCCAAGAGACGTTCTCTCATGCAACACGCAAAGGGGTTTATTTACCACACATGCGTGGGGCTCACTGAACACGCAGGAACAGAGAGCCCCGAGCCTGGGTTTGGGGAAGCTTTTAAGGGGTAGGAGGAGGGTGGTGAGGGTCGAGCATGGGTCACAGGTGCTGCTTCATGCAAGAAGCAGATAACAAACATTTTGCAAGAAGCAGATAACAAACATTTTGCAAGAAGCAGATAACAAGCATTTTGCAAGAAGCAGATAACAAACATTTTGCAAGAAGCAGATAACAAACATTTTTCGCGCATGAGTCATGGGAGCTGCTTCATGCAAGAAGCAACTGTCTCGTTGTGCAAAACTCCCTTACTCAACCTTCTCAGTTGCATTCTTAGATAAACTTCCTCTGGCAGTTACAACCTTGCATAACCAAGGCAGCAGATAACCTTGCATAACCAAGGCAGCAGATAACCTTGCATAACCAAGGCAGCAGATAACCGCCCCTGGGAAGTTCCGTGTTGTTTTTCTTAGCCTGATGGGGCCCATAACTCTTTTCTTTACAATTCTTAACACCAAATGCATAGCAGTGAATATAAAATGACACAAATGCTTTTGCTGGATATTTCTATCGTTCAGAAGCTAAAATATATGTAAATAGCTAAATTAAGCAAGAAAAATTAGCTACTGTTAAGCTTTATAAAAATCCTTCTTTACAAAAGGTATCATTAAAGGGGTATAAAGAAAGTCTACAGACTGAGGGAGTGAAGAAAATGAAAGATACAGCACCGCCCTTCGGAAGTTTATACTCTAAAGGAGAAGAAAGAAGCGACCCAAGTAAAGATCGCATCAAAGCTGAAAACTGCAAACTATGTATAAGTTAGAAAGACCAGGTATATAACTACTGGGTATATATGAAGGTATTGGAACTGGATAGGCTTGATTAGAAAAAACTTCTTGAAGGAGACTGTTTCTCATTTCAAAGGATTTGAAGGAAAAGTTGTTTTTAATTGGCTATATGATTCCCTGCCCTTGAGATACTTTTAGTCTATTAGAAAATAAGTATATTACAAGGCTGCACTAATAAGTATATTACAAGGCTGAAAATGGTTAAATGTCCAAAGATTTGTATAGAAGTGCAATAGTGTAGCAGGCAGGCCTCCCCCCTTTCTAGTTCAGCTGTGCTCTCTGTGGAAAATCCTCAACCCCCCTCTCCTGACCTTCAGGAATGGATAAAACTGCAGGCAAGCATAAGACACATTCCTGGGATAGAAACCCCCTTCCCTAGCCTTCAGGAACTGGTGAAGCTGCAAGTAGGCAAGATAAGACATTCTGGGGTAGGGACCCCTCCCTTAATGGTTCAGCTTTGGGCCATTCCCAACTTAAATCAGCCAATTGTTTACCTTGTCTTTAACATGTCAAAGAGTCTATAAAAGCTAAGGTTGCCTTTTGTTCGGGGCTCAGACTTTCAGAGGTTACTGCCTGAGCCCTATGGCCATAGTAAATAAAACCTGCTTCCTGAAACTACGGATCCTTAGTCTCAGTCTGTTCTAACTTCGTGGAACCTTCCTGGAGGCCTGCGGCCTCGTTCCTGGTTTTCGTGCTACAATAGGAGTTTTAAGAAAGGAGAGTTTGCTTCCAACTGGGAAGGTCAAAGAAATCTTCCTGGGAGAGAGAGAATCTGAGTTGGGCTTTGAGAATGTGTAGAATTTGGACCTGCAGAGTTGCAGAAAAAAAAAAAAAAAAAAGCATTTAATGGGCAGAGTGAGTCACAGTATATAGAGACAGGAAATTGGGTTAAGCATAGGTGATGGTTTGTTGGAGTGAAGGTTGGGTGAAGGGCAGAGGGAAGCTTAATTCCAATCGCAGAGGAGGTGGAGTAGGGGGTGGGGGCTGGGAAGCAGTGGTAGGTAGGGGTCGAATCATGGTCAGAGAGGGAAAAATGCATTAAGCCCATTATCATATACCACTACAGGCTCACTGGACTAGTTATCAAAAAGATTTTTAATACCAGGTGTTGGCAGTGATGTGGAACAACTGGAACTCTCATCCAGTTGGTGGAAATGCAAATGGTACAGCCACTTTGGAAAACAGTATGGCAGTATGTTATAATAGTAAAGCTACCTTTACCTCATTTCCACTTCTGTTGGAGTTCAGAAAAAGAATTCTAAGAGCAAAAGGAACTTTTGATGCAGAGCTCTCTCAGCCCCCTCCTCAGCGTCCTTGGCAGGTCCAAGGACCCAGATATGCACCAACTGCCATACTAGCTAGTACTATATCCTCTAGAAGGTGCTGCTGCTAACACCCTCGCCTGCCAGCATCTCACCCTGCCTGATACATGCACCTACACATCAAAGGAGAATACATCAGCAATCCGTCATACCCTAAGTCAATAAGCCCCCATCCAATCAAGGGTCAGCACACTACCTAGTGGGCACTCTCCCCTCCTGGTGTCACTTTCCCTTTAAAACACAGCTCCCAGAACAAAGACCTGGAGCTGTTTTCTTTTTCTTCCTGCTCCTACCTACGTTCTTCCTTTCACTCTCCCACCTGCTTCCTCCATACTTTATTCCTTCAATAAATCTGTTAATCTTTGACTTGCTGTCTCATGTGGAATCCTTAACGACCCTGTGCCTAACAGCTCATAGGAATTTTTTTAACTGTTTAATTCACACATCATGCAATCTGTCCAAAGCGTATAATTAACAGCTCTTGTATAATCACATAGTTATGCATTCACCACCATAATCTATACGAGAACATTTTCATTTCTCTGGAAAACAAAATCCCATATATCTTATAGGCCCCTGTTATTGATGCTCACTCCTAGGAATTCACCCAAGAGAAATGAAAATATATGTTTACAAAAAGACTTACACAGAAATGTCGATAGCAACATTATTTGTAATAGCCAACAACTGAAAACAACCTAAATGTCCATCAAGGGGTGAACGGATAAAAACAAATTATGGGAGGGATGTGAAAGGGTAGTTCAGTGGTAGAATTCTCGCCTGCCATGCAGGAGACCGGGGTTCAATTCCTGGTCCGTGCACTTCCCAAAAAACAAACAAGCAAAACAAACAAAAACAAAAAAAAATTCAACAAATGGTGCTGAAATAAAAATATGGATACTCACATGGAAAAATAATGAAGTGACACCACCATATAGCATACAAAAAAAAAACACCCCAAATTATGGAATATCCATACTGTAGAATGCTATTCAACAATAAAAAGTAACAAAAATATTACTATATTCAATAACATCGGTGAACCTCAAAATCAAGTGAAAATGGAAGGAAGTAAAATGTAAGAAGCCAAACACAGAAGGCTATGTATTGTATTATTCCATTTAAATGAAATCCTGGAAGAGGCAAAATTATAGCGACAAAAAACAGATTAGATGTTGCCTGGAACTTGGAGGTAGGGGGAGACTCCACTGAAAAGAGATACAAGGAAACGTTTTAGGGAGATGGAACTGTTCTATATCTGGATTGTGGTAGCATATAGACTACAGTATACAACTGCCAAAATTATACAATGGGTGGATTTTATTGCATGTAAATTACACCCCCAAAAAAACTGGAACAAAAAAAGCACTACTTTTTGAACACATTCTTATGTGTCTTTTTGTCTCACTTTTATACAGCTTCCTGGAATGTTTTTTCATTAGGTTATTAGCTACTGTTGCATCACCTTATTGCTTTAAACATGGTTGTAAAGGCCCCATTTGAAGGGTGTGCTCAAGGGGAGGAGTGGTTGTGCTCATGGCGAAGGGTGAAAGGAGGAGGTACAGTTGATTGACAAGAGTTTATGGGAAACTAGGAAAAGATTTTACACTTTAGTTGTTAGGGAGTGGAGGTCACTGAAAATTTTGAGCTGCACAGAAACCATTTGTGCTTTTGGAAGATAAAACTGGAAGCAATGTGTAGGCTGGATTGCAGGAAGGGAGACCTGGAGACAGAAAGATCAAGTACGAGATACCCACAATGAAACAATTAAAAGTTCATGAGCCCCTGACCCAATGTTGTGGCAAATGTGCAAAAGAAATGGGACAGGTAATGAACAACTTATTAAGGTAAGGAGGGAGGGACAAGGAAAAGCAAGTCAGGTGACTGACTGAGGCATTTTATTTGGATGACGAGGAAGATGACTGTACTATTAATAGAATCTGGGAATACAGAACAAAGAACAGGTTTAAGCAAGGAGGTCAATATTGGAGATACAAAAATATAACCAGGAAAAGAAAACCATCTCTCCCTTTCTTTCAGGCAAAAGCTGGGAGAATGAAGAGCTTTCCTATTTAATCAAGGCTTTACTAATGTAATGTGGAAATGAGAAATGATAGGCTTAGTTATAAAAATTCAATAGTGTTTTGTAAAAGTACTTGTGAAATAAAAGATGGTCATTACCTGCTCAGTAAAGATGAGGAAGGAGAAGGAGTTGGGGAATATTAAAATGCCCATGACTTTTGGGGCACAAAGAGCAAGAAGCAATGTCGGATAGGTATAGGTCTTGTTTAATTTGAATCTGTTAGTCTTAGTGTGTTGACATCAACAATTTCAATTTGTTTGGTTTCTTTCCTATGAATTACAAGAATCTGTCCTATGGCAGTAATTATTTTAATTACTACAAAATAAAAAGAAATTCAAATATGGTCTAGAGCAGGATATTTTGCATGACAATTTGTAATCTCTTTCTGGAAAAAAATTACCCTTCTTGATAAAATGCTTGAGCAATTTCTGATGAACTTTAATGGAATTAAGTTTTGTTCTGGGAAGCTAGTTATTTTCTCATCAAAAATCAAATTAATTTGAACTTCCTAATTTCCTACACTGGTTTTTATGGATCCAGCAAATTATTATTACTTCAACAAAAGGCTTGATGCTCTAAAAATGTAAACTTACGTATTCGACTAAATTGAATTATGATAGCTGCTATCTTAAAAATGGTTTGTTTTGATAAACTTCTTTGCTGCAAATCATAAGGATCTAGTTATTCCATTCATACTATCTGGGTAAACACTTAAAGTGCGTCTTTACTACTTTTGATATGAACTTCTGTTTCTCTGTAATTCATCATACAAGGAAGAGAGAATCAATAAGTGGAGTAAGATCCAGGACACAGTTCTTTCTGACATGGGCAAGAGGAGGAGTGATAGACCAGAATACTGAAATATTAAAAATAAATATCAGTGTGGAGGATCAAAGCAGGGGAGAGGGAGTGGCTCGGTTTGGTCAGCTTTGCAGTCTGGAAGCTTCTGGAAAGATTTAGAGTTGAGGTCATTAAGATCTGGGCCCGAAGTAGTGACTTTGCGTATGAATCATTTTCTGTAGTTGGTCATACCGTAGCCATCAGTCTGGGTTGTAACCGCCTCCTCCCAGAGGCTTCCACCCTTCCGTAAAGGGCTCTGCCCTCCACCTAGCTGCTCAGAAACCTTGAAGTTATGCTTTATCTCTCTATCTAATCCATCAGAAAAATTCTGGCTTTTCTTGCTCAAAAGATACTATGTATCTTTTTGTCTACCTCATCCTTGTCTGTTCCTGCCACTGTTCGTACCCAAAGGGCCAGACTCTCTTGCCTGGAAAATTCCAAAGAGGTGGATTCCGTTCTTCTCGTCCTTCCCCATGGCAGTGTGGGCCCCAAAGTCAGAGTGAGCTTTTGCAGGCAAAAATCAGATGGTATTACTCACCTGGATAAAAGTCCTTCAATATTTTCCTACTGAACTAAGGGAAAAAAAAATCCAAAGCCACACCAAGGAATACCAGGCTTGCATGACTTGGTCTTTGCTTTTCTCCAACTTCATCTCCTGACGTTTCCGCCTAACACATTCCAGGTACATTGGCCTCATTCCATTCCCAGAACATTCCAAGGTCTCCCCATCCTTAGCCTCTGGGCACTTGATGCTCTGCAAGCCAAGAATGCTCTTTCCCACGTTCTTATAGTTCAGCAGAAATGTATCTTCTAAAGAGGCCTTCTCCCATCTATCACTAACCTCGATCACATCACCTTCTTTGTTTTATTAATAGTGTTATTAGCAATCTGTGCTTATACTGTTTATCTTTGTTCTATTTTTTTTGCCTGGAATATCTGCTATACCTAGAGCCTAAGCCTAAAACAACACTTGGCAGGAAGATAGGCATTCAATGAATGTCTACCAAATGAATAAATGATTGCCTTTATCTTTCTCCTCTGTTAGACTGCAAGTATTGTTTGGGGACAGGAGCCCCGTCTGTCTTTTTTCTTTTGTCGTCCAGGTGCCTCATAGAATGCCCAAGCACATAGTAAATGTTCAATAAATGTTTGTTGAATGAACACATGAACTCAAGTTCTCCATCTGGAATGGATCGTAGATCTTATTCAATAGAGCCATTTTCTAATATGGGAATTGGAAACTGGAGATGTCTCAGGGGCCACCTGGGAGAAGATGGTTCTGAAGCAGAAGCAGCAGAAAAATGGGACTCTGGCTCCCCACCTCTGCTTCAACTGGACACTCTTACTTTTTTTGTAAAGTGGGATTTTATGGGAAAATCAGTTAAATAAAGAGGTCTGCAGCACACACTCATTTTTTAAAACAAAACCACTGATTTAGAATCAGTTGTTTTTTTTTTAATAACGACTATAGTCTTTATTTTGTAGAGCAGTTTTAGGTTTACAGAAAATTGAACAGATAGTAGAGATAGTTCCCGTAGACCTCGACTCACAGTTTCCTCTATTACTAACATCTTGCTTTAGTGTGGTATATTTGTTCTAGCCTATGCATCAGTATTAATGAATTGTTATTAACTAAAATAGTTTACGCGAGGGTTCACTCTGTATTATACAGTTCTTTGGGTTTTCACAAATGCATGATGTCATGTATCCACTCCTACAGTATCACACAGAATAATTTCAATATCCTAAAAATTCTGTGCTCCACCTATTCACGCTCCACCCCTGCCACTCATCTATAGTTTTTTGCTTTAAAAAATGTGATAACATATATACAACAAAAATTTTGTCATTTTAAGTACACTGTTGAGTGGCATTAATTATATTTACAATGTTGTGCTACAACCAGCACCATTCATCACCAAAACTTCTAAGCCTTTCTTTTTACATCTGAGGACACTGAAGCTGAGAGACGAGAAGTAGCTTGCTTTAGGACAAATGCCAATCAGCGGCAGAGCTGGGCCGGGGACAGGCCATCTGATTCCCTATGCAGTGCTCTCTCTGCTGAACCTCCTCATCTCCCCGGGTAATCTTAGAGCTGTCCTGAGGGTGATTAATACTGACCTGTGACCCTGGACTGGGGGCCAAGAGAAAGGAGCGGTTTTGTGTGTGCTCTGTGAAGACAGAGGGGTGATTATCCTCCTAGAGTGATTTTTTGGTTGCAGACAGACTCCCGTGGGACTCTCATCATCTCCTTGTCCATCCACCAGCATTAGAGGTTGGGCACTTCTGGAGACAGAGCTCTGAGCTGGTGTTGTTCCCAGCAGATTCATGTGGGCTTGGTTAGGAGTGAAACTGGGTGAGGAGCCACAGTGTACACACAAGAGCCTCTGGGGAGCACCCACGGGGAGTAAAGGCCAGGGTCAGCAGCGTGGCAATCACTCTCCCCATAGACAGGTTCCTCCTGGTCCTGAGGTAAGGGGATCATCAGCAGCTCTGCTTGCTCTAACTTACTCATGAGCCTGATGCTTATACTCAAAAGCAGATTATTTTCAATGGTGAACAAAGTTTGCTTATAAGTCAGATTTAGGGAGCTTGACATTTTCCCCAGAAGGGACCATCTGCACGGTGCTTTCTAAATCAACTGGCAAAAGCCCATGTAACCCAGGACGTATCATGCGTCTGGTGCGGGGAAACATCGAGCAAACACGCTGTGATTGACTGTTTTACCCACCATAGTCCAGACACTTTGGCAGGTGCCAGGAACATGGAGATGGAGCTCAAAATTCAGAGAGGAAGATAAAGCCACGACCAATGCCTGCAGTTCTAGAGCAACAATGCCATAACTGACCTAACCCCGCCTGGGCAGCTGGGGAAGGTATTTGAGACGAGAAGGTAGAGCTGGGCTTAGAGGATGACTAGAGTTGGTTTCCAGTTCTTTTGAGATTTTCTAAGTGTTTTATTTTGAATTCAAACCTTTTTTTAACAGCTACATATCAGGTATAATTGACATACAGTAACATAAAATGTTACATAAAATGTTCAATTTGATAAAGTTTTGGAATAGATACACAGTCATAAAACCATCACCACAATCAAGGTAATGAATATATCCACCACCCCTAAAAGTTTCCTCATGCCCCTTGGAAATCCCTCCCTCCCACGCCCTCCCTTCCCCTCTCTCCCCAAACATCCATTGTTTTGTCCTCTGTTTGCCATGTAATGTACATTAGTTTGCATTTACTAGAGTTTTATATAAAGGGAACCAAACAGTATAGCCTCTTTCTTTATATGACTCTTTTTACTCGGCATAATTACTTTGAGATTCATCCGTGTTGTTGCATGTATTTAGGGTGCATTCCTTTATATAGTTGAGCAGTATTTCATTGGATGGACGCACCACAGTTTGTTTATCTTTAATGACATATCTATTCAAGCTTTTTGTCCATTTTGGGGGTGGGAGGGCTTGCTTTTCTTATTATTGAATTTTGAGTGTTCTTTATATATTCTGGATACAAGTTAGATATATGACTTGCAAATACTTCCAGTCTATGACCTGATTTTTCACTCTCTTTTTTTTTATTATTTTTTTTATTTTTTACATGGGCAGGCACCGGGAATCGAACCTGGGTCCTCTGGCATGGAGGCAAGCATTCTTGCCTGCTGAACCACCGTGGCCCTGATTTTTCACTCTCTTAACAGTTCTTTTGAAAGGCAGAAGGTTTTCATTTTGAAGGAGTACAGTTTATCAATTTGTTCCTCATGGATCATACTTTTTTTTTTTTTTTCTTTAACATGGATAGGCACCAGGAATTGAACCTGGGTCTCCGGCAGGGCAGGCGAAAACTATGCCACTGAGTCATGGATCATACTTTTTGATGTATCTAAGGACCCTCTGTCTAACCCAGCATCACAAAGGTTTTTCTCCTGTTTTCTTCTAGAAATTTTATAGTTTTTATTTTTTTTTTAACTTGCTAATCTTTTTAATTTTTACAGATTCTAAATGTTAGGTACCCTGCCCCATAACTTCCAGGAGGCCCCCTGCAAAACCAAACCTGCCCCAGCCCACATGGCAGTCGCATGAGTGGCCCTGCTTCCTCCTCTGGCAGTTGCGTTCCTGTGGTAGTCCCCCCTTATCCAACATCTCCCTCTGGCAGTTACAGCCCTGGCAGCTTTGCCATAACGTCCAGCTCAGCCTGCCAATTTCTCACTCCCAAGATAAACAATGAAAATCCACCTCCCTTTCCCCACCCACCATCCTATATAAGCTGTACCTCTTCCCCTGCTCAGTGCTGTCTCCCTCTTAAGCTTCAGCCCACCTGCACGTAGCCTCAAAGTAAAAACTTCTTTAGTCAAGTTTCGGTATGTTCTCCTCCTTCCAGGTAAAGAAATTGCTCACTAAATTCTAAGACAAAATAACAGGTGGTTGCTTCTGGCACACCAGTGATAAAAGTAAGGTTCTTATACCTTTCAGAGGACGACAGAGTTGGACGTTTCCTTGTTACTATCAGGACTGGGCCAGGGTCCTGTGGAGAACTGCAGGACCAGCCTCCGAGGAGGAGCTGTTACTGTCAAAAAACTGCACTGGACAGTGAAACAGGCCAGGATGGCCTTGTCCACGGGCTGTTATAGGAGGGGAGAAAGAATAGAACTCAATTCTCTTGAGACAAGTAATAGCCCACTTTTTAAGTGCTGGGAGTGGGTTGGAAGAAAAGCCCTGGGAGACAGCAAGGAGTGTTGATGACTGAGAGGTGAGGGATTTGGAGGTTGCCATTGGGACCCCTTGGTTGGTTTTCCTTCGTGGTAATTAGGCCTCCTGCAGTGGGAGAGGCTGGGAGGGGAGGAGGAGATAAGAAGCTTCCCCAGCAAGGGCCCCTCAGGCACCTGGGTCCTGTGGGTGAAAGGGTTGGTGGAGGGTTGGGGGCGAGTTTGATATTTAGATGAACTGCGGTCTGAAGTCGTCCCCTACCCCACCCCTACCCCACGATCCGGGTTGTTTTTCTTGCAGTTCACAGCTGCAAGGTTGATTTCAAGGTCGTCAGGCCTGGGGAGGAGGCGGGGAGGGCTGGGAGGAGGAAGGCGGGCCGCTTGGTCAAGAGAGAGAAAAACAGCCTTGGTCCCTCCAGATGCTGGGGTTGAGGGAGCTGACAGCGGGTCTGAAATCCGCGCCAGGCCAGGCAGGCAGCTGTGACGGTGGGGGATTGGGGGAAGGCGAGGGCACCTCCTCGGCGGGGAAGGGGCTCCCGCGGACGTGCATTGGTTAGGAACGCCCCGTGAGGCCCCCTGACGCCACCCGTGGAACCTGCCTGGAAACCCTGCTCTGGTCTCTCTCTCTCTCTGTTCCAACTCTTTATACACGCGGCCACTGGAATTTCTTTTCAAACTCTGTTTTCGTTATAGTCCTTTCCTCCTCGAAAGCTCAGTGCAGTGCGTTTTCAAATCGCCCTCCAGAGACTCCAAGGGGGAGAGAAAGGTGGGCTCGCTTCCCTCCTTGCTTCCACCAGAGTGGCTTGGCAGAGGAGACCCCGGGGATCCGGGCAGGGGCGGAGGGACCCCCCCCCAAACCTGTTTTCCCAGTATTCTTTTTTAGAGGAAGTACTCTATTCTTACAAAAGAATTTCCTTGCCAGACCACCTTAGGGTGGCTACTGAGACCCTGTGGCTGGCTTTGTGGTTTGAGAAAAGGGCAGTTTTGCTCTACACCGGGAGGAGAGGGGGAAGACAGCCAGGTGGCTGTACTCCATGGTGAGACCCCTTTCTGTGACCCCAGACTGTAAAAAGTTGATTCAACTTGCAAAATACATGTCCAGTGGATTTTTTTTTTTTTTAGGAGGAGGTCACTGGCTAAGTTTCACGTTTGAATTGCTTGGGACAAAGCAGAGTGAACCAAAGGCAGTCATGAGCATGGGCCCTTGGAGCTCAGCCTGGCTCCTGGGGAGACGGGGTTTTCCCCAGCGGAGACCTGGGGCTGAGGCAGTCCTATCCGGGTCTCCTTGGCTGGGAGTTCCAAGTTCCTATGTGGGCTGCACATATTTTGGAGTTCCGGGGATGGGATGGGGTGGGGTTATGTTCCTTTTTTTCTTTCTTCAAAACTGAAGCATAATTTACATGCAAAAAAATACACATATTTTAAATGAGCAGCTCAATAAATTTTTACATTTGTATACACCCATGAAACAAGTTATAGACCATTTTCATCATTCCAGAAAGTTCCTTATATCTCTTCCCAGTCACTGCTGCCCACTCAACCACTAGTTTTGCCTGTTTTTAAACTTCTTTTAAGTGGACTCATACAGCAGGTGCTCTTTTGTGTTTAGTTTCTATGTGCTCCGTAATATTTTTAAGATTCATCCATGTTGTTGCATTTATCAATAGTTTTTTCTTTTTTATTGCTATGTAGTATTTCATTATATGGATGCACCACATTTGTTTATTCATTCTCCTACTAATTGGCATTAGGGCTGTTTCTAGTTTCTGGCTATTATGAATAAGTCATTTTGCTAAGGTGAATACCTGGATGTAGAAATCCTAGGACATAGGATCGGTATATGCTTAACTTTGTTAGAAACTGCCGAGTAATTTCCAACGTGATTGCACTATGTTAGACTCCGTCATCAATTCATGAGTGTTCTAGTTTCTCCATCCTTCCCAGCACTTGGTATTGTCAGTTGTCAATCGTTTTTGTAAATTTTAGCCATTCTTGTGTGTGCATGGTATATCTCATTGTGACTTTAATTTGCTTTCCTCGGGTAAATAATAGGTTTAGGGCTTTTTAATGTGCTCATTGACCATTTGGATATCTTATTCTATGAAGTATCTATTCAAATCTTTTGCTCATTAAATTTAAATTTTTTTTGGAAAAGTTCTCTGTATAATCAGGATGTGAGTTCCTTGTCATATGTATACACACACACACACATAATATTTTCTTCCACTCTTGCCTTTTTTTTTCTGTGAGTGTTTTTTGATGAATAGCAATTTTTTATTTTGATGAAGCCTGTTTTTTCTTTCATGAATTTGCCTATCTCAAGGTTCAAGAATGTATTTTCCTAAATTTTTCATTTTATGCCTTATGATTTAAGCTTTTATATTTAAATCTATGATCCATCTGGGATTAATTTCCATATGGTGTGAGAAAGAATATCAAGGTTCTTCTGTTTTTCTTTACAAATAGTGAACTGCTTAGATACTACTTACTGAAAAAAAATCTTTCCTTCCACAGTTGGCTTTTATTGATGCCTTTGTTGAAAATGAATATACTGTATGACCATGGGTCTATGTCTGCTTCATGTAAGGGATTATTATTAAGCACCTCACCACTTGACTACCCCCCACTGCCCCAGGTCTGACAAGCCAACAGAAAGGGGAAAAGGCAGCAACATCATGTATCTTGCAAAGTGTGTCAAAAGTCAAAGAGTAAGGTATGTGGAAGAAAATGATAAATGTTTGTGAAGTTTATTCTTCCTTTGCTCCTACAAATGGTAGTCCTATTGTGTTTATAGTTTTGTTGATAAGGGCATTAAGTTAAATCGAGGCTATCTGAATTTAGGGATTGCCATAGCTAAAATTGTGAGGCTAGCTCGCAGACTCTCAGGTTTTTACCGCTTCCCAACCCTTAGGTGTTACTGTACTCATCTATTCCCTAGCTCATCAATTAAAACTTCCTCTTAGAAAAGTATCTACGGATCTTTTCCCTACAGGTACAGATGACTAACAACCTAACTCTTTCCATGGGAATCCAAATTTCTGCTGGAGTAAGTGATTTGAGATGAAGAAATACAGTGTTGAAATTTAACACATGAGTGAACAAATACATTTTGGGGTAAAAGGGTGTTTATAGTATTGATGAATCATATCAGATAAGTGATCACTTCCCTTTGTAGTTGGAAAGCTTAACGTTTCCTTGATTTAAAAACTTGTTCTGAATTGTGAAACCACAAGTATCTAGTCTACCTCCCTGGGACCCACCTCTAGCTGCTCCAACAATTCAGAGTTGGCAAGGATGGCAATTCAGAAGTTGCAGTATTATGCAGAGGTAGTTTTATTAATATTTGAGGGAAAGCAATATTGGACTAAATAATACTAGAGAAGAGTTGGAAATATAACAGAAATGTACCCAATTCTCTTTAGGTACTTATATTTATATAAATTTTGCTCTAGATTATAAATTCTACTTAAATATACAATTTAGTGATTGGTAAATGTTTGCATTAAATCTTCTTTAATGATTATCCTTAATCGAGTGATAAAGTTGTTTTTTTTAAGTATAATGTATGTATGAAACAAATATCTCTTAGGCAACCACATCTTAATTAATTGGCCCATAACATTTGCAGCTACTTGGAGTTTTCCAGGACTGCCTGGACTTCTCTGACCATGGAATATTCCTGAAACTACAAGAAAAAGGTTTCTATTGTAAAAGCAAAAATTCTAGCCAAGGCTAGTAGAAAAAAAAAAAAAAAAAAGAAATACTGTCTCTGCCCACTGAGGGCTCTGGCTGTCCATTAGGATGGTTGCCAGAGGAAATGAGGCCCCAAAGAGATCCCCAAAAAGTGAGCTCTAAGCCTTCATGAGTTAGGGATTAGTACCTTCCAGTGGAAGTCATGGAGCTTCATTGAGGGGGATTGGCTGAGACTAGGAGGGAAGGGTGTTTAATCCGTATCTGCTTCCATAATCTTAGTCTTGCTAACTTCAGTGAGGCTTCTGCAGATGTGCTGCAACTGAATGCGAGACTAAAATAGCTAAATCCAACGAGTCTAAGTCCTATGCCTGCCCTAGGGTACCCCCATGGGTGCTAGGACACTAAGGGTGGGGGTGGGAGCATGGTTTGGAGGGTTGTAGAAACAAGGTTGTCAAATATCCTTACAAAATAACTCTTTCAGCAACCACAGTTTGGTTCACTTCAAAGTACGTGTAGCCATGATCCTTTTTCTTCTCCATAGGACAAAAGAACTAGTGATCTCTACAACCCCAATAACTTTTGAATACTCTTGGGACAATGCAGAGAAGCTTGTATGACCTCATGGGTCATTCAGACCTTTACTCAGTAGCCTGGCCTATAAACTGAGTTGCACTTTTGCCCTCTGAGGGAAGAAGAAAGGAAGTTGAAGGGGCTTTATCTGACCTGGATACTCATCAAAGAGCATGGAAATACTGCAACCGGCTTAGTCAATTTTTATGAAGGTGGCTAATAAATGCCAGGGTGGAGTATTATTATACAAGTTGCTGTACCTGAAAATTCTGCCCTTGCCACAAATACACACTGAGATCATAGCATGACTTTGTATCACCTTCTGCCCTGGAAAAAAATGGGCCCAAACACTCATGCATATACACAGGGCCAGGCTCTCAAAGACTTTTTGGTGTTAGTCTATGAGTCTGACATTTGGCATTGATTAATATGTTGCAGGATTTGGCTTAGCAGTGGTTCTCACTGTAGGATCTGGGGACCAGCTATACTAGAGTCACCTGGGATGTTTGCTAAAGGCAGGTTCCTGAGTCTTAGCTTAGATTTACTAAATTACAATCTTTTGGGGATGGACCTTAGAGTCTGCATTTTAAAATAGCCCCCTAAGTGATTCTGATGTGTATTAAATATGGAGGCCCACCAATTTATAAAGATGGTGTCCTAAGTTTACAGATGCAGTAGGAAGGTAAAAAAGTGGAAATCTGTAAGAGTGGCCCATTGTTAGACGGAAGCCATTTTTACGAAGATATAACAAATGAAAACAGCTCAAGGAAAGAGCTAAAGCATGTGCTGGCAACATGTGGCATACATATTGAGGTAGATGAAAGCGACTCTGGGGTCCTATTATAGTACACTCAACTGGGGGCATGCAATGTGCTGGTCCTGACTAGCGTTTGTCCTAGCCCAAGGCCCATTCCCCATTACTAAGCTGCCAATTCTGTGCCTGGGAAGGTACAGTGCCTAGAAGCTCATTGGTCCGCAGGGGGACAGATGGTGGTCAAAGCACCACCTCGTCAACAATCAAATGCCAGGGTGATCAATATTTCATCACAACCTGTTTGCAGAGTTCTTTTACCTTCTGTGTTATTTTCAGTTTAAATTCCTTTACTGCTTCTTTTCCATTATACTGATTCAGCTACCCTAGGGGAGCAGGAAAGGCAGGGTCAAACTCTGAACTTTTTCTTAATTTATATCTGTTAATATTTGAAAATACTGTACTCTTACAGAGGGTCTTCTAAGGACTGAAATGTAGCAGTAGCAACCCAACTCCAACATTAGGCTGGCGTAATACTTTGCTGGAAGCCTCCAGCTTTAAGGTTTATTGCACAGGAACTTAGGGGCAACATTGCAAGGAATTACTCAAGCACATTGGCAGTTCCGACTTCACAAGGTTTTTTTTTCAGAAAGTCACCTTTTCTTGCTGCTTATAAGGTAACACTCCATCAAAGCTTTCATCACCCTGCTGAATTATACCCAACGCTTCCTGCTTGAGTTCCACCCTTCTAGTTCCTCCTGAAAACTGTGGAACAACTGGAGCAGTTTTGGAAATTGAAAATGGAATCCTTATTTGGCCCTGGTTATCATTCTTTAGGTAACTGGCTTTGAACACAACCCACACAACCTTAATCACAACCTTGAATTTTCCTTCTTGAATTGATTATCTGTTTTATCTGTATAATATTAAAAAACGGATTTGAATCAGTATGCCTGGGTGCTTAAGAGACAGCAACGAGAAAAATTTGTGCCATATGTAATTGAGGAAATTGGGATTGGAGGAAGGAAGGAAAATAAGGGTAAGAAGAAAACTACAATTGAAGTTAGGGTGGGGTTATTATACCAAATGCCAGCTGCTCTAATGTGGGGTTAGTTGCCAAAAGTAAGCTGCAGATTTGGCTCTTAACATCGTTGGAGCCAAAGCAAAGACTGAAACAGGATAAGTTACATAATTCATGGTGAAGAGAAAATAAAAGCAAGTAAGTGTCTCAAGATGAGCACAGCTATTTCCTGATCTCAAGGTCTTGAAAAGAGAAGATTATGTAAAGTAGTGAGGACTCTCGTCAACACAGCCCTGTGGTACATGCAATTCCACAGGACTTTTAGAAATTCTCTTTCTTATATACCAACAATACAAGGTTGAATTATAGTTCAGGAAAAGTAATTTTGAGTGGCCAACTGATCAGTATAAAATCCCCAAGGAGCTAGTTGCATTCAGATCCTCCCATTTCCCAAGTCAAAAAGATGGGTGTCATCTTTCTTTCACTCTTCCCTCACTCTCAGCTCTGTAGTCCACTAGTTACCAGCTCTTGTCAGTCCTGTCTCCTCACGTCTCTAGATGGCCTCTGCTTCTCTCCACCTGGCCTGTACTCCCCTGAATAAGAGCAAGAGCTTCTCCGGTCTACCTCTTCAATCCATTTTTCATGCGACCATCACATATTTTTTTCTAAAAGGCAATTCTAATCATACTATTTCCTTAATTAAAACCTTTCATTATGTTTTCCTAGGACCCTTAGGATAAAGTTCTCACTCTTGAACGTGACTTGCAAACCTGTCTGATTAGTTCCTGCCAGGCCTTCTCAGGGTGCTTTTCTCTCCTGCCTCCTTGCTCATGCTAGAATCCCTTCCCTGTACTTCCATTGCCTGGCCAATTCCACTAACCCCCAGGTGAAGCTGAGAGGGACCTTTCCCTGAGGTACATTTCCTACTCTCCCATCCGTTTGCCTCTGCTGTGTACTCTTGTAACGCTTCTTAATATAATTCCTCTATCGACGCTCTTTCCACAGTGTATTCGGATTACCTTGATTTTATTTTGTTTTTGGACTTTTTTGGTCTGTGCATCTTTCTAAACCATAAGCTTCATGAGGGCAGGTACTATGTCTGTTTTGTTCAACATTTCATCCTCAGTGTCTTACACATTCCAGGCACTCTATAAATAGTTGAATCAATGAATCAATGAATGAATCGAGGATGGTGAAAGTCCTGGAAGTTAAATTCCTTGTTAATCAAATGTAGAGACCCAGGATATAATTTTGAGGCTTTCACTGAAGATTGAGAGCGGAAGAGATAAGTTGTAAAAGAGCATTAACCAGGTTATAGTTCTCAGCACGCATTGTGGTGGTGGGCCCCCTCTGCCATGCCATTTGCACAGCAAAACCAGGCAGAGGACCACGAGGCATGGCATAGGGGATGGATGCAAACTACTTTAGAACTCCAGATGGAGCTCAAGATAAGTGATCGAGGCATAAGAAGAATAATAAAGTGGTTATATGTGAAGCCAAGTTCAGATTCAGCGATGTGATCAATAGTTTTGAACCTTTGTATTCATAATTCTTCACTAAACACACCTGGGGACAAGTGCCAGTCCTTCTTCTCAGGGCCATCACTCTTCATTATTGTCCTGCAAGCCTGTGCAAGAAGGCGAGGCAGACCAGAGCTTGCCGGCAAAGGGTGGAGTCAAGGGCCGGGAGAAGCAGTCACACCAGATTTTTACCCAATAGGTTCTTTTTTTTTTTTTTTGCACAGTTTTATTCATCCCCAACAGGTTCTTGATGACTCAACTGTGAACCAGGATGTTCATGACCTAACTGAGATGTCCAGGCTGTTTCCTGGTTCTGTAATCAACCGTGGGAAGACAATGCAGTTCTAATGCAGCCTCCTTTTTGGATCAGTAATAAGTATACACATTATTTGCAAAATACTTTTATGATGCACATTAATATTTCAGAATTAAAAAAACAATAAGATAGCACGTTTTCCATGGGATAGCTAAGAAATCTTATTATTATAAAAGATTTCTTTGGTGAGTAAGGAAGCCCAACACGGGGACTTAGGTGCTCTCAGAAGAGGTTTCTCTTCTTTTTTATTCTCAGTGTTGAAGGATCCTGGCTTTTGTTTATCTTTAAAAACTTCTAATTGAGGCATGGCATATATATGGTGTATGGATACAACTCAATAAACGCTTTAAGTTTTAAAAATAACTTTCTCAGTATGAAAGCAGCGCATGTACATTGTAGAAGTATTTGACAATATGGAAATAAATAATTATGACCATCCTGCTTACTCATAGTCCCACCCTCAGAGATCCCTTTCAACATTCTAGTGAGGAATTTCCAGCCTTTTTCTGTAGACTTTATTCAGGGATGTTGCTTTATAGAATTATGGTTGTGTAGTTCATACTGCCTTTATTATTTTTATCCTGAACATTTCCCAGTATTATCACATATTTTCTACTATTTGACATTTAAAAGTTATGTAGCATTTTATCATGTGATTTTACTCTTTTTTCTCTACAATTGAGCATTTGGGTATTTCTATTTGTTTTTTAGTATACATAATGCTGTGATGAACATCATTCTATATAAATGAACTCCTGTCCACATAAATTGGTTGATTAGGGCATGCTACCACTTTAGGGAATCATATTCCTACCTTTCTTAGTTGAGATGATCAGATGCTCTGATCCTTGGTATTATGGAAATATAGGGCCACAGTGGAGAGAAACACTAAATTAAGAAAAATGGGGTCAGAAATGGAAAGTAAATTTGCTGACTATGTCAGCAGATAGGATGATGATAGGCACAAAAAGTGTGCAAGCAAGCCTTCTAATAACCACGTAAAAACTGAAAAATAAATATGTGGCCAGAAAATATTTTATATATTTAACAATTTTTTTATTCTTCTTATACTTCTCGCTTGCCCTTCCCCCATTCAAACCAGTGGTCAACCCTGTGTTTATTGTCTCAAGAGAGGGATGTGGCTGTTAGAAAGCAGAAGTCTGCAAGACTTTCTAGCTTCTGTTTCTAAGAGGGTAAATCTTAGAATGGGAAGAGGATAGTCAAGGTGTCTACCTGAAACTGAAGTGAGTTTTAAAGCGATTGTTATCGCCAGGGAGAAGGAAAGTGATGAATGTACAGGAATTTGTAGGTCCTGGAGCAAAGGTGTGTGGTTGGCAAAACCCCAAAGAGGAAATAACTTCGAGGTGTGTCCAGGCATATGGGATCCTAGGCAGCCTTAAAAACACACCCGTGTTGGGCGGGCCTCGGTGGCTCAGCAGGAAGAGTTCTTGCCTGCCATGCCAGTGCCTGCTTATGCAAAAAATAAAAAATAAAAAATACCGTGTCTGGCTGTGGGGCGGGACCAGAAGAGGCATGCTGACTGGAATGGTGGACTTCGCCCATAGCTCTACCTAAGATTTGGAAACAGATGCTGGCTCCAATTCCTACATCTTTGGGCATCTTTTTTGTAAGATTCTGGAGCAATGACACAATCTGAAGGGAGTGGTGGGAGCTTCCAAAGAATTAAGGTTAAGTTTTCCTGTGGGGTAAAATGTGCAAATTAGAAATATAGAGAGTCAAGTTACATTTCTTTTATATTTGTACTTATGGGTTGAGGGTGATACCTGCTCTAATTAGCTTTTCTATTTTCTGTAGAAATTAATAAAATTTCCAAAAATCTTACTAAAAGTACTAACAGGAGGCAATGTCACTTTACATTGCTTCAAATCCAAGTACATACTTTAATGGGGCATATAATTTTATGGGGCAGATTTATAAGGCATAGTCCAGACAAATTCTGATAATATCATTGAGTTATTTCAAAATAGTTACTATTCCTTCACACTGTTTCAAAGGAATAAAGCAATGATTTAGATATTTTATGAATTAACTTACAATATTTAGAAACTTTAGAATTTGCTTTAGAGCTTGAAAGTACAGTTTAGCTTGTTATATGAAGTTTCAATGCAGAATCATGATGACACATTTTACAGTGTCAAAACAGTGGCTTGTGTAGACCTCTAAGGGTCTGGCTTGATCTAAGGTTCAAACTTGGTGTATTTAGGAACTGAACTCTATTCTCCTTGGCCAAAGTAGCATTTCTATAATTATATTTGTGACAATAAATTGGACAGAAAAGAACAATGCAGGTTACATTAACTTGTAATTCCCAGAGGCCAACTCCTCTCTGCAGTCTTATGACGTGCTCAGATTGGCCAATTTACTCCCAGGGAACTTTGATCATTCAAACATAAGTGACTTAATATTTTATAGGGAAGAGAAGGGATGAGATGAGATAAGATGTGATTTGAATGTGTTAGGTAGATAGATAGATAGATAGAGACAGAGATAGACAATAGAATGAACAGATGGTTGATTTTCTAGGGAGGTGTTGGAGATCACTTGGTACTTAGGTGATCTCAGGTTAAGTCAGTTAAGACCTCTCATCCACAAGTCCCCATTTGTCCTTCACAAGGTGAACAGCCTATGTGATGTGATGTGATCAAAAGTGGTAAGGCCCCTGGCTCACCATGGGCACTCAGTCTTCATGTCCCCAGGACTTCTCCTTTTCCCCATGAGACTCCTTAATAAAGACTTATTTATCTAACCCCTATCTTCTTCCAGGGGGAGTTTTATAGTTTTACAATTTGAAACTGTTATGTACCCCAGAAAAGCTGTGTTCTTTTAATGCAATCTTGTGGGAGCAGACCCATTTCTTGGGTGAGATCTTTTGATTAGGTTATTTCCATGGAGATGGGACCCCATCTGTTAAAGGTGGGGCTTAATCTGCTTATTGGAGTCCTTTAAGAGGGAGACATTTTGGAGAATGCTCAGATGTTGGAGAAGCTAAGAAAGAAAATGCCCTTGGAGATGCTAAGCTAAGAGATGAAATCCAGATTTCGTCTTGGAGAAGCCTAGAGAGGACCCTGAAGTCAGAAGCTGAAAGCAGCGGACCAGGATCAGCAGAAGCCACAGCCACGAGCCTTCCCGGCTGGCTGAGAGGTGCTCCAGGTGCCAGTGGCCTTTCTTCAGTTATCTTTCTCTGGATACCTTAATTTGGACATCTTCATGGCCTTAGAACTGTAACTTTGTAAACTAATAAGTCCTCTTTGTAAAAGCCAATCCATTTTTGGTATATTGCATTCTGGCAGCTTTAGCAAACCGAAATACTTGTCACCAGGTGCGGGTCTAAAAGCAGCTAATTTCTTTCTTTCCTATGTAATTTAGAGACACTTTGCACAGACTGAACACAACCGTAAACTCCCTACACTTCATTCTTGATGCTGTTTTAACCAGTTATTTGGTTATCGAGCTGATCAGATCTTGGCTAGACGACGGGTGTTTCATGGTCTTAGATGAACAGGGGAAAAGGACAAAAGCATGTATTCTTTCTCCCTCTCCTTTGGATTCTGATCATGTAGAAGAAAGACAAGACTGAGAGGGAGTCAAGTTAAGGTCTTACCTGGAGCTAGTTTTTCCATAAACTTCTTAGCGGTAAGTTTAGGTTAGAAATTCTAATTTACAACAGTTAGTGGAAAACTGATTGTACTTTTATGACAGATAGGAGAAGTGAGATTTTTGGGGGGCTTCCTGACTAGGAATTTTCAAGGTTAAGCAACTGTGGCCCATAGATTCTCAGATGTGTGAGGATGCCTGTGGTTATGTCTATGAGGTGAGGTTTGGTATATGGGATGGGGTGGGGTGAAGAGAGAGGACATGGGGAGTTTAAAAACCTATATTACATATACATATTTGAAAGACCAAGATAATTATTATTACTATTATTTTTAGTATCCCACATTTGCATAGAACTTTTGCAAATGCTATGTCTTTGTTTTTTATTTATTTTTTAATTGACAAACAAAACAACATACAAACCCGAACATTCTAAAGATATGAACATTCCATACTTGGTGAATAATCAATGGCTCAAAATATCATACCATAGCTGTATATTCATCACCATGAAAGGATAATTATTTTTAAAATCACATGAGCTATATAAAAGATGTGAAAAATTAAAAATTCTTATATAAAGTAAATATGCATAAATAAAGCTTGAGAACATACTTCGGGCTGTAAAGGAAGGTGCAGAGTGAAATATAACCCCAGAGTTGGTTAAATGGGAATCAATAGCAGTTTAATCAACACGGAGATACAGAGCTGGAAGGTAGCTTAGCATCTAGAGCTGGTCAAAATACCACTCTGAGAACAAGATCCAGCCCACTGCTTGGTCTTGTATGGCCTGCAATCTAAGAATGGTTTTCACATTTTTAAATCGTTGAAAAAAATAAAAACGAAGATTTCATGATGTAAAAATTATGTAAAATTAAATCTCAGTGTTCGTAGATACTGTTTTATTGGAACACAGCCATGCTCATTTGTTTATGCATCTAATACTGTTGCTTCATTGTTATAAGACAGAGTTGAATATTTGCAACAGAGAATATCTGGTTCACCGAGAAAAAGTGAGCTGATACCCTGATCCTAAAGAAACTGTTGTCCTAAAAGGGTAACTGACTAGTTCAAATCAGTTACTGTTCAGATGGTTAAATAGTAATAAGGCCTTTATTTATTAAACTTTTTTTATTGTGAAATATGACAAATATACACAAAAGCAATACCTTTCCAAGTACATTTTAGCAAGTAGTTATAAAACAAATTTTAAAGTTTGGTATGGGTTACAGTTCCACAGTTTTTCATTTTTTCTTCTAGCTGCTCCAAGACACCAGAGACCAACAGAAATAGCAATATAATGGTTCAGCAGTCGTACTCATTTGTTAAATCCTATCTTCTCTGTTATACTCCTCTTTCTCTTTAAATAACACATATACATAAAAGCAATAAATTTCAAACTGCATCTCAACAATTAATAGGGTCTTAAATTACTCATGATATCCCCTTTCAGACTGTGTCATCTTAGTTATCAGTATTATATGAGAGTTCTCTGTTCCCTGAAAACTTTTCTAGCTCCAAAGCGCTTTTTCAGTAGAGTTTTCAAGAGTGCATCCACAACTATTTTTGACAAAGACAGGTTATATTTTGCTTGTCTTCTAATGCCTTTTTAAAGAACATTCAGCATTTTGCTGACCTTTTAAATGAAAGCATCTTGTGACCTGCCTCTGTAAGTTAGAGTGTCCAAATCTATTAGCAGGCTGTTTATTACTTTGTAAGAACTTTGCGTGCAATTGGGATATATTGCCACCAAGTGGCCAATGGCACCTTGGTTATGGCCCTAACAGAGCTATTATAGAATTATCCTAGTATCACAGGATCTCATGGTTTTAGTGAACCTTAAATTCCAACCACTTAAACATGAATCATTGGTTAAAGAGATCATAATGCTGCGACTCATCAATTGTTAGAAAATAAAAACAGAGCTGTGGGGTTTTTTTTGTTTGTTTTTACTTTTTAAGATAAGCACGTATGATTACTTAGTCAATTTTAAAGCCAGATATAAAGAAATGCAAACTCACAAATACAATTTGGTCCTATCCTCATGGCTTTCAATTACTCCATTGTTAAAATACATCACAGCGTTCTAATTCACTCTGAAACTTCTGGGTTTTAATTATGTACCCCTCAGAGATGTTCCCCAACATGGTGAACTCTAAAGCCCTTTTTTTTTAAAAATTAATTTTAAAATTTTTTGAAAAAAATACAACAAAAAAGCAAGCATTCTTAACTTATGATCATTCTATTCTACATATATAACCAGTAACTCACAATATCATCACATAGTTGCATATTCATCACCATGATCATTTCTTAGAACATTTGCATATAATTTAGAAAAAGAAATAAAATGACAACAGAAAAAAATTCATACATACCATACCCCTTACCCCTCCCTTTCATTGATCACTAACATTTCAATCTAAATTTATTTTAACGTTTGTTCACCCTATTATTTATTTTTATTCCATACAAGGTAGATAAAAGGAGCATAAGCCAACACAACACCAACGCCTTGCTTGTTGTGTTGGCTGGAGAGAGAGGCCACATCTGAGCAACAAAAGAGGTTCTCTTGGGGGTGACTCTTGGGCCTAATTTTAAGAAGGCTTAACCTATCCTTTGTGGGGTTAAGTTTCATACGAACAAACCCCAAGACTGGGGGCTCAGCCTATAGCTTTGGTTGTCCACACTGCTTGTGAGAATATCAAGAATTTAACTTGGGGAGGTTGAATTTTTCCCCGTTCTCACCATTCCCCAAAGGGGACTTTGCAAATACTTTTCCGCTCACTGATCAAATCACTCTGGGATTCATCAGGGCATCCTCTGGACAAACCAACAAAATCTTGTGTCCTACTCAAGGTTCCATGTACTTATGTTGTTCAACCAAGCTATCTACATAAGTTATATTAGGAAATGCACTAGTCAAAATATAAATTTTGTACCAAATAAACATTTTTTGCTTTAGTCTCACACATAAGTTGAAATTTTAAAATATTAATTACCATCTATTTTCAGCACCCTGCAGTAATGACATTGCTTTGTTCTTCCTCATGCAAAAACATTTTTAAAATTTGTACATTTAGTCACTGTCATTATACGCTCTAGGCATTCCTAGATTATACCATCTCAGTCTTTGTTGTCTATCTTTCTTTCTGATTTCATTTGTGCCCCCTGCCCTCCTCCCTCTATCATTCTCACATTCAGCTTCATTCAGTGTTTTAACATAATTGTATTACAGTTAGGTAGTATTGTGCTGTCCACTTCTGAGTTTTTATTCAGTCTTGTTGCACAATCTGTATCCATTCAGCTCCAATTACTCAATGTCTTACCCTATGTCTATTTTCTGATGGTTTCTGTTACCAACGAAATTCTCCAAGTTTATTCACTAATGTCAGTTCATATCAGTGAGACCATACAGTGCTTGTCCTTTTGTTTCTGGCTAATCTCACTCAGCATAATGTCAAGGTTCATCCATGTTGTTACATACTTCATAACTGTATTCTATCTTACAGCTGCATAATATTCCATCGTGTGTATATACCACAGTTTGTTTAGCCACCTGTCTGTTGATAGACATTTCGACTGTTTCCATCTCTTGGAAATTGTAAATAATGCTGCTATAAACATTGATGTGCAAATGTCTGTTTGTGTCCTTGTCCTCATGTCCTTTGAGTAGAGACAGTCCAGTGATTTTTTAAGTGCCACCTTATCATATTCTAAATTTCCATATATACTTGGACTTAATTCTGGATAGAATTTGTATTCTATTATACAAATCTGTCTGTTTGTTCATGTGCCAATATCAAACTTTAAGAATAAAGGATTCATAATATATTTTAGTGTTTGGTCGGGCCAGTCTTCTCTTGTAGCTCTTCTTTTTCAGTTTTTTTAAAAGCTAATTTTGCATGTTTACTTTTCCATATGAACTTTAGTATCAACTTGTCTAGTTCCAGAATAGAGCTTATAGGTATCTAGATCTTATTTAATTTGATAATTAACTCTAGAAGGACTGACATCTTTTTATGTTAGTGATCCTATTCAAGAACGTACAATATCTTTCCATTTTGTTCAAGTCTGTTTTATGAGTGTTTTAGTTTGCTTAATGTTGATTTTACAAAATTTTGGTATTTTTATTTCTTAGAACTTATCTTTTGTTGTTGCTATTGTAAATAGGACTTTCTCCTCTATTATATTTTCTAACTGGTTGTTATGTTATTGTATATAAAAGTATTGATTCTGTATATTAGTTTTATATCCTTCTAACTTTATAATTCTTTGTTTGGCTAGTTTTACAATTGATTGTCTAAGATTTTGCAGATAAACTATTATGTCATTTGTAAGATGCTGGCTTTAGGATTAAGATGTGTATGTTTTGTTACATTAAGGAAATATCCATTAATTTCTATCTTCTTGAGTACTTTTTTTTTTTTGCATAGGCAGACACTGGTAACCGAACCCACTTGAGCACTTTTAAAAACCAAGAAGAGGTGTTGAGTTTTGTCAAATACTTTTTCGGCATTAATTGATAGCCTCATGTAATTTTTCTACTTATTACCTTATTACTATTGGTAATAATGAATTACGCTATATTCCTGGACATGGAAATTTTCTGTTGTTTAGAATAATTTATGTTGTACTTTGACTGCCTGGTCTTGGAAGATATGGTAGAATTTCCCTATAAAACTGAGCTTGGTGCTTTTTTATAGTAGTTCCTTGATGATTTTTTCTATTTCTTGTGTAGAAGTTTGTCTGTTTAAATTTTCTATTTCTACTGAAGTCAATTTTGATTGACTGTATTTTAGTAGGAAATTATTCATTTCATCTAAGTTTTCAAATGTATTTGCATAGTGATGTACAAAGTAGTTGCTTATGCTTTAAAATTTTTTTCTCCTTTTCAATGGTAATTTCCCCTTTGTCATTTATTATTTTTTTGTGCCTTCTCTCTTTTTTCCTTCATTAGCTTAGCAGAGGTTTGTCTATTTTGTTAATTTTGTCAAATTACCAAGCTCTCGAAATAAATAGTTTTACTATTTTTCTGTTCTTTACTTCATTAATTTTGGCTTTTAAATTTAATATTTCCTTTCATGTGGTTACTTTGATATTATTTTTGGAGTTTTTGAGTTTGAGAATTTAATTCACTTATTTTCATTCTTTCATTTTTATTGCCATATTTAAGACTATGAACTTTCCTCAGATCACTTTCAAATCTATCCCATAGATTGTAATTTATAGTGTTTAAAAATCCATTATTTTTTGAAAATTCTGTAATCTTAGTCTGTATTTCCCTTTCATCCCAAAGCTGTTTAGTAGGTGTTCTAGTTTGCTAGCTACTGGAATGCAATATACCAGATACAGAATGGCTTTTAAAAAGAGGAATTTAACAAGTTGCTAGTTTATAGTTCTAAGGCCAAGAAAATGTCCCAATAACAAGTCTATAGAAATGTCCAATCTAAGGCATCCAGGGAAAGATACCTTGGTTCAAGAAGGCCAATGAAGTCCAGGGTTTCTCTCTCAAGTGAAAAGGCACATGACAAACACAGTCAGAGTTTCTCTCTCATCTGGAAAGACATACGGTGAACACAGTCAGGGTCCTCTCTTATCTGGAAGGGCACATGGCGAGCATGGTGTCATCTGCTAGCTTCTTCTCCTGACTTCCTGTTTCATGAAGCTCCCTAGGAGGCATTTTCCTTCTTCATCTCCAAAGGTCACTGGCTGGTAGACTCTGCTTCTCATGGCTATGTCATTCTGCTCTGCTCTCTCTGAATCTCCTTCATTCTCCAAAACGTTTCCTCTTTTATAGGACTCCAGAAATGTATCAAGACCCACCCAAACGGGTGGAGACATGTCGTCACCTAATCCAGTTTAACAACCACTCTTGATTAACTCACATCTCCAGGGAGATGATCTGATAACAGTTTCAAACATACGGTATTGAGTAGGGATTATTCTTCCTTTATGAAATGGGATTTTAATTAAAACATGGCTTTTCTAGGGTCCATACATCCTTTCAAACCAGCACAAGCTCTATGTGCCAGTTGGTCTAAATCACTCGGTGGGCATCAGCAAACAGTTGGTCTTAGTCAGGAAAGCAGAGGCAGCCAAGAAAGGGCTGCAAGAGGGGCCATATCAGTCAGAGGCAGGTTTTACTCTCCATCTCTCATACCCAGAAGAGGGAGGCAAGTGGGAATGAAAGAACAGACCCTGGCCATTTCTCAGTCTAAGTCTCTCAGGCCAAAGTTGGCCAGGTGAGGGAGAAAGGATAGGGGGATAGATTTGAAATACATGTTTTAAACTAGGCCAGACTTTTTAAATAAATGAAAGTGACCAGAAAGACATAGACTTTGCCCACAATGTTGTTAAGAGATGGTCAATGACTAAAACAAATGTACATCACTCTTACAAGGTGGTAATAGGATGGGATATGGTAAAAAGTACAATTAATGCAAACTAAGGACTATAGCTAACAGTGGCTTTGTAATATTCTTTCATCAGTTGCAATAAGGGCAGTATACCAAAGTTAAGCATCAATAATAGGGGGATATAAGGGATATGAGATTTTTTTTGGAGAAGTGAGAATATTCACTTATTGAATGTGGTGATGAATGCATAACTATGTGATTATACCAAGAGCCGTTGATTGTACATTTTGGGTGGATTGCATGGTATATGAATAAAATGGTTTAAAACAAACAAACAAAAAAGGAATCACGAAGTCTAGTTTTCACTCAAGGAGAAGGACAATCAAGGAGAGGAGGGCAATTAAAGGATTTGTGGACATGTGTTTAAAACTACCACAGCAGAATATTTATATTTGTCTGTATTTTCTTTTTTGCTTTAGAACACAAGAAAAATTTTTTTCTTTTGAAAAGAATGATACATATTTTCATATATGTCGTTCTCCATAATATAAATTGATTGGTATGATGGCAATGGGATATTCTGAAGGTTATTTTAAGAAATAGAACTGTGGGAAACTCAGTGCTCTGTTGACTATACAAATGTTTATTATGTTAAATCAGGAATAATTGTACTACATCGGAGCAACTAATTTGTTTTTACCTTTTAAGCCCTGGGAACCTTTAAAATTAGCAGGATTTGTTTCCTTTTAATACTACTTGCAAGAAGATTTACAATCAAAATTTGACCCAAGTTTATGTTTGTATATATATACAGAACTCTCTTCCTCTATTTTCTCTACCATAATTTGCTCCTATCCTAATTTTCTTACTCTCATTTTTTTTTGCAAATGCATCTGACTGTTCAGCATGTAGTTTTGAGAATGACCTGTGTCCTTTTTGGAACACAACAGGCAGTAAATAAACAATGCCCGGGGACTCCTCCCACCAAAAACAAACAAACAAACAAAAAAACAAAAAAAGAGAGACAGTCAATGACAATAACTGGAGTAAAGTAAAACCATTTAGGTTTGCAGGCCATCATGTTTGTATTGCCCAGTAAACTGGGTATATTTGGTAACCATAATAGCAGAAGTTAAATGTTTATGCATCAATATCAGAAACAGAGCTCTGAAATAGAAGGTTTAGAAGGAATTTCATTACTTTAAACTAGAGGTTGATGATCTCTTTACCCTCTCACCTCAGGCTTTTACTGTCATTTAGTTATACTCCACCAGGTGGTAGCAGATATCTTGACTATGCCATCCACAATGAAAAGGAATTATAATTTCCTGCATAAATTGCATTGTAGAGTTTGACCGTAGATTTTCAAATAAAATTTAAACACATTATTCATATCTTTTACTAAAATGTTAAATTAGTAAGTTCTGTTTCAATCAAATAGATACCAGTACTAACCAATTAAAATTTTTTATGGTTTAAAAAGCAAATGAATTAAGTTTAGGTTGTATAAATGCTATTAGATTAAAAATTTTTTAAATCCTAAGAACGTATAAACACAAGGAATGAGCTCTATTTCAAACTGTGGGCTATAGTCAATAACATAATTACAATAATATTGTTTCATTAATTGTAACAAAAGTGCCACTCTAATGCAAAATGTTAATAATGGTGAAAACTGTGTGTGAAGGTGGGAGGGTGTATGGGCACTCTGTATTTACTGCATATTTTTTCTATAAATCCTAAACTTCTTTAATAAGAAGGTATATAAAAAAGCAAACTAATTAACTTATCTTTCTTTCTATCTCTGGCTAATCCTGTTTTTATCTCTAGACTTCGACAGACTTTGACTAGAATACTATTTATCAATTCCCTATGATGTGCAGAAATACGTGAACAGGAACTGGCTGCTACAGCTTTGGACTCCAGCCAAACTTGGCAATGCAAATTTCTTGCAGTTTCTTTCTGCTACTGATTATGGGTTGTTGAATTTAGGGAATAATTTTTGTACCTGCCTACTTTAACTTTCCCGTAAGTTTCCATTTCTTTTTTCAAACTTTTTCAAAGTTTCGTTTTTATCCCTTCTATTGGCAAAAATCAAGAAATGAAAATCTCTGTATGATGTTTGATTGATCTGTTGAGACCAAAATTCCCCATTCCACCAAGCAAGCCTTTCTTCACTTAGAGGGCAGTAATTTTCCACTGATTCATAGAATGATGTCACTTTTTTCCCATCAGCTTTCTAACTGGAAACTCATTTAAACTAGTTGACACATGATGGTACTTGTCTGTGCATGCGGTAGCCACAAATTTGAATTACTACAAATAGCTTTGGGAAGAAAGTTCTACACAGAGAGTATTTAAAAAGCAAAAAAGTGTTCTTTTTCTGTTGTCTTTTTATTTCTTTTTCTGAATCGAAGCAAATGTTCTAAGAAATGATGAATATGCAACTATGTGTTGATATTAAGAATTACTGATTATATATGTAGAATGGAATGATATGTTAATGTTTTTGTTTGTTTGTTGTTAATTTTTTAAATTAATAAATAAAAATAAAAAATAAGAGGAAAAAAGCAAAAAAATGTGAATTTTTAAGCAATAATTCAATAAACATTTATAAATTTCAAAAACTGTTTCCCCAAGATTTTATTTAAAAAATTTCACACATTCAGAATAATAGTGTAACTAACATCCTTATACCACCATTCAATTTCAACAATTATTAACATTTTGCCATATCTATTTTAATATATATCAGTCTATATTTTTTTGCTGAAACATTTAGAAGTTGCAGATATTGTCACCTATTATGGCTAAGCCGTTGAGTATGCATCCCTTAAAACTGAGGATATTTTCCTACATAAGCACATTATCACCCCTAAGAAAATTAACAATACTTAATTAATTTCATCTAAAAGATAGTCCCTATTCACATTTCCCAGTTTTTCCCCACATCCAACATTTTCAAACATATCATTTGGTTGCTTTGTCTATTTAGACTCTTATACTAAAAAGGTCTTTTTTTTTCTGATATTGACTTTTTGAAGAGACCAGTACATTTGTCCTGTAGAATGTCTAAAATTTTGAATTTGTCCGATTTTTTCCTTGTAGTTCCATTTAATTCTGAGAGCCTATTTTCAAATTAATTTTGTGACAACCAATTCCTTTTACCGTGTGAAAGTTTTCAGCAGTTCCTGTGGTTTGAACCCACAAAATCTTCTGGTCTGACCGAATATCTCGTGGTTTGGAAGATTTGTAATCATAGAATATCAGAGAAGGAAAGTGCTCCCTCTGTTGACACATTGGAAAGTGGGACCCCAAAAGGGTAAGTGCATTAGTTTCTCATGGCTGCTCTAACAAATGACCACATCTGTAGCAGATTAAAACAGCCCAGACTTATTGTGGTTTCCTTGTGTGTTTTATTGTGTAATTTTGGAGGCCAGAATTCTGAGATGGGTTTCACTGGGCCAAAATCAAGGTGATGGCAGCATTGCATTTCTTTCTTGAGGTTCTAAGAGAAAATCTGTTTCTCGCCTGTGATGTTTAGGTTTATATGTCACCTTGGGCAGGTGATGGTTCCCTGTGGTCTGGTCAAGCAAGCACTGGCCTTACTGTGAGGACATTTTGTGGATTTAAATGATCAGTTATTTGATTGCATTTATAGCTGATTACATCTACAATCAACTAAGGGGTGTGTCTTCCACAGTAAGAGATGTTTAATTCCGTCAGTTGAAGGCTTTTAAAGGAGCGGTGATGACTTCAGCACTCAGAAGAGAGTCTCTGCATCAGCCAGACAGCTTCTCCTAGGAAACTAACTGAACACCTCCACTGGAGTGCCAGCTTGCAGCCTGCTCTATGTAGTTTGGACTTGTGCATCCCCACAGTTGTGTGAGACACTTTTATAAAATCTCATACTATCTATAGATATCTCTTGTTGGTTCAGTTTTCGTAGAGAACACTGACTAATACATTGCCTTTTCCGGCTTCTAGAGACTGCTTGCATTCCTTAGCTCATGGCTCCTTCCTTCATCTTCAAGGCCAGCAGTGTAGCATCTTCAGATTTCTCTCTGACTGTGCCATGTATCTGCTGCTTCCCTCTTCCACTTATAAGGACCCTTCAGGTTATTTTGAGCCCACCTGGATAATCTGGAATAGTCTCTCTATCCCAGTGTCAGCTGATTAGCAAACTTAATTTCATCTGCAACCTTAATTTCCCCTTGTCATGTAACTTAACATATTTATAGGTTATTAGAATATGCAAACCTTTGGGAGCAATTATTCTGTTTATCACAGTTAGTGAGTGACCTGATAAACATAAAGCTGTGAGTTATTCACAAGGGTCCTTTTAATAAGTGCAACCTTATTTATTTGCTCTGCACTGGAATTCAGTGAAAGATGATCCTATGTTGAACCCTGTTTTAGTTTCCTGGCTGCTGAAATGAATACCATATGATGGGTTGGCTTAATAACAAGAATTTGTTGGCTCACAATTTCAGAAGCCAAAAGCCTTGTTTCCACCTGGGTAGCTGTCTCCTGCTGGCTAGCAACCTTTGGGGTTCCTTAGTTTTTCTATCACATGGCAGGGCACGTGGCAGCGTCTTCTCCTTTTTCTTCCAGGTCCGTTGACTGTACCCCGTGGCATTTTTTTCTTTGTCCAGTTTCCTTTGCTTATAAGGATTTTAGCCATACTGGACTAAGGCCCACCTTCATTCAATTTGGGCACATTTTAACTAATAATATCTTCAAAAGTCCTATTTACAAATAAGCTCATACCACAGGACCAGGGGATGGGAACTGAACATGCCTTTTGTGAGTGACATGTTTCAATCCCTAATAAACCCCATTCAAAAGAGTTTAATAAAAGAGTCACTAAAAGGATTTTATTGCAAAATTACATTCTTATAGCCAGGCAGACCCCCAAATTGGTTTTGGAGAATGCTTCTAATTTGTATATTGGGTGTAACTGAAGTCAGATTTTTTTTCACCTGCCAGTTTTGTTTGGTATTGATAAGGAAGTGAATGTTTTCTTTGGCTGCTATTAGACAATCCAAATGGTTTTAATCTTATAACTCACTTCAACTCCACATCTTAAATTCTAGTTTCTTCTTCCATCACTTAAAGGTACAGTAGAACAATCTATAAAAATGTAGGTGGAGTCACATACATCTTCTTTTGGATTGTCTGCTCAGATCAGATATAAAGTGAATCATTAACCATTGAAGTTCAGACCCATTACGGTTGAGATTTAACGCTACATGGTGAATCTCTCCAGCGGCCTTGGAGCCAGGGAATGTTCCAACAACCCTCTAAGTGCAGATAATTTTTTTCAAATCAATCATTTTACTTTGTTTACGCTAAAGTCATACTTAAATTGGTAGAAGTCCCATGACATATGAGACCAGAAACCTGTCATGCAAAGAAAAATAAGTGAAGGTATTCATAAAGCTTGAGGAGAGAAGTACCACAGTAACACAAGGATGACGGCCACAATCTCAGACAACAGTATCGATGTTTGCAAGTGAGTAGTAGTCACAAAGAGTACATATGCAGTTGTTGGCTTGAGACCACTGATGTTCTAAAGGCTTACTTATTAAAATGCTTGTTAAGCAGACCACCTGCAACACACATGTAAATGGAGTAGGGTGACACTTCTGCTTAGTAAATTCTATTCTAAGTTCTTGGGAAGGTTCTACAAATCTCTCTTATCTGTGATAATGTTTGCTGAAATGTGATTCTGCAAAAGTAATCCCATAAACTGATGCTCAGGGAAACTTGACCCCCAATGAAACTCTTAGGCCAAAAAATGCATAGCCACACATACCACTCATGTACCATAAATTAAAATGGAGTCAGTATTAGGGCTTCTGAAAGGACTAGAGCAAGAAAAATGATTCAAATCGATCCTCATCCTTCTCTTCAGCTAGAAGATTAGCAGGCCCCATCACCTCCCCAGCCGCTCTCTATTGTTCCAAGTCCTTCTCGGATTTTTCCTTGAGAATCTTTTTCTTCTCCTATATTTTCTTTAACCTATAGAACTCTTCTTGAGCTCTCTCATCCAGCTCTGTGATGACATAAGCAGTGGAACTACATAACAAAGTAGTTCCACTGCTTTGGCATAAATTCTCTTTAACTTGGCCAGCTGTTTCCCACCTGTGGCTAAACCAATCAGTTCATAACTGTCCCTTCATGGTAATGTTTGAACGCACTGGCAAGGTAACCCCTGCTACATTTTGTGTCTTTGCGTGAATCTTCACTTGGGTTTTCTTCACACTTGGCAGGACTGTGGCGCTGAAGTCCCCAGCTGTGAACTGGGCCTCAGCAAGTGAAAGGGCAGTTTCTTTCTCTCATCATTTCGCCCATCATCATTTCAGTTTCTGCTATCTTCTTTAGGATCTGCCGAAATTGAAGAGTCAAGGCATCAGATTTTTGTTTCAGGAGGTTTTGACCTGTCTGTGCTCCTTTTAATCGAGCCTTCATGATGGTCTGTGCCATTAGCGAGGGAAAGATCTCAATTTGGTCTTTGCCCGACATTCTGAGGATGACTGTTAGGTCCCTGCTGGGCGACCGTGGCTGTAATAGCTCCAGTCCTCGCACCTATGATAATTTTTATAACTGCTAATGATTACTTAGGAAATTTGATTTCTGACTTAAATAAATATTTTCTTGTCTTTCAAAAAAAAATCAGTTTCATTATGTTTCATTAAATGCATTAAAATTTTCTCCTGCTAATGTTGGTGAGTTTTTTCTGAAGTGGCAAATGAAAAGTTGTTGGATATTATCGATTAGATATGGAAATAAAAGCTATGGGGAAAGGAAAAGTTTGAGGGTTTAGTTTGTAGAACTAAAATGCTTTTACTTGGTGAACTTAGGGGATTTAATGGAGGAGTCAGACAAGAAAAGAGGGAAGAAGTTCTAGAATCTTAAATAGATAACAGGGAGTTGAGCCAAGGAAACAGCTAGAGTTTAAATAAATGTATCAGAGGGTTCAGTTCAACTCTGAAATCTCTACTCTTGGGTTCCCTAATAATGAGGCCAGCAAGTTAATGATTATGGGAAAAGCCACCATCTCTACCTTGGGGAAAGGTCTGGGAAGGCATTTAGGAAGCCTTATGCACTGGACTAAACGTGGGAATGGCCTTTAATCGCAAATCACAGTGATCATAGAATCCTGAGAGCTCAAAGACATTTTGGGCACTGCAGATGGGTTGACTCTGCCACGAAAGGGCTGTGGTCAGGAGAAGTAAACTGAGTGTTGTTTCTTGTACCTACATTGCCTCATTTAGTCTACCTAGTGGCCATTACTCCCCGGGGAAGGGCTCCAGAGCAGTGGGAATTTAGAGCTCATTCTTCTACCAGTTCTTAGAGCCTGTCCAAGAGGAAAGCCAGGAGGGGCGAGCAGAGGGAAGCTACAGACACTGCGGGATGGTTAGGAATAAGTGCTGAGCCAGGGAGAATATACCACCCCATTAAGGGAACCGCAGGACAGGGGTTCCCAGAATGGAGGGTCTCTCCAATAAAGGCATGAAAGCATCCATGTGTGAAAGAGTCAGCTATAAACACCTGCGGGGTGCCAGTCAATAAAGGGACTTCCGTGTCCTGCTTACCTTTTCTTCATCTCTTGCATAGGGAGGAAATGGAATAATGCAAAAAAGGGTAAATGGGGAAAAAACTAGTTACATTCACTTTCCTGACCACTGTCTTTCCCCTGAGCAGGAGATCTGAGCTGAAGGAAAGGGAGGAGGCCTAAATTAAACCAAATTCAGAGTTTGCACTGAAACATGAAATTGGACAGTTTAATTACAGATTTGAACCTTTTACCCCCTAAGAGTGATAAATGTCATACCAAAGTTTTTCAGTTATGGGCAAGAGAACTAGCTTCATGGAGCAGATACAGGTGAATAGCGGGAGACAAAACTAAAGTCATTTTAGGATCATATTCCAAACAATCTCTTGCTTGTTTAGTGCATGATTGTTACAGTTGTGAGAACAGAACTTGATCAGCGTGGTAAGCGGAAGGGAGGAGGGTAGTGAGTGAGACTGGAAAAGGGGAGAGATTGGGGGAAAGTAATGACGTTCGATTTGTTCTGGCTTAAAGTTTACTGACCACACTGTCTAATAAAGAAAGTGATTTTGAAAAGTATTCCTTGTATGTTTCACCTTATTAAAGGTCACTTAATGTTAGCGAGGGTGTGGGGAAGCATTAGCATTCGGCACAGCCCATCTAATTAAGAATTCTGTTGCTTTTTAGCTGAAAAGCCCATAAGTGATTTCTCCCAGTCTCCTGTCTACTATGACCCATGCTTTATAATTATTTACATAGTAATTAAAACACCTCAGAAAAACTATGTTTCTTCGTCTTTTCCTGTTTCCCTCCCCTCCATTTTTCAATAAAGTAAATGAATAATGAACTCTAATTTCCTCCTCCTTTTCAATGAAACTTCATTTACGATATTTCATGCAGACATGCCATTCAGTGTCCTACTTTCTCCCTTATTGTTATTATAAACTCAATGTTTTGACATAGTCCACACACTTGTCATTTGTAATGTTTATGAGCTAGTCCACAATGCAGTTATAGTGCAATTTCCTCAGCCATTACCTAGGTGTTAAGCATCTGGGTTCTTTCCTGTTTTTATCACAGGATCCCAGAGGTTGTCTCAGTGCTCTCCCCCAGGACGCAGGCCTCCCAGTGGCACAACCCAGACAGGTTCTCAGTTGGTCTCTGCTTGAACCCGTGAGGACTGCCCCGGTGTCGTGTTTCCCATGGAGAATGTATTCTAGGGATTGCTATTTTGCACCACTGTCCATCCCAGCGATGCTTGCCAGATACGCTTCCCCAAACCAACAAATTCTGACCATTATGGTTGGACGAGTGACAGACCGCATGCCCCCAGTCCTTCCACCTTCTTGCCACCTTATCCAACAGTGGTGACACCTCCCCCCAGATAGGGAAAAGGACCTTATTGAGCTCACAAAGGGCCTTGTATCTGTGGTGTCCTCTATTCCACTGTCTGTGCCTACAGTGGCCTCGTGTGGCCAGTGGAAAGGCGAGTGGTGGCTGACTGTAGACAAGGAAGCTCCGCAGTTGGCTGGGCTATTTGCATATTGGTCTCAGCATATTCCTCTTCTTGGTATCCTTCTGGCACTTCTGTATTGGGTGACGTGGGAAACAGGTATCCTCCTCCACTTGGGAACAGAGGAGGAGCAGGCCCCACAGGAGGTATAAGCAGCTGTTCCAGCTCCCTTACCTCTAGGACCTCTAGAGCCTGGATTTCCATTTGAACTATGGGTTTCTGCCACCCAGACACATGTTGTCTGGTCTCTTTGGCAGAAGGAGGGAACAATAAGAGTTCACAGACCCCCGTTTTTTTTAATGCAGTTTTATTGAATATATTATACATTCACATACCATATAATCATCCAAATTGTACAATCAGTGGTTCACAGTATCATCATATAGCTGTGCATTCATCGCAATAAATTTATGAACATTTTCATCACTCCAAAACAATAACAAAATAAGAATAAAGGTAAAAATAAAAGTGAAAAAGAACACCCAAAATATCCCAGACCCCCCCATTATTTACTCATTTTTGTCTGTTCTTTTTCTTACTCATCATACACTGGATAAAGAGAGTGTCAGTCACAAGATTTTCACAATCATACAGTCATATCTTAAAAGCACTATAGTTATTCAGTCATCTTCAAGACTCATGGCTATTGGCTTACAGTTCAACAGTTTCAGGCATTTCCCTCTAGCTACTCCAATACAGCAGAATCTGAAAGGGGGATGTCTACATACTGCATAAGAATAACCTCCAGAATTAACTCTTGGCTGTATTTGAAATCTCTTAGCCACTGAAAGTTTACTTTGTTTCATTTCTCTTTCCCCTTTTGGTTAAGAAGGCTTTCTCATTCCCAAAATACCAGTGCCAGGCTCATCCCTAGAAGTCATGTCCCATGTTGCTAGGGACATTTACACCCCTGGGAGTCATGTCCCATGTAGTGGAGAGGGCAGTCCGTTCACCTGCAGAATTGACTTAGAGAGAGGGGCCTCATTTGAGCAACAAAAGAGGTTCTCTGGGGGTGTCTATTAGGCATAATCATAAGTAGGCTTAGCTTCTCCTTTGCAGGGATAAATTTCACAAGGGCAAGCCTCAAGATGGAGGGCCTGGCCCATCAAATTGACAGTCCCCAGTGATTGTAAGAATATCAAGTCTTCCCAGATGGGGAAGTTTAATATTTCCACCTTTTCTCCCAGCCCCTCAAGGGGACTTTATAAATACTTTTTATCTTCTGTCCAGATTTCTCTTGAATGTATCAGGGCATGTCACCAGTCTGCACAAACTAACAGGATCTCACTCCCTGTTCAAGGTCCCATACAATCATAGTTTTTGAATAAGCTGACACTATTAGAGTAGATGGTGTGCTATTAAAAATGTAAATTTTGCACCAAATAATCTCTTCCTTTGGTCTCGCACAGAAAATTGAAGTTTTAAAATACAGTCAATATCACCCTTTACCCTTTAGTCTTATCTGGATCAGCTTCATTCAGATCTGTAATTGAAGTATGATCACTTTTTCAGTGTTTATGACAATTGCTGTAAAGGATAATGCTGATTTTTATAGCTGCAGAACTCTAGCACTGAGTCTCAAGTATCACACAAGTATCCGAAGTTCCAGAGAACAACCAGGTTATACAAAAAGAGCTCAGCATTTCATAACTTCGAAATTACAATTACAACTCCAGAATAGATGTGGCTGCTGTAAGAGTTTATAATCTAGGAACCTTTACAATAGGCCTCACTTGATAACCTATGCTCTAGAATTTAGTTCTCAGAGTTTGCACATTAAAGTTAGTCCATATAAATTTAATGTGCAATTTAACTTTATGAGGAGTAATAATATTTGTCTTATTGTTTCTGGCTTGTTTCATTCATAATACTGTCCTCAAGTTTCACTCACTTAGTTGCATGCCTCTTGACTTCTTTCCTTCTTGCAGGTGCTCAATAATCCATTGTATGTATACACCACAGTTACCCCTTCCATTTTTCAGTCATGTATCCTAGGTCACCTCCATCCTTTGCAAATCATGAACATTGCTGCCATAAACACAAGTGTGCAAATGTCCATTCGTGTCCTAGCTCTCAGTTCCTCTAAGTATACATCTAACTACGGGGTTGCAGGATCATATGGCAACCCCACCCCTAGCCTCCTGTGGTGCCACCACACTGCCCTCCAGACGGACTGCACCTCTCTACTTCCCTACCATCCGTGAATAGGTACATCTCTCTCTGCACATTTTCTCCAGCAGCTGTGTCTTTGTTCGTTTTTAAACAGTTTTCTTCACACATCGTACAATCCAATCTAAGTAAAAATATCAGTGGTGCCTGGTATAATCACATAGTTCATGCCTTCACCACCATAATCTATATGAGGACAATTCCTTTTCTTCCACAAAGAATCCCAAATCCTTCCCCCATATCCCTTGCTTATTGACATTTACATTTGGCATGTTGCCTTTGCTGTATTCAATGGAAGCATATTGCAATATTACAGTTAGTTATAGACCCTAGTATGCATTGATTGTGTTTTTTCTATATACCATCCCATTTTCAAAACCTTACAATGTTGACTTTCATTTGTTCTTCCTCATGCAAAAACATTCTTATTTTTGTACATTTAATCACCATCATTGTTCACTCTAGGAATTGTTAAGCTATACCATCCCAGGCTTTACTCTCTATCTGTCCTTCTGGTGTCATACATGCTCCCAACCCTCCTCCCTTAACTACACTCAATAGTCAGCTTCATTCAGCGTGCTTAGAATATTATGCTACCATCAGATAGCATTGTGCTATCCATTTCTGGATCTGTATAATCAGTCGTGTTCAATATCTTGTACTCCTTCAGCAGTAAGTGCCCAATCTCTTCCCTTTTTTTAATCTCCATAAAACCTGTGGTCTCAACTTTAACCCTCAAAATTCAGTCATTAATGTTAGCTCATATTAGTGAGACCAAACAGTAAGTGTTTGTCTTTTTGTTTCTGGCTAATTTTACTCAGGATAATGTCCTCAAGTTTCATCCACGTTGTTACATGCTTTATGACTTTATTCTGTCTTACTAGTGTGTAATATTCTAGTGTATGCATATTCCACAGTTTGTTTAGCCATTCATCTGTTAATGAACATTCAAGCTATTTCCATTTCTTGGCAATTGTGAATTGTGCCAGTATAAATATTGGTGTGTAAATGTCTGTTCATGTCTTGTTTTCATTTCCTCCAAATATATACCTAATAATGGGATTGTTGGATCATATGGCGATTCTAAACTAAGCTTCCTGAGGAACCACCAAACTGCCTTCCCAAGCAGTTGCACCATTCTGCATTTTCACCAACGGTGGGTGAATAAATGTGTCTCTTTCTCTACACAGTTTCTGGCACTTGTTGTTTTCTGGTTTTTAGATAATGGCCATTCTAGCAGGTATGAAATAATATCTCATTGTGGTTTTGATTGCAATCAAATTTTGATTTGATTGCATGAATAGCCAGGGATGTTGAGCATCTTTTCATGTTTTTGAGTCATTTGTATTTGCTCCTTGGAAAAGCATCTATGTATTTTACCCATTTTAAAATAGTTTGTCTTTTTGTTGTTGAGTTGTAGGATCTCTTTATACATTCTGGACATTAAACCCTTATCTGATATATGGCTTCCAAATATTGTTTCCCATCGCATAGGTTGCCTGTATACTTTCCTAACAAAGTTCTTTGATGCACAGAACTGTTCAATTTTAAAGAGTTCCCATTTTTCTAGTTGTTCTTTTATTGCTCGCACTTTGAACTTAGTGTATATTTGTGTGCTTCAAGATGTCTTTCGGTTCCAAGACCCTGCTCAAATTTTTCCATTTTTGTCTCTATTTGTTCCTTTGTCTGTAGAATTTCATATGTCCTATCTTCTAGTTCACTAATCCTTTCTTCTGCCTCTTCAAATCTGCTGTTGTATGTCTCCATTTTGTTTTTCATCTCTTCTATTGTGCCATGAGTTCTGCCATTTGCTTTTTAATGCAATTTTATTGATATGTATTATATATTCACATGCCATGTACTCATCCAAAGAGGACAATCAATGGTTCACAGTGTCCTCATGTAGCTGTACATTCATCATCACAGTAACTTTTTTCTTTTTTGTGAAAGTTAACATATATACCAGAAAAACAACAAATTTCAAAGAATACCACAGCAACTAGTTGTAGAACAAATTTCAGAGTTTTGTATGGGTTACAATGCCACAATTTTAGGTTTTTGCTACTAGCTGCTCCAAGACACTGATGACTAAAAGAAATATCAATATAATGATTCAACAATCATACTCATTTATTAAACCTGACTTTCTCTGTATAACTCCACCATCACCTTTGATCTTTCACCAACTCTTTAAGGTTATTTGGGCTATGCCCATTCTAACTTTTTCATGTTGGAGAGGGGTTGTCAATAATATGGGTTAGGGGGATGACACTAGTTGATGTTCTGCTATTTGTTCTTTTAAGCTTTCAGGTTATTCTGTGTGGACACCTATGTCTTCTTTATATTCTTCATGCCTTTTTCCATATTTTCTTTCAGCTCAATGAATTTATTTTGAAGATCTGTTTTAACATTATTAATTGGTTGTTTCAATTCTCAGTTGAGGTGTTTATTACTTTAGTTGGGCCATATCTTCATTCAAACTGGTATGAATCATGGTTTTCTGTTGGTGTTGGGGTATCTGATTTTCTTGCTCAATTTATTCTAGGGGTTGTTTTATCTCTTTTGCCTAGGGTTTTCGTGTTGGTAGAATTTGTCTAGGGAGAGATACTGTAACTCAAGAAAGGCAGATGGTTCCAGAACACCTCTGTCAGCTGGGAAAGCAGTGTCTGGTACATGCTAGAGTCTTTGGTTTCTGATTTCAAACAGCTTCCCTGGGGGCATTTTCTTTCTGCATCTCCAAATGTCTGGGTCTTGTGTTGGCCCTGAGCTTTCTCCAAAATGTTTTGCCTTTTAAAGGATTCCAGTAAACTAATCAAGGCCCACCTTGAATGGGTAGAGTCACATCTCCATCTAATCAAAAGGTCATACCCATAACTGGGTGTGTCATATCTCCATGGAAACAATCCAATCAAAACTTCCCACCCTAAACAATAGGTCTGGCCCCATAAGATTGGATCATAATTAAAACATCCTAAAACATCTTTTCTGGAGTATATAATAGTTTTAAACTGGCACAGTGACATAAATGAAATGTGGCTGCTTCCATTGCTGGGTGCTTCCCATGGCTGCTTCCATTGCTGGGTGGATCCACCACTGAACTGGATGTGGAAATTCCAGGAACTCAGAGTGCCTCTCTTATTAAAAGAGGCCCATTCTGCCACTTACTAATGGGAGAGATGTTGACAAAAAGCCAGAGCCCAAAAAGGGCATTTAGTGCTATTCCTAGAGGGGCTACATTGTGCCATTCCCATTCACCATGAGGTTGCACTACATCTACAGATACTTTGGAAAAATGACTTTGCCACCTTTTGGGGTACCCAGATGACTTTTCGTCTGACTAAGGACCCCACTTTACTACATAATCCACACAATGATGGGTCCAGGCTCATGGAGTTTGATGGCTCTTCCATGTCACCATTACCCACAGGCAGCTGACATTGTGGAGAAATGCAAGGTTGCCTGAACAAAGAACTTCAGTGAGTACACCCTGGTAACTCTTTTCCTGGATGCATTGTCTGCCTTACTTGGGCCCTCTGGAAGCTGAACTCTGCTGTTCTCCAGAAGGGAAACAAAGCCTTATCCTGTTTCCTAACACAGGGAAGGGATGAGGGTGGGAAAGGAATCCAGGCTTTGCTGTGCATCTGCTCTTTATACCTATCAAGATAAGGATTGGCCCTGAAAGGGGGATCAAGGACTCACCACTTGGACTCTCCTTTTCTGTCAATTTCAGAGGATTATCCCACTTTTCACTCCATTACACCATCCATATGATTCCCAGGTTGGTGAGAGGGTAGGGGTGGCAGGGTATGGATGAACCATTACTCCAGATGGGCCTATTCACTCTGCCTATAGTAATAGGATACAGAGGTGAAGCCTTCCTAATGTGCTGCAGCCACTGGCCTTCCCAAATCGTTACCATCAACATTGTTGAGAATCATAAGTTTGTAGGTCCGATGTGTCTCTTGCTTTGTATCTGTGGTGAAGGTGGGCTTATGCTGTGTATGCTAAGAAGGAGGACAGGCAAGGCCTGGTTGAGAGGCTTAGGGGAAGGCTGGGGATGTTAGATGACTGCTGGCAGCCATCGCCCAGCCCTCACCTATATCTGCCTCCTTTTCTTTTTGTATGCAGATGTTAGGTCTAATGAAAGGGCCTGACCATACATTATACTTGTAAACTGGGAATAAACAGCTAGGCCCTCTCAGTGGCAGGGTCACCTCCCTCTGTGTATAAATACTCAGCACTCAAACAGCGCAGGGTTTCTCCTCGCCAGTGCAAAGTGGGGCATGTGGTGCTGCCATCCACTGATCTTGACCTAAATAGTTGGCCTTCCTGGGATGCCAGCCATGATGGAGCTCTTCTGTTCATTTTGGATCAAGTAGCAACTCACTGTACAGCCTTAGCTTGAACTTGTGGGTACTAATTAACTTTGTTGCCTTTTGGATTATTTCTTTAGCACTATGCGCATAAAAGAGAAATTACTGGCTCAAAGGCTAAGAAAGATCTTTTAAAAACTTTTCAACATTTTGCCAGAAGATGATCCAGAAAAACTGAGCCAACCAAGAATTGATGCATCTAAGGATACGATCATAATTAGATCAAATGTCAGATGATCCAGGGAGACTTGTCTTTGAGTTCTAGGGAAGCCTTTCTGATATGCTGTTTACTGGTTTATTTATGTATTTTCTTAATTTTTATTAATAAAACCAATCAACATACAATATGAACATTCTTTTTTAATCACATAGTTGTATATTCATCATGATCATTTCTTAGAACATTTACATCAATTCAGAAAAAGAAATAAAAAGAAAACAGAAAAAATTCATACATACCATACCCTTTCATTGATTAGTAGAATTTCAATCTACTAAATTTATTTTAACATTTGTTCCCCAATTATTTATTATTTTTAATCCATATGTTTTACTCATCTGTCCATAAGGTAGATAAAAGAAGCATCTGACACAAGATTTTCACAATCACTCAGTCACATTGCCAAAGCTTTATCATTATACATCATCATCTTCAAGAAACATGGCTACTGGAACACAGCTCTACATTTTCAGGCAGTTCCCTTCAGCATCTCTGTTATGCCTTAACTAAGGTGATATCTGTTTAATGCATAAGAATAACCTCCAGGATAACCTCTCAAATCTGTTTGGGATCTCTCAGCCATTGACACTTTATTTTGGCTCATTTCTCTCTTCCCCTTTTCAGACGAGAGAGTTTTCTCAATCCCTTGGTTCTGAGTCCTAGCTCATTCTAGGATTTCTGTCCCACGTTGCCAGGAAGGTCCACAGCCCTGGGAGTCATGTCCCATGTAGAGATGGGGAGGGCAGTGAGTTTGCTTGTTGTATTGGGAGAGAGAGAGAGAGAGAGAGAGAGAGAGAGAGAGAGAGAGAGAGAGAGAGAGAGAGAGAGAGAGAGAGAGAGAGAGAGAGGCCACATCTGAACAACAAAAGAGGTTCTCTTGGGGGTGACTCTTAGGCCTAATTTTAAGTAGTCTTAGCCCATCTTTTGCAGGGTTAAGTTTCATATGAACAAACCCCAAGATTGGCGGCTCAGCCTATTGCTTTGGTTGTCCCCACTGCTTTTGAGAATATATTGATCTATTTTTTTTTTATCAGAGGAGTTGTAGGTTTACAGAAAAATTATGCAGATAGTACAGAGTTTCCATATACTCTCCACACAGTTTTCCTTTTATCAACACTTTGCATTGGTGTTGAACTTTTGTTGTAATTGATGAAACAATATTACTATAATTATACTATTAACTTAGCCCATAGTTTTCATTAGGATTCACTGTTTGTGTTGTGCAGTTTTATGGTTTTTAAAAAGTTGTATTCTGATAATACATATACACCCCCCAATTTCCTATATTAACCACTTTTAAACATATAATTCAATGGTGTTAATTACATTTACAGTGTTGTGCTATCATCACCACTATCCATTAACAAAACCTTTCCATCACCCCAAACAGAAACTCTGAACCAATTAAGCATAAAATTTCTAATATTGCATATAAGTGAGATCATACCATATCTCTTTTTTTGTCTGGCTTATTTCACTCAACATGATTTCTTCAAGGTTCATTCATGTTGCTCATGCTGTAGCAAGTATCAGAACATCATTCCCTTTTATGGCTGAATAATATTCCACTATATGTTTAACACATTTTGTTTGTCCATTCATCTGTTGATGGATATGTGTTGCCTCCATCTTTAAGCAATTGTGAATAATGCTGCTATGGACATTAGTGTGCAAATATCTCTTAAGTTCCTGCTTTCAATCTTTTGGGTAAATAACTAGAAGTAGGATTGCTGGGTCATATGTTAATTCTAGATTTAACTTTCTGAGGAATTTCCGAACTATTTTTTTTTCACAGTAGCTATATCATTTTACATTTTCACAAATAATGTATAAGTGTTCCTCTTTCTCCATGCCTTTTCCAACACTTGTTATGTTCCATTTTTTAAAAAAATAGTAACCACTCTAGGGCTCATGAAATGGCATCTCATTATAGTTTTGAGTTGCATTTTCCTAATGGTTAATGATATTCAAATTTGTTTGTGTGCTCATAGTTGAATATCTTCTTTGGAGAAATGTCTATTGCAGTACTTTGCATATTTTCAAAATAGTGCTGTTTATGTTTTTGTTGTTGAATTGAAGGACTTCTTTATTATAATCTAGAAAAAGAATTATTTTTACATTATTTTAAATATTTCAAATTTATTTTAATATTTTTACTTTCAACTAAATTTTAGCTGCTTGATGACTTGAAGGCTCTTTTTGTTCGTGCAAGTTTTTGACTGACTTCGTTTGTGTCAGTAGGACCAGTCAAAGAGTGAAGTCTTGCTGTGGTTGATGAATTCATTTTCTTTTTTGATTTTTAACTTTTTTTTAATTGTACAGTATGACATATATACAAAGCAAAGAAATAAAAAAGCAATAGTTTCGATAGGTCAGGCTTACTTAAAATTAAGCCTAAGAGTCACCCCCAAGAGACCCTCTTTTGTTGCTCAGATGTGGCCTCTCTCTCCAGCCAACACAGCAAACAGATGCACCACCCTCCCCCTGTCTACGTGGGACATGACTACCAGGGGTGTGGATCTTCCTGGCAGCGTGGGACAGAAATCCCAGAATGAGCTGAGATTCAGCATCAAGGGATTGAGAAAAACTCTAGAATGAGCTGAGACCCAGCATCAAGGGATTGAGAAAACCTTCTCGACCAAAAGGGGGAAGAGTGAAATGAGACAAAGTGTCAATGGCTGAGAGATTCCAAACAGAGTAGAGAGGTTATCCTGGAGGTTATTCTTATGCATTAAGTAGATATCACCTTGTTATCCAAGATGTAATGGAGAGGCTGGAGGGAACTGCCTGAAAATGTAGAGCTGTGTTCCAGTAGCCATGTTTTTTGATGATGATTGTCTAATGATATAGCTTTCACAGTGTGACTGTGTGATTGTGAAAACCTTGTGTCTGATGCTCCTTTTATCTACCTTGTCAACAGATGAGAGGAACATATGGAATAAAAATAAATAATAGGGGGAACAAATGTTAAAATAGATTTAGTTTGAAATGCTAGTGATCAATGAAAGGGATCGATAAGGGGTATGGCCTGTAAATTTTTTTTTTCTGTTTGTTATATTTTTCTGTTGTCTTTTTATTTCTTTTTCTGAATTGATGCTAATGTTCTGGGAAATGATCATGATGATGAATATGCAACTATATGATGATGTTGTGAATAGCTGAGTGTATGTGTTGGTAATGTTTGTTTCTTGTAATTTTTTTTAATTAATAAAAAATTTAAAAAAATTGAAAAAAAAAAAGCAATAGTTTTCAAAGCACTCTTTAACAAGTGGTTACAGGACAGATCCCAGAGTTTGTCATGGCTGCCATACAATCCTCTCATATTTTTCTTTCCAGGTGCTCCAGAATATAGGTGGCTAGAGGGCTTAAATATTTTTTTCATCACAATCAACTTTTTTCCTTCTTTTTTTTGTGTGTGAAAAATAACATATACAAAAAAGCTATAAATTTCAAAGTACAGCACCACAATTCTTTGTAGAACATATTTCAGAGTTTGACATGGGTTACAATTTCACAATTTTAGGTTTTTACTTCTAGCTGCTCTAAAACACTGGAAACTAATAGAGATATCAATTTAATGATTCAGCTTTCATATTCATTTGTTAAATCCTGTCTTCTCTGCATAACTTCACCATCACCTTTGTTCTTTCCACCCCTCTCTTTAGGGATGTTTGGGCTATGGCCATTCTAAATTTTTCATATTGGAAGGGTCTGTCACTAATATGGGGTAGGAAGGTGGAACTATCTGATGTTCTGGAGAGGCTGGGCTAAGTTTCAGGACTTATCTGGACCAGGGACCCATCTGGAGGTTGTAGGTTTCTGAAAAGTTACTCTAGTGCCTGAAACCCTTGTGGAATCTCATATATTGCCCTAGGTGTCCTTTAGGATTGGCTGGGATGGTCCTGGTTGGGGGTTGGCAGGTTATGACAGACAACAAGGTCTACTTGAAGCTTGCAGGAAGAGCAACCTCCAGAGTAGCCTCTCGACTCTATTTGAACTCTCTCTGCCACTGATACTTTATTAATTATACTCCTTTCCCTCTTTTGGTCAAGATGAAATTGTTGATCCCACGGTGCTCGGTCTAGATTCATCCCTAGGAGTCATCTCCCATGTTGCCAGGGAGACTTTTACCCTGGACATCATGTCCCACGTAGGGTGAAGGTGATGATTTCACTTGCAGAGTGGACTTAGAGAGACTGAGGCCACATCTGAGCAATGAAAGAGGTCCCCCAGAAGTAACTCTTAGGCATGCTTATAGGTAGTCTAAGCTTCTCCACTGCCTACATAAGCTTCACAAGAGTAAGCCTCATGATCGAGGGCATGGTCTGTTGATTTGGGTGTCTCTAAAGTTTGACACAGTATCAGGGGATTCCCTGATGTTAAGGCTTAATAGTTTCATATTCTTCCTCCCATCCCTCAGGGGACTTTGCCAATACTTTTTGATTATCTGCTTAACATACTCTAGGATGTATCCAGGCATTACAATAATCTATACAGGATTAAAGGAGCTCTTTCTTATTCTGTGCTCCGTGTGTTTCAGTTGTTCAGATGAGCTATACAGATAGGTTGAATTAGATTATGCACTACAGAAAATTTCAGTTCCAGATCAAATAAACCTTTTTTCCATTGGCCTCAAAGAGTATGTGTGGTTATAAAATTAGACACTGTCTTCCTTACCCCTATGTTCTGAGTTAATTTAACCCCAACTTGTTCGACTTCATTTTTATCTATAAGTATCAGGTTATATATATATAGAACAGCCTCTCAAAATCCAGAAATAATGATCACCAGTCTGGACTTAATGTGTCTAGTCTGAAAGCTTACAATCTAAACTGGTGAATTCATTTTTAAACTTTTGTATTTTGTAAAACATTAATTTTCGTTATGGAAATAAAAAAAAAACAACAACAGTAGCGGGAATAGAAAATTGAATCCCCCCTGTACCCATTACTCAGCTTCAGCAGCCATTAACTTTCTGCTGTCCTTGTTTTATCTTCCCTTCCACACACTTATTTCCACCCCTTGTAATATTTGAAAGCAAATCCTTTACATTATTTGATTTTGCCCATAAATACTTCAGTGCATTGTGTTTTGTTAAAACATAACCACAGTACAAGTGGCAAAGCAAGCGGGGGCAAAATAATAATAAAAAGTGAATCTGAGTAGAGAGGGTATAAGTATTCTTCATACTATTTTTATTATTTTAAAAATATTTTTATTGTGAAATATAAGATGTATACAAAAAAGAAAAAGCAATAATTTTCAAAATACATTTAAAAAATAGTTACAGAAGAGGTTTCAGAATTTGGTTTGGGCTATCATCCCACAATTTCATATTTTTCCTTCTAGCTGCTCCAAGACACTGGAGGCTAAAAGAAATATCAATATAGTGATTTGGCAGTCATATTCATTCGTTAAATCCTATTTTTTCTGTTATAACTTCTCTTTCTGCTTTGATCCTTCTCCTAAGTTTTAGGGATCTTTGGGCTATGCCCATTCTAACTTTTTAAAAATGAAATATAACATGCATACAGAAAAGCAATACATTTCCAAATACATTTTAACAAGTAGTTATAGAACAGATTTTTAAAGTTTGGTATGGGTTACAGTTCCATGAATTTTCATTTATTTTTCAAGCTGCTCCAAGACACTGGAGACCAACAGAAATATCAATATATTGATTCAGCAGTCATACTCATTTGTTAAGCCCTACCTTCTCTGTTATGCTCCTCCTTCTCTTAAAATAACACGTATCCATAAAAGCAATAGATTTTAAAGTACATCGCAACAATTAACTGTAGAACAGACTTCAAAGCTTGGTATGGGTTACAATTCCACAATTTTAGGTTCTTATTTCTAGCTGCTCTAAGGTACTAGAGGCTAAAAGAAATATCAGCATAATGACTCAGCACTCAAATTCATTTGTTAAACCCGACTTCTCTGTATAACTCCCCAGCATCACCTTTGATCTTTCTCCCACTCTTTAGGGGCATTTGGACTATTCCCACTCTAACTTTTTCATGTTGGAAGGGGCTGTTGACAATATGGGATAGGGGGATGGAACTAGCTGATATTTTGAAGGGCTGGCCCCTCTGCATTTCAACACTTATCTGGTCCAGGGACCCATCTAGAGGTTGTAGGTTTTGGAGAGTTGCCCTAGTGTATGGAACATTTGTAGGATCTAGTATAATGCCCTAGGTGTTCTTTAGGATTGGCAGGAATGGTTTCACTTGAGATTTGGCAAGTTATGATAGGTAGCAAGGTCTAACTGTAGCTTGTGTAAGAGTGACCTCCAGTGTAGCCTCTTGACTCTGTTTGAACTCTGTCAGCTACTGATACCTTATTTTTTACACTTCTTTCCCCCCTTTTGGTCAGGATAGCATGGTTGATCCCACAGTGCCAGGGCCAGGCTCATCCTCTGGGGTCATCCCCCACACCACTAGGGAGGCTTTCATCCCAGGATGTCATGTTCCACATAGAAGGGAGGGCAATGGCTTCGCTTGCAGAGTTGGACTTAGAGAGAGGCCACATCTGAGTAACAAAAAAGGTCCTCCAGAAGCAACTCTTAGGTACACCTATAGGTAGGCCAACCTTCTCTGCTACAGAAGATTCACAAGAGCGAACCTCAAGATCAAGAACTTGGCCTATTGATTTGGGTGTCTGTAATGTTTGGCACAGTGCCCAGGGTTTCCCCAGAGGTAAAGTATAATAGTTTCATAATTTTTCTCCCATCCCTCGAGGGATTTTTGCCAATACTTTTTGATTTTCTGCTTACTATATTCTGGGATGTATCCAGGCATTACATTAAGCTATACAGGACTGAAGGCTCTCATTCTTACCCTGGGCTCCCTGTGTTTGGATTGCTTAATGATCTATCCAGATAAATTGAGTTAGATCATGCGCTACAGAAAACCTAGGTTCTGGACATAATAAAACTTTCTTCCTTTGGTCTTAAAAGTAGGTGAAGTTCTAAAACACAGGTAATGTCTTCCTTACCCCTGTATTCTGAATTACCTTAATCCTCACCTGATTGGCTCCATTCTTAACTCTAAATACCAGATTATACATATATAAAACAGCCCCTCAAAATCCAGAAATAACAAGTGCCATCCCAGACTAAATGTGACTGGTATAAAAGCTTACAACCAAGGGCCCAGCTTTTGTATAAATATTTTCTAAATGAGATCATACAATATTTGCTGTTTTGTTTCTGGTTCATTTTGCCTCACCAAATGTTCCACAGGTTCATTCACATCATTGCAAGCCTCCCAGCTCCATTCTTTTTTGCAGCAGCACCATGTTTGATCGAATGTTTACGCCATCTACTTCTCAGTCAGTGCATCTTTCAGCCACCTCTACCTACTGGGCCTCATTATAATGTCCAAAGTCAACAGTCTATCAACACTCTCAATTTCAGATAATTTCATTGTTCCCAAGAGAATGATTGCCAATCAACACATCCTCTCTATGCTGTGTTATGTGCCCTAGAAAAGCCATTTTTAGTTTTGATTCCCATCATGTGAAGGCAGCTTTTCTTTAATCCCGATGCAGCACTATTGGTTGGAACCTGGATTAGATTATCTCCACAGAGATGTGACTTGTCCAATAATGAGTATTAAGCTTGGATTAGAAGGACATGTGACTCCATCCACTCCAGGTAGGTCTTGATTACTTTATTGGAATCCTTTAAAAGAGGAAATATTTTGGAGAAAGCCTTGTAGCCAAGGACCTTTGCTGCTGAAGAAGGAAAACACGCCTGGGAGGCTCCATGAAACAAGAAGCCTAGAGAGAAAGCTAGCAGACTTCGTCATGTTTCCCACGTGGCTTTCCGGTTGAGAAAGAAATCCTGAACTTCATCGACCTTCTTGAACCAAGGTTTCTCTCCCTGGATGACTTAGATCCGACATTTCTATAGTTTTGCTTTAATTTGGACATTTTCATCACCTTAGAACTGTAAACTTGCAACTTAATAAATCTCCAATCCCCCCCCCCCCCCCCCCCTTTTAAAGCTGTTCCAGTTCTGGTATACTGCATTCTGGCAGTAAGCAAACTAGGACACTCACCAATTAGAAAATCCAAACCTCCCCTAACTCTTGTCCCTTCCCCCATCAAGTACCCATAATATTTCTGTGGTATTGTTGATGTTTTCTTGCTAAACATAGACCAGAGCATGCAATATCATTTCCCCCCTACCCTGAAATTATACATTCTTTGTACAAGAGTCATGCCTTTGCAGTATTTCATTAAAGAACTTATTCATATTTGTAGTGTTAACTGTGTGGGACACATGAGTCTATATGACATCATATTCAACTTTAATATGATATTATTACTTATAGGCCCACTAGTGAGCCACCTTCACTTCTGTCTGTTCCCTTACAATTAAGTTCAATTTCATTAGCAAGTTATTCACCTATCTCAAGCTTCTGTGTATCTCCAGTTCCACTATATTCTGTATTATAAGCCTCTGATTTTACCTTTACTATGGTCATAAAACTGGAATCATACAGTACCTGTCCTTTTGCATCTGGCTTGTTTCACTCAGCATTATGTCCTCAAGGCTCATACATCTTGTCATGTGATTCAGGACATCATTTTGTCTTCCTGCTGTATAACATTTCATTGTATCTATGTACCATATTTTGTTAATCCACTCATCTGTTGATGGGCACTTGGATTGTTTCCATCTTTTAGCGATTGTTAATAGTGCTGCTATGAACATCGGTGTGCAAATCTCTGTTTGTGTCCCTGCTTTCAGCTCTTCTGGGTATATACCACACAGTGCTATTGCCAGGTCATAGGGCAACTTGACATTTAGTTTTCTGTCAAACTGCCAGACTGTTTTCCAAAGTGGCTATACCATATGCACCACCAGCAGTACGTAAGTGTCCCAGTTTCTCCACATTTTCTCCAACATTTGTAGTTTCCTGTTTGTTTAATAGCAGCCATTCTTACAGGTGTGAAGTGGCATCTCATTGTAGTCTTGATCTGTATTTCCCTTATAGCTAATGAGAATAAACATCTCTTCATGTGCTTGCAAGCCACCTGTATTTGCTCTTCAGAAAATATCTATTCATATCTTTAGCTTACTTTATAATTGGGTTGCTTGTTCTTTTGTTGTTGAGTTGTATGATTTCTCTACGTAAATACTATATCAAATCTTTATCCGATGTGTGATATCCAAATATTTTCTCCCATTGAAGTGGCTGCTTCTTCACCTTTTTGACAAAGTCTTTTGAGTCACAAAAGCATTTAATTTTGAGTTCCCATGTATCTTTTTTCCCTTTCATTGCTTGTGTTTTATGTGTAAAGTTTAGGAAGCTATCTTCTATTACTAAGTCTTGAAGATGTTTCTCTACATTTTCTTCTAGGAGATTTATGGTACTAGTTCTTATGTTTCGGTGTTTGATCCAATTTGAGTTAATTTTTGTATAGGGTGTAAGGTACGGGTCCTCTTCATTCTTCTGGTTATTGATAATTGAAACAATTATTTTGTCCCAGCTCAGTGGATTTGGGGGCCTTGTGGAAGATCAGTTTACCATAGATTTGGTGGTCTATTTCTGCGCTCTTATTTCACTTCCATTGGTCAATACTTCTATCTTTGTGGCAGTACTATGCTGTTTTTACCCACTGTGGATTTATAATAAGTTTCAAAATTGGGGACTGTTAATCCTCCCACTTCATTCTTCTTTTTAGGATGCTTTTAGCTATTTGGGGTTTCTTTCCCTTTCAGATGAATTTGGTAACTAGTTTTTCCATGTCTTCAAAGTAGTTGATGGAATTTTGATTGGTACTGCATTGAGTCTGTAGATCAATTTGGGTAGAATTGACATCTTAACTACATTTACCCTTCCTAACCATGAAAGCAGAGAATGTCTTTCCACCTATTTAGATCTTCTTTTAACAATGTTATGTAGTTCTCTTTGTACAAGTCCTTTACATCCCTTGTTAAGTTCATCCCTAGACGCTTGATTCTTTTAGTTGCTATTTTGAATGGAGTTTCTTCATTAATTGACTCCTCAGTTAGGTTATTGCTTGTGTATAGAAACATTACTGATTTTTGCACATTAATTTTATAACCTGCCACCATGCTGAATTTGTTTATTAGCTCAAGTAACTTTGTTGTGGATTTCTCAGGATTTTCCAAGTATAGTATTATGCCATCTGCAAATAATGAAAGTGTTCCTTCTACCTTTCCAATTTGGGTGCCTTTTATTTCTTTGTCCTGACTGATTGCTCTCACTAGAATTTCGAGCACAATGTTGTATAATAGTGGTGAAAGAGAGCATCCTGGTCTCATTCCCTATCTTAGGGGGAAAGCTTTCAGCCTCTCACCATTGAGTATGATATTGGCTATGTGGTTTTCATATATGCCTTTTATCAGGTTGAGAAAGTTACCTTTGATTCCTACCTTTTGAAGTGTTTTTATCAGAAAAGGATGGTGAATTTTGTCAAAGGGTTTTTCAGCATCAATCGATGATCATATGATTTTTCCCTTCCAATGTGTAAAAGTGCTATATTACATGAAATGATTTTCTTATGTTGAACCATCCTTGCATTTCTGGTATAAACCCCACTTGGGGTATAAGTCTTTTAATGTGCTGTTGGATTCAACTCGCTAGTATTTTGTTGAGAATTTTTGCATCCATGTTCATTAGGGAGATTGGTCTGTAATTTTCCTTTCTGGTAGCATCTTTACCTGATTTTGATATTAAAGTGTTGTTAGCTTCATAAAATGAGTTAGGCAAGGTTCCTTTTTCCTCAAATTTTTGGAAAAGTTTGAGCAGGATTGGTGTTAGTTCTTTCTGAAGTGTTTGATAAAATTCCACTGTGAATCTATCTGGTCCTGGGCTTTTCTTTGTAGGGAGATTTTTGATGACTGCTTGAATCTCTTTTCTTGTGATTCATTTGTTGAGATCTATTTCTTCTTGAGTCAGTGTAGCCCACTTGTGTGTTTCCAGGAATTTGTCGATTTAATCTAAGTTGTCTAGTTTGTTGGCATATAGTTGTTCATAGTTTCCTCTTATGATTTATTTTATTTATTCAGGGTCTGTGGTAATGCACCCCTTCTCATTTCTGATTTTATTTGCATCCTTTCTCTTTTATTCTTTGTCAGCCTTGCTGATTTTATTGATTTTCTTGAAGAACCAACTTTTGGTTTTATTGATTCTTTCTATTGTTCTTTTGTTCTCCCATTCATTTAATTCTGCTTTAATCTTTCTTATTTCTCTTCTTATATTTGCTTTGGGGTTAGTTTGCTGTTCTTTCTCGAGTTCCTCCAAGTGAACAGTTAAGTCCTTGATTTTTGCTCTTTATTCTTTTAAAATATAGTCATTTAGGGCAATAAATTTCCCTCTCAGCACAGCCTTTGTCACATCCCATAAGCTCTGAGATGTTGTATTCTTGTTTTCATTCATCTCCAGATAGCTACTGATTTCTCTAGCATTTCTTCTTTGATCCATTCCTCGTTTAAGAGTGTGTTATTTAATCTCCATATATGTGTAAAAGTTCTTATCCTTTAGTGGTTATTTATTTCCAGCTTCACTCCATTGTGACCAGAGAAAATGCTTTAAATAATTTTAATGTTTTTAAGTTTATAAAGAAAATGTTCCAGGAGCACTAGAGAAGAATGTGTTTCCTGGTGTTTTAGGGTGTAATGACTTATATATGTCTGTTAGGTCTAATTTATTTATCAAAAATTTTAAATTTTCTGCTTCCTTGTTGATCTTCTGTCTGTTTGTTCTATCTATAGAGGAGAGTGGTGTATAGAAGTCTCCTACTATTATTGTTGAAACATCTATCACTCCCTTCAGTTTTGCCTGTCTCATATACTTTGGAGGTTCTTGACGTGGAACACAGAAATTTATGATTGTTATTTCTTCTTGGTTAATTGTCCCTTTTACTAATATATAGTGTCCTTCTTCATCTGTTATGATGTCTTTACATCTACAGTTTATTTTGCCTGATATTAATATAGCTACTCCTTTTTTTTTTTGGTTACAGCTTGCATGGAACATCTTTTTCCATCCTTTATGTCTAAGATGAGTCTCTTGTAAGCAGCATATAGCTGGATTATATTTCTTAATCCATTCTGCCAATCTGTGTCTTTTAATTGGTAAGTTGAGTCCATTAACATTCAGTTATTACTGTAAAAGCATTTCTTGAATCCACCATCTTATCCTTTGGATTTTATTTGTCATATATATATATCTATGTATAATTTTCCCTCTTCCTCCTTTTATCCTTAGGTTATCCTTACTGGTACTCCTCAATTCTGTGCCTTCCTCCAGACCTCCCTCTCCCGTCTTTTTTTTCATCCAGCGGAACTCCTTTTAATATTTCTTATAAGGATGGACTCTTGTTGACAAATTCTCTCAACGTTTGTTTGTGAAAATTTTAGTGTCTCCCTCAGCTTTGAAGGACAATTTGGCTGGGTACAGAATTCTTGGCTGGAAGTCTTTCTCTTTCAAGACCTTAAATGTATCACACCACTGTCTTCTCGCCTCCATAGTGCCAATTGAGTAGTCTGAACTCAGTTTTATGTGGTTTCCCTTGCATGTAGTAGAATGTTTTTCTCTTGCCATTTTCAGGATTTTCTGCCTCTCTTCAACATTTGACAGACTGATTAGTATGTGTCTTGAGGTAGGCCTATTTGGATTTATTCTATTTGGCATTCGTTGGATTTCTTTAATTTGCATATTAATGTCTTTTATAAGTATAAGGAAGTTTTCCCCCATTATATTCTCCACTAATCTTCCTAGTCTCCTAATCTTCTCTTCTCCTTCTAGGATGCTGATAATTATTTCATTTGCACACTTTGTTTTGTCCATCATTTCCCTGAGATCTAATTCATTTTTTTCCATCTTTCTGCCCATATTTTTATCTTTTGCTCTTTTGTGTGTTCAAAATCAGTTGTCCTGTCCTCTAGTTCACTTATTTTTTCTCTTGCCTCTTCAGATCTACTGTTGTGTGTCTCTACTATATTTTCTATTTGGTCTACAGCACCTTCAATCTCTGTGATATCTTCTATTTTTCTATTTATTCTTTCAAATTCCTCTTCATGCTCTTCTAGTGTCTTCTGGATCACCTTTATGTCATTAGCCATCCCACTGATTTCATTTAGTAAAGTTATATGAATATCTCTGATTAGTTGTTTCAAAGTCTGTGTCTCCTCCACCATTTAATTTGGTCATTACACTGGACTGTATCTGTCTGCACCTTCATATGGTTAATGATCTTCTGCTGTCTTCATGGCATGTAAATATTTTAATAGTTTAATTTGGATACTGATTTCCTTCAGTAGTCTAAAGCTTTGTATTTGTGGGACATGTATGGAGCAGGATGTGGGGTGTGGGAAGGGGCACAACAGTATGGTGATGGGTTGTGGTGCTGGTATATCCATGGATTGGGGTCCCTATGCTGGTGCCTGTGAACACTGGGTGTGTGTCAGTCATGGTGTTCTGGAAGTGTGGTGCAGGGGCCGTGAGGATGAGGTGCAGCTCACTTAGGCCTCAGAGTGCAGGAGCAGGGTGCAGCATGGAGGACACAGAGGTAGGGTGTGGCAGGAGGTGGATGGGGTTGCTGAGCAGCTGTGCTGAGGCTGGTATGTGAGCAGGATGTGGGTGGGCATGTGAAGCATGTGGGTTGTGGGTGTCAGGGTGTGGGGTACAGGGCACAGAAGTTGGGGCACAGGGAGGTTGGGGCACAAATGTGTCCTTGCACAGGGGGAGGGGACCAGGGGACCAGAATGCAGATGCGTGAGTGTAGGGGTAGGGCACAAGTCATGGAGGTTTTGGGATGTGTGACAGGGGTGAGTGTTGATGGGTGGGTGGTGCCTTGGTGTGGGTCCACATTTGCAGGTGTGGGGTGGGGTAGGGGTGCCTGCTTCTGCAAGGCAGAGGCTATGTGTACAGATGTGCCCGAAAGCACCTGCCAGGTGTGGGAGAAAGGCACTTGTGCCACAAGGTGGGACAAGGGTGTGCACGTGTGTGGGGCAGGGGGTGGTGGGGTGAAGGGTTAAGAGGTCAATGCATGGATACCTGGGTAGGGAGGATGTGGCTGTGCCAGTGCATGGATCTGGAGACAGGCCGTGGTGTGTATGGGTCTGGGGGGCATGGCCCTGGTGTGTCTGAGGGTCTGTTGGGTGGGACCCTGGTGTGCACGTGTGCAGAGATCAGGGGCAGAGGGGAGGGATTGTGCCTGCATGGGCTGGGGGTGGGTGTGGCCTGGATGTGCAGGTCAGTGCCCACCCACAGCTGAGGGGGCATGGTGTGTGTCAGCACGTGTTTGTGCATGAGTCTCGGGGGGGCACATGCTGATGTGGGCGTGTGCAGAGCTGGGGGGTGGGCAGGCAGAGTTGTGGGACTGAATGGGCTGGGTGCGGGTGTGGCCCGGGAATGAAGGTGAGCTTCTGTAGCCCAGGTACACAAGTGACTGCCTGCAGGTGACAGAGTGGGAGTTGGGTGGAGGGGCTGGCCGAGGGTATGCAGGTCTCAGGAAGGGCCAGGGGGTGGGGTAGACTGTGTGTTTGCGCAGGAGAGGTGGGGTGGGCTGGGACAGGCTTGTGCACATGCATGGGGTGGGTGTGGGGTGGGGATGCATGGGGAAGGCTATGGGGACGGGGGTGCTTGGAGCACGGTGGCGGGGTGGGTGACAGGGTTCACGTGTGTGGGGTGTGGGGGGAGTCATGTCATGGGGCAGGGGCGGTGCTTTTGAGGGTAGTGCTTTCAAGGAACTGGGTTTTGCTTACTTCTCTGTCCTGTCTCCCTGTCGGAACACTCCTGATGACTCCGGACCTCCTTCTGGAAAAGGACAGTTAGGCTGTTGGCACCGGCTGCCTGGTCTCCGGTTCTCCACACCTCACTTCTGCTTTTTCAACCAGGGCCTCTCTATGTGCTGTAGAAGACCTTCCCAGGTCACTCACACCCTGGGATGGCTTTCCTGGTCTTTTTTCTTTCCCTTCTCTAGATGTTCCTTGAAATAAGGGTGAACTCAACCTACTCTATTCTGCCATCTTCCCAGAAGGTCATTCTAACTTTTTGTGTTGCAAAGGGGTGTTGACAATATAGGATAGGGGGTGGAACTAGTTGATATTCTTGGAGAGGCTGGCCCCTCTGGGTTTCAGGGCTTATCTGGATAAGGAACACTCTGGAGGTTATAGGTATCAGGAAAGTAAACTTAGTGTATGAAACTTTTGTAGTGTCTCTGTTAGAGCCTAAGGTGCTCTTTAGGGTTAGCAAGAATGATGTTGGTTGGGGGTTAGCAAACCATGGCAATTAGCAATATTAGCAGAAGTTTGCATAAGAGTAGCCTCTAGAATAACCTCTTGACTCTATTTGAACTCTCTTCACCACAGATACCTTGTTTTGTTACATTTCTTTTCCCCCTTTTGGTCTGGAAGCCACATACCATTTTTATTTTTGCAACTTTTCTGTAAGTTTGAAGTTATTTCCTAATAAAAGGTCAAAAAAAGAGAACAAACAAAAAACATGACCACGATGTCATTATCACATCCAACAACCTAAGTAACATACATCTTGCTTATGGAATGAAGTGAAGGCAAGAAAACAGAAAAATACAGAGAAGAAAATAAAATCACTCTTAATTCTAACATCTAGACATAATCACTACTAAACGATGATGCGTTTTTCTCCAGGCAATTAAGCAGAATCATATATAGACACAGACACATAGAGTTACACATACAGATGCACACACATGAATACACAGTAACATAAATACAAATAATGTGTGCAGGTTGTGATGGCCAGTCTCATGTGTCAGCTTGGCCAGGTGATGGTGCCTCGTTTGGTCAAGGAAGTGCTGGACTATCTGTTGCTGTGAGGACATTTCATGAACTTAAATCATGAGCATGTTGGTTGCAGCCAGTCTGATTACATCTATAGTTGGCTAAGGGGAGTGTCTTCTTCGATGAGTGGTGCTTAATCTAATCACCTGAAGGTTTTTAAGGAGAATTCAGAAAAAGGACTCTCTCTTTCTGCTTCAGCCAGCCACCCACTCCTGGGATTTCATTGAGGACCTTCATTGGAGCTGCCAGTTCACGGCCTGCCCTACAGATTTTGGACTCTTATGTTCCCACAATTGTGTGAAACACTTTTATAAATCTCCTATTTACAGATATCTCCTGTTGGTTCTGTTTCTGTAGAGAACCTTAACACACATATCACTTAAAATGCCAGCAGAACTAACAGGCTTATGACAAAACACAATGATTCCCACTTCCCCTTCTGCACCCTCCAGTGCCCTCCCCTGCAGTGCTTGCCAGGTCTGCTCTCTCTCATCTCACAGCAGCCCTCTCTTTCTTAACCGTAAACGCCAGAAGTGGCTCTCTCTTCAGCATAATAGCTTTCTGATATACACAGCTGTTAAAATGAGAGGGAATCATGTTTTTGCTTGTTTCTTCTCAGGAGAGCATGTTTTCCATTTTGTGTTTGATCTTGAACATACTTTTTTTCTGGGTTGTAGATACTGTAGATTGGCTCCTTAATCACCCACTCTGACCTTCTAACATGTCTTCCTTTACCATAGAGGCTGCAAAGCCAAAGCTACAGTTTCCTGATTCTCTTGCAGCTCGGGTTCTGCATGTGACCGACGTGCGATGCAGAAAGTTGATGTGAGGGGTGCTAAGCACAATGGCAGAGGGGTTGGTTCTTCTTGAGCAGATGGATGAAAGTTGTCATGTCAGGCTCCCTGTGTCATGGGTGCTACATGAAAGACAGGGGAGACACTGGAGGTTTTTGTCAGAGCAGCTGGATGGAGTGTGATGGTTTGAAGCTGTCATTTACCCCAGAAAAGATCATGTTCTTAAAGCTAGTCCATTCTTGTGGGTGGGACCTCTTGATGAGGTTATCTGAGTAGAGGCATGCCAGCTGGGTCTTAATCCTCTTACTGGAGTCCTTTATAAGAGATGAAAATAAGAGAAACGGAGAAGGTGAGAGAGAAGGTCTCACACAGGCGCTCAGAAAGAAATCCACAGATGGAGCAGCCAGAAGGTGAAATCAATGAAACCTGGAAGAGAAGGAAGAGACCAGCAGATGCCATGTGGCAGAGGAGGCGAGGATCACTGGTAGCCGGTCTTTTGGGGAAAGGGAGAGAAGAACCAGCAGGCACCATCATGAGCCTTGCTGTCTGCCAGAGGAGTCCCGGATTGCTTGCAGCCTGTCTTCAAGAAGAAGGTATCATCTTGTAGATGCCTTGATTTGGACATTTTCATGACCTCATATCTATAAACTTATAAGCTAAGGATTCGCCATTGTTAAAAGCCAGTCTAGGGTGGGCGACAGTGGCTCAGCAGGCAGAGTTCTTGCCTGCCATGCCGGAGACCTGGGTTCGATTTCCGGTGCCTGCCCACGCAAAAGAAAAAAATAAAAAAAAGCCAGTCTATTTCTGATATGTTGCATTTCGGCAACATTAACAAACTAAAACATAGAATGATTGGGTTTTTCTTCTGGCTGCATTGCTTCTGATTGTGTGGCATCTAAGGTTGGATCGCTGGACCTTCCAGAATTTTATAAGCCTCCTTCTATCCTATAACAAATCCCTTTCTGCTTAAGCTAGCTAAAGTGAATTTTATCATTTCCTAATTATAAAATCTGATAGAAAAAAAAGTCCTTGAACTCTATGGTACTTTAAAAGCAAACACTCTAAATTTCAACCATCTGTGCTTTAATGATTGTCTGCATTTTTCCTATGTTCCCGAAGGTGGCATTTCCATATCGATTATTTCATTTGGCAAACAGCCATGGTTGCTAATTATGGTAGGTAGTAGTCTACCCTTTCTACATAAGAATCTGAGACAAAAAAGGATTTGGTGTCTCGTCCAAGAGCATATATCGTATCTGCTATACTGCTTAGGATCCCATTCTTATTTTTTCACTTTCTATGTACTCATCCTGTCCATGAGCAAACGAAACAAATAAGAAATAGTTCCATTAAAGTCCTGGGACCAGTTAGAGCTCCAGCAAAATTTTATGAGTGGTGACCGACCAAATAAGGAGATTTTTGAAAACCTCTATGTTTAAAATTTGTTTACGGTTTTTTTAAAAATTCTTTTCTTTATTTTTTCTGATATAATTTTGTGATTAATGCATAATATTTGGGGAGTATAGAAAATACTCAAGATTTAGAAAAGATCACTCATTAGCATGCCATCAGGCAGTAATCTCTGTTTATAGTTTGTATATTTTAGAAGTTATAAAGAAAAAAAGCATTATTATTATTTTTTAAACCAGGGAGTTTTGAGCAATGGTTATATCTTTGAGTTGACGTCAAGGAGATCAGTCACATTCTTCCAATAATGTCTCCTGATGCTTTTGTGAGGGATCAAATCCTCTACTACTCCCAAGGGTTATTCTTGAGTTTCTATCTCTTCAGCTCCTTCTTGCGTATTTGCACTACTTACAAGCAGTTTCTCCCTATGTACTGGGAATTGAGTCCTAGAGTTAAGTGCTTTTATTGGTTTTAGCCTCTCATGCTAGGCAGTTACCCAGGTGGCTAGTGTCCAAATTTCAGAGACAGACCAGCTGGTGACATAGCTCACATCCGCGAATCAGGCACTGGATATAAACAAGTATCCTTAACCCCACTCCAAGCTCCCTCCAGTCTTGTGCAGGGCTCGACCCACCAGAGGACAAGGTCTGTTATAGATTGAATTCTGCCCCCCACAGAGGCACGTTCAGGTCCAAACCCTGGTCCTAAACTCATTTATAAATAGGATCTTTGAAGATCCTATAGGATGAGGCCAAACTGACTCATATTTGATTGCCTAGATCAAATGTGACTGGAGTCCTGATAAGCAGAGGAAATGTGGGCACACTGGTAGGAATGTGGAACAGAAGGAGACAGACTGCCATGTGAGGGAAGTAGAACTGTGTGTTAGGGATTGTCAGCAAGAAGCCGTCAGAATGCTGCAGACTTCAGAGAAATTACGATCTTGCCAATACGTTCATCTTGAACTTCTAGCTTCAAAGCTGTGAGAGAAGGAATTCCTGTTGTTTCAATCAACCAGTCTGTTGGATTTGTTATGGTAGCCTTGGCAAATTATGGCAGTTTCCCTACTCCCTCTTATTGCCTGAGGCATAATTCTCCCTCCAGTCCCTACGGTGCATCTTCACGCTGCTTCTGCTCAGTCTCCTGCCCCTCTTTGCCTGCATCCAGTAGTTCTCCATCTCTTATTCCACTTGCTGAGCAGTTCCCCCCATGGCTAAAGCTCCTTCCCTATCCTTGGGATGCACCTTTATTGTGGTGACTGGTCCTACCCTGAACTTGTATCTCTACCCTATGTCTTGACTATAATAGAAAATTCCATTCAAATTTCTTCATTCACCCCGTAGTACTTTTCCATGATTTGATTCAGGAGATCCAGGGTGTCTTGGAGACCAGAGCTCTCACTACAACAACTTTCTCCCACCTATCTCAATCCCACCCAGTGGGGAGGATGCCTTTGCCTCCAACAGACTCCTCAAATGACTGGTCAGCCTCAGAGCAATGCAGGCCACCCTCCAGAGATTAGCCAGCATCCTTTTTTGATATTCCATTGTCTTTCAATTACTGATGAGTTCAAATGCAGGACCTGAGAAAAGAGAAACTCTGGCCTCAGGCTGAGCCAGCCCACAGGTGTATTACTTTAGCTAGGCCAAACAGAAAATGACAACATCGCCATCAAATTAAACTTCAAGTAGGTAGCCCTAACCTCTCCAGAATAAAAACTAACACAGAGAACTTTTGACCATCATAGGGACTTTCAAAGTGATGATGTTAAAAGCTGATCATTATCTCTAAATTCCCAATGTGAATTCTTCAAACCCTCTAGGAGACTCTTTCACTTGAGTGAAAATCCTTCGTAACTATATAATTCATCTTTTATTTTCAAAGGCAAGGTAAGCAATTGCCCACCGCCAATAGAACCCCTAAGGAGTCTTTCAAAGAAAAGGGATTAGAAGGTGATCATATATTTACCTCCTGACTTCTTTTATATAAGAAAATGAGAAAAACAACTTCTAGTTTTGTTGAAGTTACTGTCATTCAGGTTTCTGCTACTAAAAGATCACAGATTAAGAGAACATGGGTGTTAATTTTCAAAAGCCAAAGCCCAGAAAGACTCGGTATGTAAGGTTTAAACTTTCTCAAACAGATTTGAAGGAAAAGAGTATTCTCCTCCTGGGAGGAGAGCCAGCGAGCCAGCTGGAGAGGCGAGTAGCAGAGTGACAGTGGTCACGGACCTCTCGCAAGGCCCTAGGGGGCTGTGCTGAGCTGGGAAGCCGAGGGAGAGGAGACAATGATAAAATGCTGGATTAGTGGCCTGTTGCTGCCGTAACAAATGACCACAAACGTAGCAGTTTAAAACAAAACAAATTTATTGTCTTACAGTTTTGGAGGCCAGAAGTCTGAGAAGGATCACACTGGGCTAGAATAAAGGTGTTGGCGGGGCTACACTCCTTTCTGGAAGCTCTAGGGCACACTCCATTTTTTTTTTTTTTTTGCCCTTTCAAGCTTCTGGAGGCTTCCTGCATGCCCTTTCCACATTCAGAGCCAGAAATGGCCGGTTGAGTCTTTCTCACATTGTATCTCTGATACTGACTCTTCTGCCTCCCTCTTCCACTACTAAGGACACTGTGATTTCTTTGGGTCCACCTGGGCGATCTGGGATAATCTCCCCATCTCAAGGGCAGCTGATTAGCAGCCTTAATTTCCCCCTTACCACTATCACATTTATGTGTTCTGGAGACTAGGGTGTGCACATCTTTGGGACCATTTTTTTTGCTTATAGAGTTTGAAGATCTGTGCCCTGTTTCTTATGCGGTGCCTTGGGAGCTTGTTGGGCTCCGTGAATTCTCCATGCCATCCTGGATAGGCAGCAGCCAAGTGGGCATGGCAGTGTGGGATGCCTGGGGCAGGTGGGGTCTGAGAGCTTCTAGAGCTTCTAGGCAGTTCCCTTGTCCCAGTGATGGACAAGGAGATGCTGAGAAGCTGGCAGGCCCGGCCAGTGTATAGCATTTGGGACAACGAAATGCAGTTGTGAAAACCCTCATGGATGTCCTGGCTGGACACAGAGAATGCCAGCGTGGAGGGGCAACAATAACTGGGGGTTGGACAAAATTTATTATCTCAGAGACGTCAACGTGAGTTGCTGATGATTGAGGAAACCCAACCCCCATATATTTTGAAAACCCTTCCAGAAGAGGGAAGGAAAAAAAAAATCTCTAAATTGACCCCAAAACATTTGGGGAATGATTGAGGAAAAACTCTGAAATTACTGAGAAAACCCTGATTTGATGAAGAGTAAGTTTTTGTCACCAGACTCGATGGGAGTTTTCAGATAGGACTTAGATTGTTATAGAAAAATATTTTTTCCCCAGCTTTTGTGCTGAGATTTGAGCCTGCTTCGTATGCATTAAATCAATGATGTCTAGTGTGCCTTTCTGACAGGAATACTTGGAGAGACCATGCAAGGGTGGTTCATTGGGAGAATTCTCGCCTGCCACGCGAGAGACCCAGGTTCGATTCCCTGACATGCACTTCCCCAAACACAAACAAACAAAAATTCACCAAAATGGTGCTGCAATAATGGGAAACTCGCATGGAAAAATAATGAAATGTGATCCCTCCATACAGCATACAGCATACAAAAAAAAAAAAAATACTTGGAGAGGATACCTTATTGCAAGCACATGGTGAAATAAAAACTCAATGTAAATGTTGCATATTTTCCTAATTAAGCTAATCCTTCTTCCTATTGGCTGCTTGGGTGAACTCTATATTGACGTCAAACCCTGAAAAGATGAGTGTGTGACATTTTGTTGAGGCTGTTTCCACATAGCTATTTTGGCACATTAAAAACCAAGTGTGGTACCTAAAACAAAAAAATAAAAGATAAAAACCAAGTGTGGAACCAATTGTGTACCACCACCTCCACCAAAAAAAAAAGTGTTCTTAACACATTCTAGTGTTGTGAGCCCATTGTAAACATTGCCTTTTGAAGATGTTATTTTTAATTAACTGAATCAGGATTGGTCTTAATCCTATTATTAGAGGCCTTTTAGAAAAGACCAAAGATGAAAAAGTCACAGGGAAGCAAGAAGCTGCAAGTGAATGGAATCCAAAAGAGGAAGGAGGGGACATCACCATGTGATGGGGAAAGCCGAGGAACCCCAAGGAACACTGGCCAGCCAGAAACACTACTAAACTGGGAAGGAAGCAAGCCTGAACCAATAAATTCCCTTTGTTTAAGCCAACCCCTTTCATGGTAGTTGTGAAGACAGCCAGGAAATGGAGGCACCAAGCCATTAAACTTCTAGCATTTTTCTTTTCTTCTTCTTCCTTTTTCTTTTTAAAAAAAGACCAAGCAAAGGGTTGAATATATATTCTCACTTAACTCTGTGCCTTGCCCAGAGGCATGACCTGGCTCTATTTCTGGGCCTGGGGCTGGCGAACTTTCTGGCTGAGATGCAGAGCCCTCACTCGGGTCCTCTGCATCCCGTCGGCATGCTGCCGTGTGCTGTCCTCGAAGACTTTCTCATCTAAGGTGACAACCCTCATGTCAACCAATGACCTTAAAACTTACCGAAAAGCACCCCTTTGGAAGAAGGTCATCCCAGGAAGAAGTCACCAAGAGCAATACAATTTGAGGCTCCAGGCAGCTTTAATTGCTACAGTGGCACTTAGAAAGGGTCAAGTCAGAAACTGCTGCCCGGTGGCGAGTCTTCCCTTGGTGCTGCTGACCTGGGCGCAGGCCCCGCAGTCACACGGGGGCAGCCAAGGGCCCTTGGGGCTGACCAGCCTTTCTGGTTCTCCACCGTGGGCCAGTGTTCCCAGTGTTGACCCCCTCGACTAAGAATTTGGAGTTCCTAGGCTTATTATTGTGGTCAATGGGAGAGTCATTGCAAATTTGAATGGTCAAGAAAAGAAGTTTTGTTTTCTAAGAAAGTGAAAAAAGTAACGACAATATCAGTAATAGTACTTAACTAATATTTATTAAGTGCTTGCTATGTGCTAGGCACCATGCTAAGTACTTTGCATACATGATCGCGTTTAATCCACACAAGAGCTCTGGGGGAAAAGAATGATTGTTACCGCCATTTCAGAGACAAAGAAACTGAGGCTTTGAGAGGTGAAGGCCCCCTGCCAGAGGTCACCCAGCTCCCGAGTGACAAGGCCAGGGCTTGAGCCCTGCCTCTCTGGCCCCAGAGCCTCTTTAACTGCCCAGGGGCAGAGTCCACAGCTGAAGAGAACATAGTTACGGCATTTGGGGGATTTGAGCACCAGGCTAATGCCTGGGTGAGTGCCCTCTCGGAACCCACTTTCTTACTCCAACAACTGTTCGGAAGCCAATTACTGACAGCTTAGTCTCCACAGGGGCAGGTTCTGGCTTCTGGAAGTTGCTGGGGCAGGAACGGAGAGAGCTCCTGTTTCCTTGGAGCCATTAAAGAGCTCATGTAGGGCTCAGCTCACAGGGGTGGGGTTGATAAGGAAAATGGAGCTCAATAATACTGCCTTATATAAACTAGACTGTGGCATTTTTCTGTTTATACTGTCCAGGGGCTATTACAATAGAAGCATTTTCTTAAGGATAAAGCTACAGACAGTAAAATTAATTACAGATACAGCTCATTGGATGCATGCAGTCCTTTCCCAACAATTTGAGGTGATTCTTGTGATCCTGGAATCTAAACATGGCATTACTACCACGTTCTGGACAACACCAGATATATTATTAGTACAGGAGGAGCGCTAACCTTCAAGGCGACACAACAGCAGCAGCAAGTAGGAGACCAAATATCTCATGGTTTTCATAAATAGGAGGGACACATTCACCTTACTTTTTTTTTTTGAACATTTAAAGTTCCTTCCATGGTCAAGGCAGCATCGGTGACATTCTGTCTTTCAGACTCTGCATTCTAGTGGTGGCAAATCTGATGTCCTGTCAATCTGCATGCTTTTTCCATTGGGTCAGGCTGTCCATGATTGATCTTCAGGGCAGACATTTCAATATGTAAAGAGAGAGGGGGAAGGAGAAGGAGAGGGAGAGAGAGACAGAGATGGAGAAGGGGGTATCTTAAAGCCTTGTTTTGCCTCTGAGCTGTCGGGAGGCATAGCGCAGCGAAGAAAATTGGGAGTGGGTGAATGGCAAGTAGGATTACAGCAATTTCAATACTCTGGCAAATCCGACAAGGAAATACACAGCTTTTTTTTTTTCTTTCAATTTTAAATGGAGCATTCATCAATTCACTGTCATTTAAAACAGTGCAACTAAAATCGAGGTGTTCGATGTGTCTTTTGTCCCTCCTTCCTCAGAGGAGAGGAGTCTGGGGCATCCTCATCCCTGTCGGAATCTCTGGGTTCTCTCTGAACCAGGCTTCTTCCGTTTTAGGAATGCAGTATGTTTTCCGTGACTGCGCTGCCTCCGCCACTGATGACAAAGCCCCGTGAGTTGGACACTACGAGCGCCGGGGACATCTCTTCGGCACCCTCCGGCTCCGGCTGGTGGTCCCCACCTACGGGCCCCTGCAAGCCTGCCTCCTGGATGGTCAGTTCCGAGCCCGACTCCCCGCACTGCAGCGGGAGGAGCGCCTGGTGTCTAGTATCATTGCTTTTCTGGGCCTCCAGGGAGTTTCGGTGTGTGGAATTCCTGTGGGCCACGGCGTTCTTCTGGGGCTCGTCAAAGCTCAGCGAGAAGGTGACCGTGCCGCTGCCAAAGATGACCTTCTGCTTGCATCTGGGCTGCTGCTGCGATTGCAGCTGCTGCTGGGTCAAGGCCTGCTGCTGCTGCTCCTGCTGGGTCAGGGCCAGGGGCTGCTGCTGCTGCTGCTGCTGCTTCTGCTTCTGTCTCTCCGGCTGCGGGAAGGGGTCTTCGCTGTTGCTCTTGCTGCTGATGGAGGAGGAAGGGGTGGATCCCACGGAGCCCCCGAGGCTGCCGGATCGCTTGCGGGAGACGTTGCTCCGGCGCAGTGTGGCCCGGGCGGCCACCTTGAAGGCGTGGGCCGCGGTGCTGCAGCGCACCTCCTCGATGGTGTTGCGGGAAGGCTTGAAGAGGATGATGTAGACCTTGTTGAAGAAGATGCACGCCAGCAAGCCGAAGCTGGCCGCCAGGATGGCGATCACCTCCACGGCGGAGACGAACTTGCCGTAGGTGCTGGCGTAGGCCGGAATGAAGGAGATCCAGACGATGAAGAAGATGAGCATGCTGAAGGTGATGAACTTGGCTTCGTTGAAGTTCTCCGGCAGCTTCCGGGACTTGAAGGCAAAGAAGAAGCAGATGGCAGCCAGCAGGCAGGTGTAGCCGATGAGGAAGCCCAGCGCCATGAGCGAGCCCTCGTGGCACGTGATGAAGATGATCTCATCTTCCAGCTCATGGTTGCGGTAGCTTGAGGGGGGCGCTGTGTAGAGCCAGATCACGCAGATGACGATCTGCATGAAGGTGCAGAGGAAAACCAGCAGGAACTGCAGGTTGAGTCCCCACCATTTGCGGTGGAAGCTCGTGGGGATCTTGGCCTCAAAGACCAGGAGGACGCGGTTGGTTTTCACCAGGATGCATGAGATGCAGAGCACAAAGCTGATGCCGAAGGCCGGCTGGCGGAGGCGGCAGGTCCAGTTCTGGGGCTCCCCGATGAAGAACAGGGAGCTGGAGAAGCAGCAGAGCAGGGAGAAGAGGAGGAGGTAGGAGAGCTCTCGGTTGGTGGCCTTGACGATGGGCGTGTTGCAGAACTTGATAAAGACACCCAGCACGAAGGCTGTCAGGAAAATGCCCAGCACGGCAAAGAGGGTGAGTGCGATCCCGAAGGGCTCTGTCCACGATAGAAACTCAATCTCCTTGGCGATGCAAGAAGTGTGGTTCTCATTGGACCAGAAGTCTTCAGGGCATTTATCACAGGCACTTGCATCTGTAAAATGTCCCAGTGAAGTGTTAGTTCCTGTGTGGCATAGATTATAATATGCACGTGTGTGTCTGTGCTGGTCAGAGTACACTTGGTACTGGATGTGGCCACTTCGTTTTTTAATTGGTGAGATAATTGTGATTTTTACACTACTGTGCTGGCGTGAAACAGTTACGTACCCCCAAAAAGCCATGTTTTTCTAATCTGATCTTGTGGGTGCAGGCCTACTGTTGGGTGGGACCTTTTGATGAGGTTGTTTCCATGGAGATGTGACCCAACAAAGTGGGGGTGAAATCTTTTTATTTGTGAGCTTCAAAATGAGTTTATCATCTAATTAACAAATGTATCAGTTGTGATCTGTCAAAATCATTATTGACACTCAGCTATATAGAGGGTGAGACCTTTTGATTAGGTTGTTTCCATGGAGATGTACACCTGCCCATTCACGGTGGGTCTTAAGAGGGAGACATTTTGCATAGACTCTTGGAGACAGAAAATGCCCTGGGAGATGTTAAGCTAAGAGGTGAAATCCAGAGTTTGCCCCAGACAAGCTAAGAGAGAACCCACAGATGCTTGAAGAAAGAGAATGCCCTAGCAGAAGCCAGAAGGACCTACAGGAGCTGAGAGAGCCATTCTGAAACCAACCCAGGAGCGAAGGGCCCACAGACGTCACCATGTGCCTTGCCATGCATCTGAGGAATCCTGGAAGCAATCGGCGTCTCTTGAGTGACAGTATCCTCTCGTTGATGCCTTAATTTGGACATTTTCATGGCCTTACAACTGTAAATTTATAACCTAATAAATCCCCTTTATAAAAGCAAATCCATCTCTGGTATATTGCATTCCAGCAGCTATAGCAAACTGTAAAAACTACCAAAAATTATGCTGAACCTGACACATTTAATAATTTACTTGGCTAATTTCAGGCGCTTTTGATGGTCCTATTATTGGTTTCCCTTTTGCATGTTGGTGGGAAGGATGAACATATTTCTTTTAACAATACCAGCTGGAGATTTGTAGCAGAGAATTAGCAACTTTGCTGAAGAGGTGACGGGTGGCTGCCCTGAACACCAGGGAGGTCTGGCATGATCTCATAGAATGATTCAAACTCAGTCTGACTTATTTTGGATATATGGGTGGGCTTTGTAGATATGCCCGGCCAGAGTAGACTTCTTCTTAAATCAAGGCAGTGAAGCCCACGCGTAGGTCTGTGCTTTCCTCACTCCACATGTAAGGGTTCCTAATGAGGGAGGCTGCAGACACATTTAATCAACAAATGTTTATTAGGTCTCATAATGTCCCAGGCAGTGAGCAGTTCTGGGAAGTGAAAGGAGACTAGACTTTGCAGTCAGAGATCTGGATGAGAATCTTGACCCTGCAATTACTAGCTGTGTGACTTTTGTTAGCTTCCTTAACCTCTCTGGGCCTGAATTTTCTCATCTGTAAAATGGAAGTTGCACGCCATTACAGTGGTGAGGATAGGATGAGATAATGACAGAATAACGATCACAGCTAATATTTATAGGGTGCTGTCAATGTGCCGATGAAGATTTTATTTGACAAAGATTTACCTAGAACTTACCATGTGCCTTATCAATATTAACTTGTTTAATTCTCGAAACTTGTACAATGCCAAGCACCAAACAGGCAAGCTATCATGGCCTCTTAACTCTGGAGCCTGGAACAGGCAGAGCTTTGTCTACTCAAGGCCACTGAATGATAAAAAAGGAAAAATATAAAGGAGAGCAGAACCAGAGTAAAAGACAGGTGTGTTTATAAGTTTTATGGAATTAAAACATCTAACATCCCTTTTCTATCCCCCGCTCAGTGCTCAGTGCTATGCTCAGACATATCCTTGTTAAATGAGAAACTGCGCCAAGTACCAGCCTGGCCCAGCCCTTCCAAGGGCCTCACTGACCGTGGGCCCCCAAAGTGGACCAAGCGCAGCTATTGCCCCTACCTGTCTCGTCACTGTACTCCCCATCAGGACACTCCACGCACTCAAAGCAGCAGGTGGGCTCCCCCTCAATGATCCCTTTCCTGGTCCCTGCCAGGCAGTCTCGGCTGCAGTTGGAGAAGGGCACCTGGAGGACAAAGAGCACAAGCGTGAGTGGCTGCAGCTTCAGGCTCCGTCTTACAGGCCTTTAAGACGGGCTGCCATAGGCAAGGGGGAGTAGGGGTTGGGCACAAGGACTGGTGTGGTAGGCTCCGGGCAGGCTCCAGGCAGAGGAAGGTCCAAAGGTCTGTGCTCTCTGTCTCTGTGAAAGGGGGAAATGCCTCTGGGCATCCACGAACACACACAAACACACACACTGACACATCTCTAGGACTCTAGGATGACTAATTGCTGGGAATCTACACAGTGACCAAAACACCTGCTTACATAGTCTCCCCAACCCATCCCTCCAGGCCCCAGAATAAGACATCTGCTTATCTAACATGGAATCAAAAGCTTGAGACAAAGTAAAAGCTGTAGGGACATGAACCCACACACACAGTGACAGTCACGTGGGGACGTGCTGAGATGAGAGGAAATTTGCTTGGAAATGAGACTCTGAACTCTGCAAGAATTGTCATTCTTGCAGTTTTATTTTAGGCTTTACAGGGTGATTCCCACTTTTCAGGGGCGGAAATCAGGACTCAGAGAGGTTGGCAACTTATCTAAAGTCACCCCTTGAGTGAGACTCCTCTGCTCCTAGTTCAGTGCTTTTTCTAGTTCTTTTGCACTCAATGACTGGATTGTGCAGGATAGGCTCAGGCACTAGAAAGGGGACAGCCCATGTGCCAACTGGGTTTCTCCAAGCTCTGACTTGTTTAGACGTGTGTCAGAGAAACTGCCATAAGCGGGACCCCATCCATATGTGAATCTCTACACTAGGATGGATGCTGCTGAGCTTTTATCCCCTAACACGTGATGCTCAAGGATTGCTAAGGGTTGGGCTCATGATCCGCAATTCTTTGCGTGTGTGTTGCATGAATTTTTAAAGCAGTAGCCCTGATAAGTAAATGTTCATCTCGGTGCTAGTCTTGGATTCAAACATAAATCAGGTGTATGTACATGCTGCAGTCATTCCTGATTCCCTGTGTCAATACTACTCCATGAAGTCCCAGTTTTATGATATAATTTCAGAAAGGCAACGCAAAAGCATGTAATTAATCACATTAATCTTCGATTACTAAGTGCTGTTGCCCTAAGCCCATTAGCAGGATACCTGGTTTGGCCAAGTGTGAAACAAAACAGGCAGTTGTATCCTGATTACTAGGCTTTGCTAAACATGTGGCTGGGTGATGGCTCATTATCAGATGGGTCTTATTTGATAATAAGACTGACGAATGAGAGATGCCTGGAATTTTAAACTTAATGTTATGCTCACAGTCCTGCCTTTCACTGCAAAGCAGAGCTGGGACTAGGGTGACACAAGTGAGGCTTTTGTCTTGGCTGCAAAATTTAAGGGGACACCCAAAAATCCAGAGGTCAAGAAGAATAATATTTCAATGCAATATTTAAAAAAAATCAAAATTGATGCAAAGCAAATCTGTGATGCACAAAATATCAAAAATCAAAATAAAGACAGGATCGGTGTTACTGGCTTTAGGCGCCAATGTGACTCAGCATGGTGCTACTGCAAAGAGTTCTTCCTTGTTTGGGGGGGAAAAATGATTGAAAGAGTTTCTCTAGAACCACGGGTTCTATGGACTTGTCCAGTGCTTGATTGTTTTAGAAATCTTTTTAACTTTAGATAAAGATGGGTGTTTCTGAGGCCACGTTGCTCATGGGAAAGGGGAACTGGGAGGCCGTACTGGCAGGCTTCCACAGAGCAGGGTATCGCTCATAATGTGAGCCTGATTTCTCCTTGGTTATAAGGATGAGCATATACCAAATGAGTTTTATCACGTGGCCTCTCCAGGGTGCCAGGGTAATTCAGACATATTTCTTTCTTCACAATAATAACTATTTTTCACTCTATTTAAATCAAGGAGTCATTTTCAAGGTAAAGCCATGGTCTTAAAAAGTGTACTTGGCTTTCCAGTTCCTGCCGAGATGATATATAAGTTTAGATTTCTGGTTCCTCTCAGCAAAATCAACCCTGGAAAACCTACAGAGAGAAGCAAAGAATTCCAGAAATGTAAAACATCTGAGAGAAATTCCCGGGAAGGCCAAATGCTGCTTGAACTGGTGAGGGTGCATGAATGGGGGACAGAAGTGGGATGACTGAATGGACTTAAATTAGAGAAATGCAATTTAAGTACCCCTCTTGCCTCTTTCCTATTTTTGCCTTGGGGACAATCCTTCTCTGCCTCGTCCTACAAAATTGTTCCCTTACAGGCTCAGACGTCTAGAGCAAGTGATAGTGGAGTAAAATCAGGAAGTGCAAAAGCCCTGCTGGGGTGGAGAGTTGAGTAGAACAGGCAGGGACTGACTCATCTTAGCTGTTCACTCCTAAAGAGGATTGCCTCTTTGTCCAACTCTATTTCTGACTCGAGTGTCTTTAGGTAGCTATTACTGGCATTGGGGGAGGGACAACAATTTTTTATGCAAGATTGTCCCACATATGCAGGATATTCAGCATGCTTGGACCCCAAGTGCTAAGTCCATTAGCATTTCCCCATCATCCTGACAATCCAAAAACCACCCTCTTCCCTTGTCCCCCCACCAAAGGTAGGTAGGATCCCCTCAGCTGAGAGCCACTGCCTTGAGTGATGTTTATGTTTTCTCAAACATTTTGCTGTGGTTGGGGAAAGTCTTAGCCAAAGGAACTGTTGCTAGCTGCGGAGGATGTCAAGGTTGCAAAAAAAAAAAAAATTTTGTTTTAATGTATTAAGAAGACATGGGGCTCAGGTTCTCTCCTCTCTACACTGAATTCTCATGGATTTCACATGAGCCCTGAAAATGCAGAATTGAGTTGAGGGAACGGACTCCTCATTTTGGAAGTCCAGTGCTGAAGCCCAAGGCCCTCCCAAAGGCCAGCACAGGCTCCTGCCTGCAGTGGAGACATATGCAGTTCTGATGGACAGCACGTACCTCCCTGGAGAACCCACTCCACAGGATTTTCTCCTCGTTGATGAAGAGCCGCTCTCCCTTCCTGGCATAGACATTGTAATACCCGACCTCCTTAAACATGATGGAGCCGTCCTCCGGGGAGAGGTGCCAGTTGATGATGGAATAGTTGCCTACCAGGTCCCCACATTCATCGAAAGTCACCTGCTCCCCCATATTGTTGGTAAAGTTGAGGTGCCGTAGGTGCTTCAGGACCTAAAGATGAACAGAGATGAATATTCTGAGTTCAAGCCACAAGGCTGCCACAGATGGCTATGCAGGGTATACAGAAAAGTAATGAGCACCCTTCTCCGTGCCATTGTCATGCCTCTCCTACCTCCCACAGGTAGGACATCTCTAGGTAGCTTCCAAACCTCTCCATACTTTGGCGCCAGGGACCTAAAATTACTTGTCAGCACAAACATTTTATCCATACCACACAGCTTCCACTATTCTTTCCGTATGTCATGCTAATTCTGTCATCAGAAAAAGGAGAGAAGAAGAATGGAGAGGTAGGAACTAACATTTATTTACACTTCATATTGTCAGGCACTGTACTAATGTTTGACAAACACTAATACACATACTGCTCACAACAACCTTCCGGGTAGGTACTAGGATTATTTTCATTTTACAGATGAGAAACACAAGGCATAGAGGGGTCAAGTTACTTGCCCGAGTCATACAACGGTAAGTGCTACAGCTGGGATTTAAATATGGTCATTTTTGCTACTGCACCTGCTTCCAATATAAATTGTTTAGAATGTCCATGGCAAAAGTTTGTCAGAAGTCAGTAATATTTTCTAACTAAATATAATTCTAAAAGCATCATTTGCATGCAAGATTAAACTAGAGTGGTTAGCATCAATTTTCTTCCTCTTATTCAAGTTTCAATTCTGGTTCTTAACGTGCCAGGCAAGCTGCCCTTTCCCTTTTTCTCTGTTTGTGGGTTTTCTGCAATGAAACCCTTCAGACATCAGTGGGAGAATATCTAGAGAAGCTGGAACAAGACCATTTCATGATTAAAAGGTCATTTGCAACACTGGTAAGACTGGACAAACAAATGACTTGAAGGTCTTCAATTGCTGTAAACTTGTGTTGCTATTGGCACGAATTGGAGATTTCCACCACAATGCTAACTTGAGGGCACAAAAACTATCAAAAATTACATTTTTAAAGTTTTCATTAAAAAACTCATTATAAATACAGGACTAGGATTATATACTATTGGCATCAATCAACCAGAAAATATTTATAGAAAATGCATATGTGTTCTGAACCAGGCTGCAGAAATGCAAGGCATGGTAATCCAGCTGTCATGGAGCCTACATATAGATTAGGGTGACAAAATATAAAATATAGATAGCAGATGAATTAGCAAATAGTGCAAGATGAAATATTAAGTTAAGGGCTAATACAGGGTATTAACTGAGAAATTCAGAAGAAATGGAGTTCAAAAGTGCTGGAATGGTCAATGGGGCTTGAAGCATCATCAGGGTTTGGCAAAAGACAGAGGGGAAGGAAGGTGAGGTTAGTGAGGGCAAGGATATTGACTTAGGAATAAATGTGATGTGTTACAGGGGCAGCTCAGACATCAACTTTTCAAGTGTGGATGTACTAGAGAATGGGAAAATACAGAGAAAGACAAAAAGGAGCTGAGGCAAAAGAGCTTAGATTTCATATCCAAGAAGTATGACATAAGATACCAAGTGCTGGAGAGAATGTGGAGAAATCAGAACCCTCAGACACTGCTGGTGAGAATACAAAATTGTGCAGCTACTATTGAAAGCAGTTTTGCAGTTCCTCCAAAAGTTAAAAATAGGTTTACCATTTGACTCAGAAGTTCTCGTTCCCAAGAAAAATGAAAACAGTTGTCCACACAAAAACTTGTATGTGAATGTTCATAGCCGCATATTCACAATAGCCAAAAAGGTAGAAGTAACCCAAATGTCTATCAAGTGATGAATGGATACATAAAATGGAATTCAATGGAATACTATTAGGCCAGAAAAAAGAATGAAATTCTGATACATGCTATAACACGGATGAACCTTGGAGATCTTGTGCCGAGTGAATGAAGCCAGTCACAAAGGACCACATTTTTTGTTTTTTTTTTTTCCCATGGGCAGGCACCGGAAAATGAACCCGAGACTGTGGCATGGCAGGCGAGAATTCTGCCACTGAGCCACCATCGCACCACCCAGACCACATATTTTATGACTCCATTTATATGAAATATCCAGATGAAGCAAATATATAGAAATAGAAAGTAGATTAGTGGTTGCTTAGGGGTGGGGAGAAGGGAAGAAATAGGGGGGAGGGTTGGTGGTGATAGTTAAAGGGTTTCTTTTTAAGATGGTGAAAAATGTTCTAAAACTGATTGTGGTGATGGTTACACAACTCTGAATATACTAAAACCACTGGATTGGTTGGATCACTGAACTGGGCTTTGAATGAATGACCTATATTGTTTGTGAATTACAGATCTCAATAAAGCTGTTAAGAATTAAAAGATATGAAAAGATATCTTTAAAAATCCAATGATGATTTCATTGTTGGAGCTGACGTTCGGCAGCAGGGACCTTGATAAGTAGGTATCCACTAGGGTAGTTGGTATCCAGAGTTGAGTAATGAAAAATGACAAATCCAGCCTGAGCTGCTAGGCAGAAGGAAAGAGGGAGCAATGCAAGCATTTTATCTGGAAAAGGAAGCACCCTTCGATCTTTGTGGCTAGAAATTCCATGCCCACAATTTATTAGAGCAAGCTCCTCTAAAGCAGGAATTGTCTTATTCCTCTCTATATCTGCAGTGGTTTAAAGAGGATCTACATTTTAGTGGTTGCTCAAGCTATGTTGAGTGCTTGGTTTATTGAACACATATTAAATGTGTAGTTTTCCAGCACTGCTAGGTGGACTAGTGATGTCCATGGTGAAATTTTCACCAGTCTGAGGAGAAATGAGAAAAATAAGGTGAATATGGTATCTGTTTTTGAAAGGACAAGTAGACAGAATATCAGTAAAGACTTGAACAGGGGTTTTCTTCTCCCATTCTTTCCACTGCTCTTTTCAAATCTAAACTTGATTTTCTTGCCCACCAGGTTAGCACTGCTTTTGCCATGGCCCTCAGCAATGCTGAGGTGCAAAAGCAGATTAAGCACATGATGGCTTTCATTGAACAAGAAGCTAATGAGAAAGCAGAAGAAATAGATGTAAAGGCAGAAGAAGAGTTCAACATTGAGAAAAGTTGACTTGTGCAAACCCAAAGGCTGAAGATTAAGGAATATTATGAGAAGAAAGAAAAGCAGATTGAGCAGCAAAAGAAAATTCATATGTCCAATCCGATGAATCAAACAAGGCTCAAAGTCCTCAGAGCCAGAGATGACCTTATTACAAACCTACTAAATGAAGCAAAGCAGAGACTCAGCAAGGTGGCAAAAGATACAAACCAGGTACCAAGTGCTGCTGGATGGACTCCAGGGTTTGTACCAGTTGCTGGAGCCCTGAATGATTATTCATTGCAGAAAACAGGATTTCCTTCCGGTTAAGGCTGCGGTGCACAAAGCAATTCCTATGTACAAAGTTGCCATCAAAAAAAAAAAAAAAAAAAAGATGTGGGTGTGAAAATTGATCAGGAGATCTACTTGCTTGAAGATATAGCTAGTGGTGTTGAGATCTATATTGGAGATCATAAAATAAGGATTTCCAATACCCTAGAAAGCCAGCTGGATCTCATAGCCCAGCAAATGATGCGAGACGTACAGGAAGCCTTGTTTGGTGCAAGTGCCAACAGGAAGTTTTTGGACTAAGCCTTTTGGAGATGGAATTCCATCTTCTGTTGCTGTAATATGCAAGTTTCTGATATTTGAAGAACTAAGATTATCTATGTGACTTCCTCTTTGCTGTCCTAATATTGTTATGGTTTTGTCAATAGAATGCCTTTCTGTAGTGGATGCCCTTGGCCTAATTGTTAGCAGTGGAGAAAGTTTCACTTAAAATGATCAGGACCTTACCTCTAGCTCATTTAAAACTAATACAACTCTCAGTTTGTCCTGCAGCATGGAGGTGAAGGAATTGGTTGGAGATTACATGAACTTGCCCGAGTCTTCCACTCTTCTCTAGCTCTTATAATCTAGTCTAGAGATATATCTGGAATTTTGTCTTTATGTTTAAAACTCCTGTGGGGCATGCATCCTTTTTAGCTGTAGTAACTTCACTGTTAACCCTTCTGAGCTTAGAAGTTTTCTTTATGTGTAAACCTGATTTAAAATCAAAGTCATGAAAATGAGCTTTGTTTATTAAAACAAAAAGTTTATGTGGATCTATTTTTTTTTTTTGCAAGGCATTACAAGTTAATGGTTTAAAGACAAAAGTCCTTACTGAGATACTGAGAAAAGACCCATTTTCCATTATCTGTCTTCTACAAAAATTTACAACTTAATTGAGATAGTATTTTATTAGCTTAAGCAGAGTCAACGAAGAAAGGAAACTAAGGGCTTGGGGAAGTTACTGCGTGCTAAGCCTAATTCTTTTCACAAGCGCCTTTTCTTTCTCCAATCCCCATTTATTTTTTCCTCACATAACTGCTAGGGGCTGCCCAAGGTCTTGCAGTTTATACATGACAGAACTAGAATTTTAATTTGGGTCTGTCTGACTCTGTCTCATTTTACCAGAGAAAGAGGCCACTATCTTAGTACCATCTTCTTCCTCCTTAATCTGAATTTTAGGTTAGGTGGGGACTAATGCCCATAACTTCTGGATCAGGCATTTTGTTAATAGACTTGACCCCTCTTGTGGGACGTGATTTCTCTCTAGAGCAGCCTCATCGGGGAAGGAATTGAGGTGCAAAAGAAAAACTCTGTTACAGCAAATTCAGTTCTTTAAGATGGTCCAATTATTTAGTGATAGACTCAAGACTCAAAATTCAGTGGTGGATTTACTGCACAACACAAACAGCAAATCCTAAGTTAAACCATGGACTATAGTTAATAGTACCATTATGGTGAAAATGTGTTATCATCAATTGCAACAAAGGTTCTATACCAATGCTAAGTGTTAATAATAGGATGGTGTATGGGAATCCTGTATATTATGCATGATTGTTCTGTAATGCATAAATTCTCTAATGAAGAAAAAAATCCCCCCGATGTAATTAAAAAAAAAAACAGACGTGAACAACACTATCAATCAACTTGACCTAACTGACATTTATAGAACACTCAACCTAATAATAGCAGAATACACATATATTTTCCAAGGGCATACAGAATATTTATCAAGATAAATCATATTCTGGGTCATAAGACAAGTTGCAGTAAATTTAAAAATATTTGAATCATAAAAAGTATGTTTTTTTTTGACTCGATTGAAATTAAATTAGAAATTAATAACAGAAAGATATTTGGAAAATCTCCAGGTACTGGAAACTAGTAATACCCTTCTAAATAATCCATCAGTTGAAGAAGAAATGAAAAAGAAAGAACATATTTTTTAACTGAATGAAAATGAAAACATAGCATATCAAAATTTGTGGGATGCAACTTTAAAGCAATATTTTTTAAATATTGCTTTTTTAAAGCAATATTTAGAGGGAAATTTATAGCACTAATATCCACATTAGAAAAGAAGAAAGGTCTCAAATAAGTGACCTTAGTTTCAAAGTTAAGAAGCTAAAAATGGAAGAGCAAATTAAACTCAAAGTGGAAACAAGGAAACAATAAAGATCAGAACAGAAATCAATGAAATAGAAAACAGAAAAATAATAAAGAAAATCACTAAACTAAAAACTGATTCTTTGGGAAGCTCAATAAAATTAATGGAACTGTAGCCAATTCCACACAATGTAGATGATGTGGAAAAAGTCTTGAAGGACAGAAACTATCAAAGCTGACTTATAGATCATTGGAAAGCCCTGTAGCTACTGAAGAAATTGAATTTGTAGTCCAAAATTGTCCCCAAAAGAAAACTGGTCCAGATGGTTTCAATGATGAATTCTGCCAAACATTTAAAAAAGAAGTACTATCAATTCTACACAAACTCTTCCAGAAAATTGAAGAGCAAGCAATGCTTCTCAATTTACTCTATGATACCAGCCTTATTTGGACCAAAACCAAAGATATCACAAGAAAATAAAACTGCAGCCCAATTTCCCTCATGGACATAGAAGCAAAAATTCTTAACCAAATTTTAGCAAATAGAATCCATCCATATACAAAAAAGAAAATAAATCATGATCCAGTGAGGTTTAATCCCAGGAATTCAAGGTTGTTCTACATTCGGCTACATTAACACACTACAAAAGAGAAAACATATGTCATCTCAATAGATAATAGAAAAAGTATTTGATAACATCCAACCTCCATTCCTGATAAAACTCTCAGCAATCTAGGGATGGAAGACAACTTTCTCAACCTAATGAAAGGCATCAATGAAAAACCTGAAGTTAACATCGTATTTAATGGTGAAAGACAAATACTTTCCCTCTAAAATCAGAGTCAAGACAGGGACTAATTCAACATTCTCTTGGAAGTTCTAGCCAATGCAAACAGGTTGAGTTATGCTGATTCAGGCTGAAAACAGGAAGATCTAAGTTCTATATTCAAACAAAAAATAAGCAAACAAACAAGCAATGAGAACTTTCAGATAAAGTAAAAAGCTTAGGACTCACATTTTCAAAGACTTCTCACTAAGGACCACAAAAATTAAAGCTTTTATATAACTGGTGGGAACTTACACTTATATATAAAAAGTAAGAAATCCTAAAAATTGTCACTATGGAACCATGGCCAACACAGTTTCTCCTTCTGTGTTGTACAGTTACAGAGGTGTAACTGTAACTTATGTTTTTGTGTTCTGATTAAAAAAGAAAAAGTACCTTCTAGATTAAAACAAACAAACGAGGAAACAATAGCGTAATTTATTTTAAGATGGGCTAAAAGATTTACTTAAGAGTGGAAAGGAAGACATTTTAGAAGCACTATAGTTTTCACAGGATAAAATGTTAACTTTTTGTAAAGGAAAAAGGAGGGTCTTGGATCTTTCTGGGGAAATATGTCCTTTGAAAGCTGTAACTGAATAGACTTTGCATGTCATGTTTTCAGTTGTAGAAATACATTTAACACTCAGTAAACATTAAAACCATGGGACAAACTGATTATGAAAATTCCACTACTTTCCTGAGGAAAAGGGAAGTTTGAATCATCACAGTGCAATGACATCAGAGTAATAGCTGGAAGTTGCTCGAAAAGAGCAGTAAGTTGCATAGTTCTGATTTCTGACAAGTGTAAATATCATGTAATCACCACTAGCATCATCTGAAAATGTTCCCGAGTACCTCTTACCAGGCAATCCTCACCCCTACTCCTAACCTCAGGCAACCCCTGGTCTGGTTTTCATCTCTAGAGATAAATGTCATATAAACGGAATCACATAGTATGCACCACTCAGTCTGATCCTTTTGCTCAGCATGTTTTTGACATTCATGTACCTTATGGTGTGTGTCCACCTTTGTGTTTGACATTTTCTTCAAGGAATAGCCCTTCCCCATGTCCATGAATGCTACCTGCCCTTCAAGGTTTGTCTTAAATGACACCTTTTATTTTCTGCCTTGCTTCAAATCCTAACCCTCACAGCAGCACAGTGCTTCATCCTCACAGTAGGTGTGTAAATAAAGTGACTTGAGCATGAAATATTTTCTAGTCAAAATTTGCACCTTGTACAACTCAACAACAAAAAGACAGACAATTCAATGAAATGAGCATTTCTCCAAAGAAGATGTACAAATTGCCAATAGTATGTACAAAGATATCTACATCATTAGACATTAGGGAAATGCAAATCAAAACTACAATGAGATAAACTTTCACATGCACTAGAATGGCAACTACAAAATAAAGGAAAATAAGTGTTGGAGAGGATGTGGAGAAATAAGAACACTCATTCATTGTTGGTGGGAATGTAAAATGATGCAGCTGCTGAGGAAAATAGTTTGTTGGATCTTCAGAAAGTTTGGTATAGAATTACTACATGATTTGGCAATCCCACTTCTAGGTATATATCCCCAAAATTGAAAGCAGGAACTCAAACAAATATTTGAACACTAATGTTCATAGAGACATTATTCACAATTGCCAAAAGTTGCAAACACCCCAATGTCCATCCACAGATGAATGGATTACAAAAATGTGGTATATACATACAAGGGAATATTATTCAGCCATAAAAAAGGAATGAAGTTCTGGGTGGGCCACGGTGGCTCAGTAGCAGAGTTCTCACCTGCCATGCGGGAGACCTGAGTTCATTTCCAGGTGCCTGCCCGTGGCAAGAAAAAAAAAGGAATGAAGTTCCGATGCATGCTACAATATGGATGAAACTTGAAGACATCATATTGAGTGAAATAAGCTAGATACAGAAAGAAAAATATTGTAGGACCTCACCAATATGAAATAATTAGAATATGCAAACTCATAAAGTGAGAAACCAGAATCTAGATTACCCAAGGTCTGGGTGGGGGTAGCGAATGAGGAGTTAATGCTTAATTGCTATGTAATTTCTGTTTGAAGAGATGAAAAAAATTCTGGTGATGGTTGGTGGTGATGGTGACACAACATTATGAATGTAATTAATACCACTGAATTGTATAGTTGAAAGTAGATATCATTTGAAATATTAGGGTTTTAAAAATTGTACCTGTTCCTTTAATAGCCAATTATTTGCTTACTAAGCCATTTCTGTAAGTATGTTTAATATTTCCTTTAGCCTGTTGCCGTGTAAGTTTAGCATCTGAATACCTTATTTTCTGCCGAATACCTTCCTTGCTTTCAATTCACATAACTGGGTGGATGTGTAAACCATTTATCCTTAAAAGTAAGCATGGGAATATTTAAATTGATCACCACTTATCCGCAAAAAAGAAACCCAAGTTAAAAGATAGTTTAGGTCTTTCCCCCCAGAGAGAGCACTCTTCTGCTTTTAGAATTTTAAAAGTGGGAACTAATACTTCCATCAAAAAAGAGAATATAAAATTTTACTTGAGATTACAATTCATTATAATTTGCTTTCAATTTATTTTATTTAGGGAGGGATATGAAGAGATGGAGGTACCAATGAAGGGGAAGAGAGAGGAAAAAAGCTGATAGAAAGTAATATAGAACCTGATATATAGACTCAAAGAGAACTGCAGGCTCACAAAGAAAAATAAACACTGATGAAGACATTTTATCTGGAAAGAGGGGCAAGTACATATAATATGCACACACATAGATGGTGACATTCCCTTTTATGTGGTAATATTCCCATCTTCTGGCCTTTTAGGGTATTTCCTCTAAAGAATTTTAAAGTCATATGGTGACTAATTATAAGCACAAATGGGAACCACCCTTTGGCACACACTCTGAGGACCAGCTGAATTAAGTCAAAGAGCAGAGACTAGAAACCCCCCTCTTGTCTAGGACTTTCAGCTCTTACATGTGACACAGCTTCTTAGTACAGAGGGAAAATAAAGTGCACAAAGGACCTAGTGCACACAGATAACACGGGATACAGATAACGAGCCTACTGTTTCTCGCCCACATCCTGTGCTGAGAGTATAGGGAAGATTCAGGGCTTATTCTCTTCTCTGGCCTCAGCGACATTATTTTATCTCCCTGCCATGTCCACTGACTCGCACCCAATTCAGCTGCCCCTAACATAAAGCAGTACCAGCAACTCCTGGAAAGTTCAACTCCACTTGACTTCTGATAAGGCTCTATCACCAGGCATGCCTGTTTTGTTTTGTTTTTCTTTCTGTTTTTTGTTTTGCCTTACATCACTTATTCTATGATAACGATTTCAGCGCTTCTTTGGAAATATCCATTATCAAATTATTTTCAGAAGGGGTTAGGCAAAAGTCAATTGTGCAGATAGTTGAAAAGGCAATTTGAACCAAAGGCTACCTTTAGTGGCCTCATTTAGATACTGCTTTTTTGAGATAACTGTTTTTTTTTTCTTGCTTCAATTAGTCCAACTCTGTTTCATTACACGGAGCACACTCTCAAGGTTACAGGCTTACCTGCCAAGCCTCAACTTTCTTGATGTCCGCACAGGAGCCATTGGTGAAGAGCCCTCTCCCAGGTAGGCAGGTGTATATATCTTGCAGGGCATGAGCAATGGAGTAGACCGCCAGGTACACGTTGTAGGATATTCGTAAATGTGTGTAATCCATGTAAGGGGTCTCGACGCTGCTGATGTTCTCATCCCCGGTACAGAGAGGGCGGAAGGCAGTGGAGCTGTTGCTTAACCTGCCACCACCTTCTTCGTGACCTCTCAGGGAGGCGTCCACTGGCAAGGGTCCTTTAGCACCTTCTTGAAGGTGGCAGTTAAATGTTTCTTCCCAAAACTCCTTGGCAAACCCATTGTGGACAGACTTCCTGGGATGTACTTTCTGCAGGAATTCCCGGAATCCTGGGATCTGCCCTGCCTTCAGAGCAAATCCAATGGTGTCTCCGACTACATGGAAGTACTCAGGCATGGCTATCAAAGAGGAGCTTGCCCAGGCCTCGCTGGCCAGCCAGATCCTACCCGTGATGTTGCGTCGGACGATCTCCTTGATGAGGGGCTCCAGGTCCGGGCCACTGGAGAAAACTACGATGACTTTGGCCGTGGAATTCTGGATCACCTCTACCACCTGCTGGATCTCTTCCTCATCAGAGTACTGGGAGATGAGTTCGCTGAAGTCGATGCAGATGTCCCTTTCCTCAGCTTCTTCTCGGAACTTCTCAATGCCCGGCCGGCCATAGTCATCATCAGCTGCGATTGTGCCCACCCAGTTCCAGCGAAAGTACTCGATGATGTCTGCCATGGCGGTGGCCTGATGTTCATCATTGGGGATGGTGCGGAGGAAGGACTTGAACTGATTCTTGTTGCTGAGGAGTCTGCTGGAGGAGGCATAGCTGACCTGGAAGGACCCAAGAACACAGACTGAGCTAGTGAGATGCCAGAGGAGCGCCAAGGCTGTTGTGGAGATTGCTTTCCGGACATCTGTGAATCTAATTGATCAAACACAGCGTCCACTGCAAACACGGTGAAAGGGTGAGGGCAATCAAAATCTCTTCTGCTCCCTCAAGCAACTGTCAGTTCAACGGGGAGGATTCTAATTCCTAATGTGAGTTGGGATAGGGCAAGAGGCCCACCCCATTGTGCACATGTGTGTAAGTAAGAAAGTGGGCAGGGGCACGTACTCCAGGGGGAACCCTACAGGGAGGCAGTATGCAAGGAGAAAAACTGCTAGACTTTCAAAGCAGAACAGATTTGAGGTTGAATCTCAGCTCTGCCACTTATAGAATTGACCTTGAATAATCTGCCCAAACACTAAAAGCCTCATTTTCTCATCTGTAATATCAAATGGGGGATATTAATACTTACCTTGCAGTACTCTCATGAATATTAAGTAACAAAGTATGTGCACAGTGCCGGACTCAAAATGGCAGTGCTCAATAAATCACAGTGGCTGTTATCTAGCATAAAGGGTGCAAGGGATGTCTAAATTCCTAGGGAATGCACGAATATATGTTCCCACATATAAACTCTTTTAGATTTTTCTTCACAATTCTACCTTCAAAAATGGGCCTGGCCATAAAATCAACCCACCCACAGTAGGATCAATGTCTCCTTTCAAGAAGAGAACTGCTACACGGTTCTCTAGTTTCTTCTCATCTTCTCTATGCTGCCTTGTTGGTTATAATATTTCCACATATTCAGGATCTGCTTTTGAGCCCAGATTCTGGTCTGAGCATACTGACTTCCCCTTTCCTGTGATGCACACTTTGTCCATTACTCATCTCGGGGAGGAATCGGGAATTAGGTCCATAACCCACAACTCTCTCTTCTTCAGAGAGCCCCAGGAGTTTCCTTTTCCTATTCTGCCTAATTTCTCTCTTCCTGCCCTCCATCTACTCCCCCTCCCCGCTGCTAGCCCTCACCTCCTATGTGCTTTAGATAAAAGTAACCTCAATTGCAGTCATTTCTGAGAAATGTTTATCATTTAAGCTCAATTAGCCATTTGGACCCATTAGGCTCAATTCCCATGCACCACAATAACAATGGTGTACCTCAATAAACAGCAACAGGAAAACATCTTTTCCTCTCATGGCTTTTCAGTGTGTTCAACCAGCACCCAGCCTTCTGCTGTCTCATTTCAGGTGACGGCTAGGTCCGCTTGACAGGCTTTTATGTGGATCTCAAAACCTTACAGAGGCTGAACAGGAGCCCTGGAGAAGCTGTCTTGGCTGGCTTCCACTTATTAAAATCTGGCCAGTTCTACATCTAAGCATGGGCAGGGACCACTCTTCCCAAGGGGAAGGAAGCCTTCCCTTTGATAATAAGAAGTAGCCACATATGGTGTAAAGCTTCAGTTAGTGCTAAGTTTCTCAGACTATTTTACACCATGCATATGTAGAAAATGGGGTAAAATGGAAGGGGTTGATCAACCCTGTAGGGGTGTTATGATCACCCCGCTTCCTCCTGACCCCCCAGAGTTTGAGGTGATCAGTGTCCTGGCAGGTTTTGGCCCATCCATTTGCAATAGTCCACTGAATTGTGGTTCCCCAGTTAGGAATTTCCAAGTTACTGGACAATTTCTTCTGAAAAACTAAAGTCAGAACGATTTTATGCTAAGTGGAATTTCTGCTATGTCATGAAGAGTGCTTAATATCTCTTGTTCTCCAGTTTGTTGGAGAGGTTTTGAACTCATAAAAAACAGGTTGAAGAAATTTGGAAGAATGGACTGCAATGCCTTTCTAATAATTCTCACCATTTGAAACAAGTAGTTTTCTATGTACAGTGTTCTAAAATGAATTTTTCCAAAATGTTTCTGCTTATCAATGAATAATTTCTACATTAACATGTAAAGGCATTGGCCAATGAAAACAAATGGGCCAAGTTTGCTGAGGGCGAGCATGGCTTTTCTCTTGAGAGCTCTGATTTTGGACACTATATTGTAAAAATGTCCCTTTATCAGAATAAGGATAAGCACCTTCTTAGTCTACCATGGAAGTTCATGAAGCAGGTGGTCAAATTATGTAATTGATTTAGACGTTATAGTTTGTTGACAAGTCGAATGAGGTTTTAGCAAATGCAAGTCTTACCTGGGCATTCTGTAAATCCATCCACTATCACTTGCTCCCTTATCTTCTTTTGAAAAATGGATCGAAAAGGGTGTTAAAGGAATTACAAATTAAAAACAAAAATTTCTCTCATGGATAGGTTCTTTTAAAGAATATAACATTTGTCTAGTTTTTAAAAAAGAAAATAAACTAGAAAAGTGTGACAAATACAGTGGTGTCCATCCCTACTTAAAAAAAAAAACACCTTAAATGCTCACAAACACTTTTTAAATGTAAGTGGGGAGAATTTTATGAATGATTCAGAAAATTGTTCTAACCACACTGGTTCTAAGTGGTATGCTTATTCCATCCACAAGGTGGCGAAACTGGCATAAGAAACATCAGTGGGCCTTGGCCCGCACCCTTCAGGGCAGAAGTTTCCAACCAGGACTACACCTTAGAATCACCTAGGGAGCTGCTGAAACCTCAGAGGCTAAGGCTGCCTCTCAGACCAATTAAATCAGAATCTTTGCAGGTGGCGGTGGACCTCAGGCATTCGCATTTTTAAAATTCTTGGAGCGATTCCAACAAGCAACCATGGCAGAGAAACAGTGCTGTAGATAAACTGACATCGGTTTGACTGATAATCAGTAGACAAGGTCTCAACACAAAGAACCAAAACCCTCCCCTTCATGCTCTTGCTTCCCCTGATGACAATGACATCTTGTGCCTGTTGGCCTTGGGGTAACAACGGCTTATTTTAAGTGTGTATTTAAAATAATACTGCACAATGTGTCAAATTTAAAAGATGCCCTTCACATTTATGAATGTGGACTTTGTCAGATCGCCTTAGCACAAAAGTGACAGAGCGGGGGCTTCCCCATGGGAAGCACCTTTAATTCCCTGAAGTGAGGATCCGGGAAACGATGACAAGATGTTCTCCGTTGTCAGTCATGGGTATGTAAAGGGATGACATCTACGACCCATGAAACAGACTTCTCAACATAAAAATGTGAATTCATCAAATGTACTCATGACTTTTAAATATTAATCATTGAAAAAAGATTTCGAAGGTGCTTCTAAATGTAATTTAAAATTTGATTTCAGGGATGTATCACAATTGAGTTGATCCCCCATTATGGACAGTTAGGTTGTTTCCAATTTTTCAGTATTATAAAATGATGTCATGCATCCATAAACATTAACATGAAAAAAGGTTTGCTTTGGTGTTGGGGGTGGGGGTGGATCAGGTTTTGAAATGGCATGTAGAGTTTGCTGTTTTTTTTTTATTTTTGGTGAAAATAATATGCAACTTTGAACAAATGTTTCTTAAAGCACTTATAAAGTGCTTTAAAACATTTCAGATATTAGCAGGTGAACTGCTAATATCTGAAAACGCAACCATTTTTCCACCAAGGCTGAGTTCCCACAGGGTGGAGACTGCCTATTCATATATGCTTAATAAGCATTTGTTGAATGAAATAGAATATTCTCCATTTCTAGAACATGCATGACAATGATTTATTAAGTTCCCGTTTTGTGAGAAAATATGCTTTGCTTCCTTCTTGAGGTGAACTTTGAACCAGATGTTAGAGAGGCGGAGTCCTTTAAGGAAATAGGATCAGAACATGATATTTTGGTTTTGAAAGGTGGGATTTACATTATGTTGTAACCAAGAAGTTAGGATTTAAGGGATGATTATAATTTCTGAATCATTATATAGATATTCCTTTTATTCTTGCGGGTATATTGGAGTTGACAGGGGGCAATACCTGAAATCTCCGAACTGTAATCCAGCTGCCTTGATCTCTGATGGGAGTATAGCCTCTATATCTCTGATGATAGTCTAGGCTTGTGCCCTTGTGATTGTAGAAATCTTGTGGCTGACCCTCACTTGTACCCATTTTCTCTGGTTTTTCAACTTTGGAGTCTTGTGATCACTAAAGACAGCCCCTAATGTTTATTAATGAAGGGCCCTGTGTCAGCTCAGAACTAATCCATCCCAAATCCAAAGTGATCTTGATAACCATAGCTGGATCTAACCCAAATGGGCCTGGCTGACATGCACAGTAGCTTAGACTTTAACCTATAAATCACCTATGTCTCAATATAATACTACAAAATCACACCCATTATCATTTTAAGGCTGCCATTTTCTTACATATGTTTGGTGACTAAGCATGTAATTAACCTATGCATGCTCAATAATTAGATCACCTCTAATTATATTTTCTGGAGCCATTGTGCTCAAGATCTAAAATCTGCCCATCTTTTGATACTATAAAACTATCAGAATTACTGCAGTTCAGGGAGACAGATTTTGGGGTTGAAAGGCCTGGCTATAAACTCTCTCTTTAAAATGTTAGCGTCTCAGGAATTGGTCACTGAGCACATCAGGCAAAGAATCTACTGTCTCTGTCTGGTAACAATGTGGTCTCATTCCTTTTTAGTAAAAGCAGAAGAAAACTCACTTACCAAAGGAATGGTGTAAGAAATAAATAGCTGAATACAAAGTTTTATAACAGCTATGTTTAAAAGAATTTTGGAAGAGTAGTGAAAGTCTAGTCGACGTTGTTGACATTGAACTGGGTTTATATGACTTTAAAGTCACTTTTTAAGAAGTTAAAACAATCATTGGTGAGTTTACTCATTTATCTGGTGGTATAGGCATAGTATCTGCTTGCTAAATGAATAAAAACCTACGTTAGCTAAAAAAACCTGTGTCTTAAGCAATCAAGCCCATAAAATACCAACAACCGCTTTTCAATGAATTATACCCGTGTCTTTAAATATAAAAGGATCCAATAAAATATTAGTCAGTGATAAAAGGAAATGAGCTATCAAGTCATGAAAAACACGAATAAACCCTAAATACATATCGCTAAGTCAAAGAAGCCAGCTTGCAAAAGCTACATAGTGACTGATTATAATCAAATCTGTAGAGAGGGTAAATAGGTTCCCAGGAGCTGGGATTGTTGGGGAGGGGAGGATTGAATAGCTGAAGTTCAGGGACTTTTTTAGGGTGATGAAATCATTTTGTATGGTATTCTAATTTGAATACAAGGCATTAAGCATTTTTCAAAACCCACAGAGCTTTACATCACAAATAGTAAACTTTCATGAATGCAAATTAAAAAAAAATCATTTTGGAGGTTGGGGTGGGGGGTGGCTGGATGGAATACAGAATGTGACAAAAGAAACTAAATATATGAAACAACCTCACTGAAATGGAGTGGGGGTGGGGAGGAGAGTAAGGAGTTGACCTAAGTAACTTGGCTGTAAGACTAATGAACAGGGAATTAAAGGAATTACACATAATAACTGTATTCTCTAGTTGAAACAATTATTTCCCACGGGGGTGTGGGCTCTGCTGTCATCTGTACTAGAATTGAGCAACTACCTACGTGGATGGTGGATGATAGAAGTCAAGTGACTTGCTTTCAAAGAGTGCAGTATGGAAAAGGAGAAAAAACAGGAGCAATTTTTGCAGTAGAGAAGACTGATAATCACTCCATCAAGCCAGGCAACCAAGGTTAACATCAATGGCAAGGTCATAATGATAGTATGTCTCTTTGATTTGATGTGATCAGATCTGATTTGATGTGATCAGATCTCTTCCTCCCAAAACATATTATCCTGGTGCAACCATGAGAAAAACCTTAGAAAAATTCCAACTGAGGAATGTCCTACAAACTACCTGATCAGTAGAGCTCAAACTGTTACGGTCATCAAAAACAAGGAGAGTCTACGGTACTGTCAGACCACGACAAAAGCCTAAGGAGATAAGATGATTAAACGTTATGTGGTATCTTGGATGGGATCAGAACAGAAAAAGGACACTAGAGAAAGCTGAGGAAATCTGAATGAATAAAATAATAATAACGTATCAATACTGGTTCATTAATCGTGGCAAAAACCATACCAAAGTAAGATGTTAATGGGAAAACTGGTTGTTGGTATATGGGAACTCTCTATACTGTCTTTGCAATAATTCTGTTAATCTAAAACTGTTCTAAAATGAAAAATTTACTTAAAATCCAATAAACTGACTTGGTTATATACACAAATTAATGGGGTTACAAAAGTGAGTTAGGTAAAAAACATGTTCAGTTGTGTGAATTTATAGCTTTATAGCTTTGGCTATGTGGTAGCACAAGACCTTTAGAACTACTCATGTCGTACTTGGCTTGAAAATCCCAGATGGTCATGATTCAGTGCACTGATGAAATCCCATTTCCAAAAAGTCTTTTGAGCCAATTTAAAGCCAGACATGGAAAAATATCAAAATGCATGGGCCCTGGTGGCCCTCCCCCTGCAGGCCTTCCTCTCCTGCGCCCCCGCCCCCGCCCCCAGGGTCCCATCTGAGCAGGGGTGGGTACCTGGGGAATGTAGAAGAGCCCCAGCAGGTTTGCCACCGCCGTGGAGATGCCCGAGCCTGTTGCACCCACCACGGCGATAGTTGAGGGGATATGCTCAGAGCAGTTGCAGAACTCGTCGAGGTTCAAAGAATCGATTTTGTTCTGTGCAACAAAACTCAGAGTGGCCTCCAAGGCCTTAGAAACGGTGTTGCAAGTGTCGAATATCCTGTATCCCAGTGTCATGTTTGGAAGAAGGGCTGGGCTGCTGTTTATCTCCTCTATGGCAAATATCATGGCTTGTAACCAGCGAAACCCACGGAAGTTATACCTGGAAGAAAGAAGAAATTGAACAAAATGGTGGTCAATGATTTTAGAGTAAGGACAGGGCAAAGCTGGGGGTGAACCCTGGCTCAATTACTCCCTGGTTTCATGATGTTATGCTCTTTGAGTCTCAAGGTCCTCTCTGCAGAGTGGGGATAGCACCTACCTCAGAGGGTGGCTGTGCGGAAGATGACATGAGGCGATTACGTCCATTCTCAGCATGGAACCTCTCTTAGAATTCCGGAGCAATAATAATGAAAGCTGTTACTAGTAATACCATCAAAAACTAATATCTGCCTCAGCTAGTAAAGAATCTGAAGTAGCTAATGGCAGGTACTCGAATTTAAAAAAGAAAAAAAAAAGGACCAAGGAAAATACAAATTTGATTAGGATTTCAATATGTGGGAGCCCAAAAACAACCTCAGATTTGTAGAATCACAAATTTAGACTATGACATGCCTGGAGGTCAAAGGGGAGAGGTAGATGAGAAATCTCATTTTTAAAGACAAACCAAACCAAATACTCATAGGAAAGCTATTATTTCCTGTTTATTTTTGGGTGGTGGAATGATGAGTTTTAAAATTGTGTACTTCCAGTTTATTCACTTCTTTTTTTTAAAGAATGAACATGCATTGGTTTTCAAAGAAAACAATTTTTTTTTTTTTAAATGAAGTTAAGCAAATTAGCAAAGAGAAATGGGTCAGTGACTGGTTCTCACTAGCCTGGGGCTTGGCTCAGTGTGAGGGCTCAATAAATGTGTGTTATCAGTGTAGCAGCACCCAAAGGAGAAAACATAACTCCTCAGGTTCTCCCTTTAGATTGTGGGATTCCATTCTTGGATGCAATGACAGGAGGTAAGAAATGTGATCTGTTATACTCCGTTAGATTATTCAGGTTCTTAACGGCCCTGTTCTGACTTTTAGAATGACACTTCCCCTTAGTCATCTTTTCTAGTATTTCTTCATGTTTCTTTTGTTTATTTGTTTGATTTTATTTTAAATCTGCAAAGATATTCAAAGATAATACAGGATTTTGCTTTACATCATCTGTACTACTAAAATAATTTCATCTTTTTTAAAATATAATTTTTTAAAAGGTATTATTTCAGAGCAAGCTTCTTGCTTGGTCTTAGGTATATGTGGCACATCCTCAACACTGTCCAGAATGGTGCAACAAAAAGGATGTTTGTCCACATAACATGGGTTATGTGGAAGATATAATCAACATCAGTGAAATTCTGCACTTAGTTTCTCCGCATTCATGAGAAAAAATGTCAAATTGGCAAGCTCTCATTAGAACATGAACAGAAGTCCAGTTTTGTTGGAACAACCCTAGTATTCATTTTCATTTTTCCAGTCATCAGGAAGACTGAGGAAAAGTGCTAGACCCCTTCTGGAAGTTTTG